>NC_066625.1:85734274-86042174 GCF_025201925.1 Gopherus flavomarginatus | reverse complement strand
ATCCCTCGAACCTGTGCCTCACTGAGCCAGTTATTTTAGTGATCTTCAACCATGGTATGGGGCTATGGACACAGTGATTCACTTGCCAAGCAATTTATAGTCTTTTTGCATAGCCAAATGACCTTTACAAGCGAAGCCCAGGAAATACCCTTTCCATTCCCTCATCTGTAAAATGTGAATTCCAATTATTTTATGCTCTGAAGAGATCTTAGTACATTAACATTAAAGATCATCCGGTGCTATGCCCTCTCCAAAGTAGGTGGTTTTGTTTGAAAATGCCAGCAATGTGGGAACAAAATATCTGATCAATGTTTAGCAAAAATCAAAGGCAATTCTGGATCACGGATAATTGTTAATGAAAAATGCATGAAGGCCCAGGCCTAGGGAATTGTGGGATTTTCCATTAAAAGCTGTGAATAAAAATCACTTTTCCTAAGAAGTAAGTTTCTTGCTATGTGATCCTTTTCTCAGACCCTGGAGCCCATGTTTGTTGGAATGATTGTACATTTGACCAGCTCATTGGAATTTGTTTCATCTGACAAACATAGGGCTGAATTCTGCTCTTGGATCCTCTCAGTAGATTGCAGCTCTGATTTGCTCACCCTGAACGTGCAGATTCCAGTGGGAGATATGGAACAGGTAGAGTGGAGTCTGCATACATAGTGCCAGATCCTCAGCTGGCATATATCGGTGCAGCTTCATTGACTTCACTGGAGATATGCCCCTTTGTACTAGCCGAGGATCTGTCCCACTCTGCCCTGATCTGAGAGTACACATTCGCCTACAGAATTATTTCAGTTGATCGTGATCAACAGTACATTATTTGCAGTTTACAACAACAAGAGTCCGACTGCTTCTTAGTTACAAACCCACAGGCTGGAATGGTTTCCCCGAAGATGAAAGGGGGCGTATAATGCGTTGCTGGCAAATTCCGACACTTTTGTAGTCAATGCAATTGGCAAGAAAACATATTGCTACCACGGCGAACGGGTGGTTCTTTTGGACGGTAGAGGTGAGCTCGCACACTTTTCAGAATCATGCCTTTGAGGTTGGTAGATTGAAATATACCAGGAGAGGATGAGGCAAGAAATAATAACAAAATTGCAACTATGAAAGGTTTATTGCTTTTCATCATTTGACCCAGTAAGTGTTCAGTAGGTTCCAGGGGGTCATTTTCAGGCTAGAAATAAATCAGGTTCAGAGGTTTATGTAGCTGGGCTGCAATTGCCATAACAGCAAGTAACAAAGGCCAACATCTACAGAGAAGGCAGGCTCTAAATATTGATTTTTCAGGATGATTTTATTTACAAAATGGTAATTAAGGGGTTTCAATTATTCCACCGAAAAAGGGCATCATCACAACGGAGGGCTCAGGTGGTTTTTGCTATCTCAGTGACCTTAGCTTATGAACAGTCCCCCTTTAAACTCTGTTACCTTTATGTGTTGAGCTCCTGTTGTCAGTATCCCTTGAATGACTTACTACCAGAGTGGTGTGGGTTAAACCCTCATTGGAGAAAATAATACATTGTAAATAAATGTAGAGAAAGATTTGTTCCTTCTCCTTGTGCTGACTTCCATGCAATTTACGGGATATCATTCTAATAGATGTTAGTCCCTATCCACCTGCTTTTGTATATGCTGCATTGTCAGCTTTTGGATATCAAATGCAAGCAAGCTACCTATTGCTATGGCTGAGTAGAATAACTGCCCCTTGAAGGGGAATGAAATAGTTCATTGGCTTGTTATGAAAACAAATAGGGGTTCATGGTCCCAGCAAAATCCCGCTGACATGACTGAACTGTGTGCACAAATTTGGGGAACAATCAGGCCCCTGTGTTTCAAGTGTAAGCAGAGTCAGGATGAGCTCTACCCTGACATCTGGTGGTGAATTATGGGGAATGTGGAAAGGAGTTTTAGGTATTTGCATTGGCACCCCCACCCACCTAGTATAGCCCACAGCAGCCTGGGATGGTTATTTTGACAGCTCTGGGATTCCCAATTTCTCTGTTATTGGGGCAGGAGGCATAAAGTGTTGTCACCCTGATTATGTGAATGAGGAACTAAGAGACTGCTTTATGACAGAGATGTCTCAATATTGATTAAGTAGCACTTGCTAGACAAGGGACATGGGTGCCAAAACCCATTGAAAGGAGAGAGATTGGGGACTGGTGTGTGTACCTGATGGTATGGGCCCCTTTTGAGGGCCTGGAACACCAATTGCACATCCTCCTCTCTCCACTTTTGAAGAGTAGAGCTAATTTTGATTCCATTAGGAGTCCATCTAGAGGCTGCTGAGCTGAATTCACGTTGGGCCAATGGTGCACCAGCACCAGGGCTCCTCTACTACAAGCTGAAATCACTAAAAGAGCTAAGCTTACTGAGCTGAGATCACTGAGTGCTGTGTTAACTAGTGGGGGAGCCTGAAGATCTATCGCTAAGCGGCTGGCAGAGTGGCGCAGTTTGCAGCGTGTTTGGAGCAGCTCATGGAACAGTGAGCGGAGTGGAGTGGTTTGCGGGGACAGCTGGAGTGGCTCACGGGTCAGCTGGAGGAGCGGCACAGCTGGTGTAGTGGAGCTGGTTGTGGTGAAGGCTGCAGCAGAACTCCATGGAGAGGCAGAGCAGTTGGCCCTGGCCCACGTAAGGTGCCCCTTAACACCCTGTGTGTGCCCCCCCCATTTCCACCCAGGCTGGGGGGGTTAAAACTCTTCAGATAAACTTTTGAACTCTGGGGTGGCACTGACCAGAGACTTTTGGGTTGTTGAACTTTGGGGTGATTGGACTTAAGATCCTAAGGGGGAAAGGACATTGCCAAACGTACTTGGGGGTGGGTTTTTGCTTATGGTTTGCGTTATAATCCTGTTTGTGGTGTTTCTCCAACGTGATGCCGCATTGTTTCCCTTCTTTATTAAAAGGATTTTGCTGCACTCAGACTCCGTGCTTGCGAGTGGGGAAGTATTGCCTCCTAGAGGCTCCCGGGGGGTGGTATGTAATTGTCCCAGGTCACTGGGTGGGGGCTCGAGCCAGTTTTGCATTGTGTTATTGAAACGGAACCCCTGGATACTGAACCCGGCCCTTGTTGCTGCCACCTCAGAGGAGCAGAAGGGTTACACAAGTCTAGAGTGCAGTTGGAGAACATCACTGATTATGGGTGGAGGGAGCTGCATGCTAAAGTATATTTCAGTTCCCAGAAGCATGAAAAATAAGGAAGAACAAGAAGGTGGAAGGAGGGTCTAGATGTTGAGCAGCTGCTCCTCACTTAAAGATAATGTATGGGTTTGAGTTTGTTTTGAAGGAATATGTAAAACCTGCTTTGCAACCTAATTGCCTCTGCAGCATAGGCCGTAGAATCCCTCAAACAGAGCACAAAGCCAATAGTGGGGCATCATCATATCTCAGGCTTCTCTGCACTGAGCAGGGATCGTGCATTAGGATCAGTGGTCATATCCCACAAGATGGATTTGCAGCAATTACAGGGCAGCTGACATTGATGAACTTCGGTCTTTCCCATCTCATGTGTCTCAATGATTATTTTGCTGCTGCTGTGATTTTTCTCAGTGGTCTGTTCCATCTAGCTGGCGTATGAATAACTTGCTGATTCAGTGTTATAACTCACTCATGTGTTGGTTATGTATGGAAAACAATACATTTGTAGAGGGGTCCCTTGTACAGCTCTGTGTGTTTTCCCGTTCCTCCTTTTATATCTTAACCCCGCCCCCAACACACATCCAGCCAGCGCACCCACACCCAAACAGACAAAAAGACTGCCATACTGGGTCAGACCATGGTCCATCTTGCCCAGTGTCCTGTCTCCAAGGGGACAGAGGTTTGGGAGAATGTATAGAACCTACCTTCTGGAAGTCACAGGTTTAGGGTTGCCCCGGCATGAAGTTGCATCCCTGACTATCTTGGCTAATAGCCATTGATGGACTTATCCTCCATGAACTTTTCCAGTTTTTTTTTGAATCCAGTTATACTTTTGGTCATCACAACATCCCAAGGCAATGAGTTCCACAGGCTAGCTGTGCGGTGTGTGAAAAAGTGCTTCCTCTTGTTTGTATAAAACCCACTGTCATCAAACTATGTAATGAAGAAAAACCTGTCATTGGCCATTGTCTACTGTTTAGAGCAGGGATCCAGGAATCAGGAAGCCACTGCAGTTTGTGTCAGGTTCTGTGCTGGCGTAAGAAGACACAACACCATAGAAGTGACTGGAATTGTGCCTTCTAACATCAACAGAGAACCTGGTTCCTGAGTTCTGTTCCCAGCTCTGACACTGACTTTGGACAAGTCATTTAAACTCTCTGTGACACCCATTCCCTGTCTGTAAAATGAAGATAATCGTGCTACTCACCTTTGTAAATTGCTTTGAGATTAGTGCCAGGTATTGTTAGAGATGGATCTTAATTGAAACTCCTTCAGACACTGGGAAAGCTCTGATCCCTACCCAAACTTTGCAGCTCAGGCCCTTCTCTGTAAGAGGGACCAACTGAAACCAGTGATCCAAGAGCCCTTGAACTGTGGGAAGTTTAGATTTGGGTTGGAATTTAGATCTGAACCGGCAGCTGGGACACCTGTAATTATTATTATTATTATTTATATCTATATCCACAACAGTAAAATCCTAAAGAACCCGAAGCGCAGTTTGTGTACCACAAGTGTGTGCACATTGCATGCCTGTGTGTACTTTGCATGCACATGCTGCTGTGTTTATGCTTGTGAGAGAAAATACATTCAAAGTGAAGGTTAGACTGCTGGTGTGCTGAGACCACTGCCTGTCCTGCTGACCTGCAGTGTCTCTATTGTTTCTCGTCTTAGCCTGCAGGCCCTTAGGGGCAGGGACAGTCTCTTTGTTCTGTGTGTGTACAGAGCCTAACACAACAGAGTGCTGGTCCATGATAATACAAATAATAAATCATAATAATAATGAAATGGGCCTGGATTGAAACTAGATCACTTTTTAAGGCCTTGACTGTGGCCTCTGCGGTATGTGGGATGCAGTTTGTTATCTCCTCTGTGGCCAACTAGTTCTGCTGCCTTGGGGCTAGGATATGGTGGAGCCGAAGCCCTGTCCCCTCGGCGTGTTGTGCACCCCCAAGGAGTAGGCAGGAGCACTCCCTGTTTTCCCTTGAAATAGACAGGAATTCTGCCTAACTCTTATGTGGGCGACCTGGGAACAGGGGAGTTCCATGCTCCCTCATCCCAGTGCACAATCATATGACAGTCAAGCAGAATCTGGACCTAAATCTGTAAGACATTCAGATACCCTGTTGATGAGCATAGGATAGCTAGATATGGAGCCTCTCTATCAGTATCTACCTACCTGCCCATTTTTAATGCACTGTGCTATCTGGGTGCCACTTCTGTCCTCCGTCTTACTCCAGTACTTTTGGAAAAACTGTGGTAGGTCTCAGCCAGGCGCCAGTTGCAGGATTTAAACCAGATCCTGGCCAGCCAGAAAGAGTAAGTATGAATCCATAGAGTTTAAATCCAGAAGAGACCATTCTGATCATCTAGTTTGACTTCCTGCACAACACAGGCCAAAGCATTTCACCTAGTGGTTCCTGCATCAAGTCCATCATATCTGGTTGAGCTGGAGCACATTGTTTAGAAAGACATCCAACTCTGATGTAACGATTTCAAGTGATGGAGAATCCACCTCATCTCTTGGGCAGTTCTTCCATTAATTACCCTCACTCTTAAAAATGGGCACCTTATTTCCAATCTGAATTTGTCTAGCTTCTAAATGTGGGATGCTTTGGGAACGACGTCACCATGCACCACTCCAGGGAAAAGCTTTTTTCTAACCATGCTGGCAAGTGGCCGTGAGACAGTTATTCATCTGTACAGTCGTCTCCAAGACAGACCATCACAAACACAGTCATGCTGGCCGTAGCATGTGGTAGGAAACTTTTTGAATGGGCAATTGCCATGCACCTGAATGCTGACTGGTACATTCTTGCCATCAACAAAACTGAAAAGGCTCCCACAACTAGTCACATTCTAATCTCTGCGTTAGTTACATCACATTTTCTCCTGATCAGGAGCGAGCCTCTTTCTGTGTTTGCACATGCTGATACCTTTCCAAGTAGGCCCCTCTTTTCCTTTGTACCGCTGAATCAGTGAAGAGGTTTCCTTCACTTTGGAAAGCTGAGCTCTGGTCACTGGCCTAGACCTCTGACCCAAGTAAGATCAGTCATCTTGATTGCCTGTGAACCAAGAGACAGCTTGTGAATATACTCCTTTTGAACGGCTGAGGCCTCCTGTTCCTCTCCACCCCCCACTTCAGATCGGCGTGGTGTGAATTGACAACAACCCCGCTCTCCACTTTTATCAATGCCTGTCAGTGCATTGTGCAAAAATTTGATTGAGCTCTCAGCTCACTGAGCATCTTTAGTGGCCAGCAGAAAGCGTTCTGGCATCTCATATCGTCTGATGCGTTAATGTTGCCATCAGTCTGGCAGGAGCAGAAAAGTTTCCAAAGAGCAGATGTCCCAACGTGACAGATTTTCTGTTCACAGGGAGAAATAAAGGGCACTTGCATATTTCAGGCATTTCGAGCCAGAGCCACTCTGCTGCTGTGTGAAGGGGAGGAGGTTGTCACATAGCAGCTCGACATTTTGCTTTTGTTTGAGCATCTTAATAAAAAAAAACCCAACAACTTTGGGAAACAGGGCCAGATTCTGCTCCAAATGACACCTGCTGCAGCCTCACTGATTTTGGTGGGGTTCACAATGTGTAAAATCAGGCAGAATTGGTCCCATAAATATTTAAGAGGCAAACTAGAGCTTACCAATGGCCTCTTCGAGGAGCAGAGCCTCATATTTTGATGAATTATCATCTGACTTGCAAGAGAATTTAGGCATGATAGAGATTACTATGGTGTAGACCAGTGGTCCCCAACACGGTGCCTGTGGGCGCCATGGCGCCCGCTGGGGCATTTATGTGCACCCGCCTGCTGACAAGGGAGCACTTCCGCCAGACAACCCATTGCCAAGGAGCGCGGCTTCCAGACAACCAGCCACCGAGAAGCGGCAATGCCAAAAAGCGTCGCTGCTGAAATGCCACGGGTTCTCGACAGCATTTCAGCGGCGACACTTCTCTATGATGCTGCTTCTCAGCGGCATTTCAGCGGCTGGTTGTCCAGCGCCCACCACACTCTTCTGGAAATATGACTATGCTATTGCAACAGAAAGGTTTGGGACCACTGGTGTGTAGGCAGAGTACTGGAACAATTTATATAGTGGGGGTGCTGAGAGACATTGAACCAAATTGTAAACCCTGTATATGGTGGAACCACTTCAACCCAGGGGGTGCTGCTGTACCCCCCAGTATCCCTAGTTCCAGCACCTGTGGTAGGTGCTTCCACTGAGGATATTGACAGTCCATTTGTGATATCTGCAGGTCAGGTTGTGTTGTTTTTTTCAGCATGAGTGTGTGTGCGTGAGAGAGAGAACGAACCTTATTTTGAGGTTACTAGTTCCTTATCTATTGTACCTTATGGGAAGCACAGCCTTTTTTCCTAGGATAAGCACTCTGCCTGCTTCTCTGCCCTCAATTTCTACACCTCATTAAGGTTTTTAGGTGTTGTTGAAAATTTAATAACTGTATCGACCCACTGTCTGTGACCTAGTTCAAAGTAACACAACATCTGTGGCCTCTGTTGATCATTTTTAATGGCTATCTTTGGCCCTAATCATCTGCCACTCACAAACTCACACTTGTAAACCTCCAGGAAAGAAAAGTTTTAAGAAGTCTTTAAGGCAGAGGTTTTAGCTGCGTGCTGTCTTCAGTGTTGTCAGAATCTTCTTTCTTCAGACATGAGAGTCTGCTCTAGGAATGTTAGCTCCTGGTGTAAAATCTCACAAGCTATGACTCAGTGAGGAGGTTTAGTTATTTAATATGGCAGAGCACAGTGATATCAGGGTCCTATTGGTAAGGCATATGGTGCCTGTGAAATATCACAGGGTATGCCTACCCAGAGCCTGATCACTTAGCATCCCCAAGGACCTCTTGGACTGGAAGTTCTAGCATCTGGACAACATGGTTTGGTTTAAAATGGCTGCTAATCACCTCACCCTTTGCCCTCTGAAACGCTGTCTGAAAATACAGGAGAAAGGGTCAGGTATACAGTGGCTCTCTCCCAGCAGTTGTGTTGCCTGCCCTTTGCTAGCATTCCACTAAAATAATCTGCCAGCAGACATGTTGAGACAAGCCACTTTCTAATATTGAAGCAGCCAGAGGCAGATCCAGTTTTAATGGAGATGATATAATTTCATCTGGACTGGCAACATGATGCTGGCTGAAGAGTAGGCTGTTTTCAACTAGGGGAAGGGAGATCTGGGTCAGAATCAAGGCACCAGTCCTATTTAAGGCCCTCAATGGGTATCTTTCCATTCATGACAGCTGCACCTATCAAGAATGTTGATGCTGTTGGTGCCTGGGATGAGACTTTTGGTAGGAGGTGGTGGGGTGGAGGCAGAGAGTTCTTGGAGGACTGTGGGTCTCTCTTCTAGAGATGATCCCAAGTCTTGCTCTGTTGCTGCACAAAGGCCACCTTCTTATGCAAAAGCCTTCCTGCAATGACAGGAGTCAAAGAGCAAATAAATATGGAAAACACCTCCAGGGAAGAGTACCTAAACCTAGCCAGGGTGAACAGGATCCATTATGTGATTCAGATGTTATATGATTCTTATTCCTGTATGCTGCATCTAGGTACTAGAGAGATGGGTGCATTGTAAAAAACTTAGAGAGATAGTTCATGAACATTGAGGTAGATCAAATAACCCCTCCCAGCCCACATTGAGGAGTGTTGGCAGACCACTCTTGGGCAAGCCTGCCACAGTCCGAGCTGTACCTGTCCTGTGGCTAGAGGCAGACATCAGTCCAGCACTTTTCACCAGCACTAAAGATAAAAGAAACAAATGTTTTTAATTTCCAATTCAACCTGTGATTTGTGTTGCTGTGCTGTTCAGATTCCACTCTGAGAACTGCTGTTGCTCAGCTTTTATTGCTGGTCTTCTGTGACACGTTTGAGACCACCAGTGTTGGACTTTGGCAGTAAAGAATTTCACCGGTAAAGAACAATAAGCCACCTGCTCTAATCTGCAGAGCCTGTTTAGCATTACCACAGGCGGCCACAGACTGCACTTGAATTGGATGCAGTCCTCTGATCCCTGAGGCAGAATAGGCCCTCGTATTAAGAGTTGTAACTAGGATCTTGGCTTGAGGCTGATCTGACCTTTTGGGGGCATTGCATTCGCGGTAGAGTGTGCATCCGAGGCTGTGGAATCTCCCGCCACCAGAGATCAGCAGGATTACCAAGCCCTACCATTTCTCGGTTATGACGCTCAACTAACTTTCCCCCAGTAATGCAATTGCAGAAAGACCAAATCACATTCTTCTGGAAGACATCCCCTGAGTGTGGGTCCACTCAGGGCAGATGAGGAGTCTAGGGAGAGGTAGAGTTTTGATCTCTTTTTCTGACAGCATTGGTGCGACTTCTTTAGGTATCTGACACCTGAATACTGCGGGGATTGGTGAATTAGATATGAGTTGGAGGCTCTTTCACACGCCTTCTGGTGCCAAGGCATAAATTAGAAACTGGCTGATTGCAGACCCTGGGATTAGATCAGCATCTTCTCCTCTGGTGTCATGTGATTTCCTCAGCATGTTGCGACAGAGAGTTGGCTTTTTGTTTTCAGAAGCTATATACATGTCAGAGAGCAGGTCATGAGGTACAGGTCTGGTTAAATAGGGACCAGTTCCTAACATTTTCAGAGGCTCCCCGCTACAGGAAGCTCTCAGGGAAGACATCTAAACCACAGACCATCTAGTGAACCACTGCTCTCTAGGAGCCTTCTCTGGTGGGGCAGCTTTGATTCGTTCCATGTCACTGGAAGTCACAGAGTGGACGTCAGACTTGGACGTTGACCTTGAGTGCTGCTTTACAAGTGGCCATATGAAAAAGAAGGCTGTAAAGTCTGCTCCATTGATCAGAGCAGGCAGCCCAAGAATGAAACGAAAGGACAGTGAGGTGTGAATGGAGCCCGGGCATGTCTCCCTTCCCAACCCTGACCTCCCACTGTCTTCCACTGTCTCTCTTCCTACATTTAAAATGTATATTAAACTCAGCTGTATGTCAGTGGAAGCCAAATGCTTCCCATTGTTTCTGTGTCGTTTTGTCTGCAATCGGGAGGTTCCACACTCCCCTCTGCTTCAGAGCCAGCCTAGATAAGGCTGTTCCTAGGTACACAGGTGCTCAGCGAATTCAGGAGAATAATCCCAATATTGACGCTGCAGACGGAATCGGCATTCCTGCTCCTTTCTCACATCATCTGTTTTATGCAAAGCTGCAAATACAGCTTTTGAATTGCATAATCCCGCCTTCCCACCATCTGTCCTTGTGGAAGTCATCTCTTGTTGACACAGTTTAGCTGCACGTTGAGCCTTCTTCCCCCCCTTTTCTTTTTCATTTAATCAGCTATGCTGAGCCTATGGCTAGGAAGGGAGCTTACGGTTTGGTTCACTGAAATCACCATATCAGCTGAAACCACCCCATTTCGTATTCCATTTACAATGTTTCCAAGGAACAAAGGCCTAGGACATAAATAGATGGCTGTTAAACGTTTGCTCGTGTGCGCCGGTTCTGATGATTTACAGGGCAGAAATATGAATGTTAAATCAACAGCAATAATGAATTTTAATATAGGAAGACCAATATTTTTGTTACAATTAAAAGAATCAGTCATTATGATATACAATAAGGCAATGCTGGATTATTTGTAATTTACATTTTCTACTTATGGTTTTTCAATGACATAAACAATGTGCCTGATTCTGACCTTACTTAAAGTCATGTAATTTCACAGACTTCAGCAGAGTTACTCCAGATTTTCTCCAGCGTAACTGAGATCAGAATCATCACCAGTGTTTCTTTATCTCTAGCATTCACCCTAATGTAATAAAATGTTTTTTTAATGCCATGATCTGGTAGTAAATGAGGATTTGGTTAGACTTAGAGCATTTCTCACATACCAAAGGGTCTGTGTGTGTGTGTTTGTTTCTGGTTCAGGAATCATTTATTGCATGCTGACTTTGACATATATTATACAAATGTCACTGAAACCCTGAGACAATATGCGCCAATGAAAGTTACTGCTAAATTACAAGTAAGCCAGCGCACCACCCATTCAAAACCTGACAAATGTACTGAACAGAACTCAGGAAATCATCACAAGAACAACCAGGCAAATAAGCATAAATACAACGCAACATGTATGTGGCCACCACAATGTATAACTATATCATGTGGTAAAGCGGTAAGCAGAGTTTACATACAATAATGAATGAAAAATATTCTCTGTGAAAATGTACACCCAGCAGGATTTTGTCGGGTGATGAGAAACATCCAATAGAACATAGGAGGTTAAAATGCCAGTTCAAAGGTTAGTAAAAATATTTCCAACATTGTCCAATCCTGGCTGATGTAAATATATCGGTAACTTCCTGACATCAGCTAGGGATGGGGCTCAGGCACTGGGTGTAGCACCCTGTCTGAGCTTTCCCAGAGTCGAGGGCTGGATCTGTGCATTTGGTTAGGGTTCATCTCTAACAGAGACCTATGTAAACTACATCAATGGTTTATTATTTGCCCTTGAACGTGAGATAGAAATGGTGTGAAGATGCCATACACTGTACCTCTCCCACCAGATGAAAATGATTTCATAAACATGTTCTTCTCCCTTTCACTCTTCCCAGTCAAGGCCCCATGCTGGGGGAACCTTTTCCCCCCCCAGAGAGGAGAGGCTGGGACAGGACACTCTTCCAGATCCCTTCTGCACTTTTTTGGCTGGCCAGAGGAGTTGGCTGGAGTCATTCACCCACCAGGATCGAGCGCCGGCCCCCTAGTCAATTCCTTTTGCACTCAGAGCTCCATGTTAATGCCTGACATCAGCCATGGAGATAACCTGTGGATGCTGTTCAGAGAGATTTGGCTCTTTTACTAGCCTCTGGTGATCAGTATTTACAGCGGCTAGTGTGAAACATTAATGAAGTGGGGGCTGGTCAGTGGGATTTCTAAGTGGATGGATATTCCCTTTAACTCGTCTTACATTCCTCCACACACAGGGCCGTGTTCTCCCCTTGATGAGTTCAAGTAACTCCATTTAAGGCTAATAGAAGGTAACCTTATTTATCAGTATTTTAGTATTCTAGCTGTGGTCCAGAACACTGCAATTTACAACAGTGATTTGAACTATTACCTTCTCTTCTCTTTTTAAAATAAGTGTTCCAGTATTTGCTCCCATACAATATATTCTCATGCTGAGTTTAGCAGGAATTTACATCTTCAGAGCAGGCTGAAAAAAAGCATCATATTCCCTCTTTTTAACACAATAGTAACTGGATTAACACAGTTGTAAATATATTTTGTTTGTAACCTCCTTGAGCTACCGCATCAAGGTTATTAAAAGCAACTCCAGTTTATTCTAGCTTCAAAGGCTGCCTGCCAGTTCCTATTAGGTAGTAAAAAGAACATTGTAAGAGTACAGTGACCGAGGGTTTTTGAATACTGATGTATTGGATATTTACTTGTGATTTCTTGTAACCATTTGATCACAGTGACTTTAATCTCTTTTTGTTCCAAGTTTGATTTTTGAGGAAATATGTAAGAGCTTGAAAGACCAGAGCATGTATTGTCTGCCCCACTCTCTCCCCCTTGTGAGAGCTGAAAGTTATTAAAATGCTGTTTTCAGGGGTGGGCAACCTGTGGCTCCGGAGCCACACGCGGCTCTTCAGAAGTTAATATGTGGCTCCTTGTATAGGCACCGACTCTGGGGCTGGAGCTACAGGTGCCAACTTTCCAGTGTGCTGGGGGGTGCTCACTGCTCAGTCCCTGGCTCTATCACAGGCCCTGCCCCCATTCCACCCTTTCCCGCCCTCTCCCCTGAGCCTGACACGTCCTCGCTCCTCCCCACTCCCCCCTCCAGAGCCTCCTGCAACCCACAAATCAGCTGATCAGGAGGTGTGGGGATGGAGAGGGAGGCAGTGATCAGCGAGGCTGCCTGTGGGTGGGAGGCGCTGGGAGGGGGGTGGGGGAGCTGATGGGGGGCTTTGGCAATGTACACTGGTAAATTCTGGCTCCTTCTCAGGCTCAGGTTGGCCACCTCTGCTGTTTTGAACAGTAAATAGCAAAATAGGCAGATTGCTACTAACAAGTGTGTCCTCTTTTTTCTTTTTTTTTTCTTTCTGAAATCGATAGTTGCTGGCTCTGTTTGTCTGAGTCTGGGCAGCTGTTCCACCCCATTGGATATGAAATTGTCTCGGTTATAAATGGCCCTTGTCATCAAAGCGTGCAGTTCTTGAAGCAGCAATTCACTTCAACTACCTGAGGTGTAAATGGCGTCTAATCCTTCTTATTACCACCTATCCAATGAACAACCATCCTGTCACGCTGGCAGGATTGGGGCGCGAGCATCAATGAACAGAGCCACCAGCATTTTAGAAATTTGGGGCATGACCGGGTTTTTTTCCCTTCTGAAATGATTGTGACTGAAAACAGCCCTAACCCAATAAGCAGTCCCCCACCCCCATCCCTGCAATATGTTTGAAGATCAGTTCCAACTGTCGCAGTATGAAATCGGTGCTTTCAGACACGAGCATCAGAACTGCACACGGCGGTTTTGTGAAAACCTGAGAACAGGCTCGCAGGCTCTGGATTTCGGTTTGAAATGATCCAGTTTTTCAGCACACAAAGACAAAGGATGAAGCAACAGGCCCGCAGGATAAGTGGGCTAATCCTAATGTTACCCTAAGACTGCTATAATGTGCTATAATACAATTACAACATCACCAGAGGGCTTTCTGACGGGGATTGATTAGACTTGGCTTAAATTTCACGTGCTTTGCCTTTGCTAGCTCATTGCCTGTAGCTATTATGATGATCCTTCCTAGCCAAGTTAACATCATGTGAAAAGACACAGGAACCAAGCAGGTTTAGGGCCCATCTCTGCAAGGCACCCAGCACCGTTAACTGCTGAAGTTGGCACCAGCTGAGCTCAGCACCTGTCTGGAGGCTCTTGCCTTCTTGCAGAATCAGGCTCTTTAGTGGGACTAAAACCTTACTGAAAGTAGGGCTCAAAATTCATGCCATTTCTGTGCTGTCTTGCATACTCACTCTGCTGAACTCGGATTGCTTCCCACCCTCATGGCAATGTGTGATCATGAAGCACCGATCTCATCTCTAGGCTGAAATAGCAACTGACCGGCAAGTATCTCAGATGTAAAGAGTTGTGCTGAAAGCAGCTCAACTGAGCTTGGGGGGAAGGGCAGACTGAGATTCCACTGAGAAAGGGCAGGTTCTAAGCAAGAAGATGAACATGGATCAGATGTGAGAATGCCTCCTCGCTCCTCTTTCTCGATATTCACCTGTTTATACAGCTGAGGATTGCATTCTCCCTCTTAGCCCCATCGCATTGTACTGGGAGCCCATGTTCCATTGGCCTCCTCTGTGACCCCTAACTCATTCTTGGAGTCACTGCTCGGTATAGGACACAGTCGCCCATCCTATAACTGTGACCTACATTGTTAGTGTCTAATTCTTTCTCCACAGCCCATGGGCAGCAGCCCCTCGGGGCGTGCCTCTTCCCTTGTATCTTTAATTAGAGCCGACAACAATCTCTTCCATTCAAGACATAGATATGGTTACAAAATTAGGGTAATGTCTCCTGCTCTTCCTCCTCCCTGGGCTTTTCCTTTTCTTGGAATCATCAACATGCAGATGCAGGGTTGGGAGCTTATTTATAGCTCCTGTTTGACTCAGCAAGCAATGCCAAATGGGATTTATTTAAATAGTCCCTCAGTCAGTCTCAGGCATTTGTGACGTCTTCACAGACCCGTCCGGATGGACCTCACTGTGGCAGGCGGGTAGGATTTTGAAGGGGCCAGATATTCCTAGAAAGGTGCTCAGCTCAGAACATCTTGTTTTGTTTTGTCTGTCTGTATTTTTAGCACACTCACAATCTACGGGATCAGTCAGGAGGATGAAGCCATCTACCAGTGCATCGCTGAGAACAGCGCTGGCTCCACCCAAGCCAGCGCACGCCTGACGGTGCTGTGGGCCGATGGGTTGCCTGGCCCTCCGCAGAATGTGAAAGCTGAGACGGTCTCCGCAACCACTGTCCAGGTATCCTGGAGCGAACCTCTGCAGAACACCAAGGAGATCATCGGTTATGTGCTGCACATAAGGAAAGCTGCAGGTATGGGACAAAAACCTGATGCTCCTTCTCCTAGGCACTTGAATATTATGGTGATGAGGGGCATGTAAATGACTAGATAGAGAGATGATCAGGTTATCTCATCCCTGTCATCTGCATCTCCCTGAGGATTAATCTTTGTGTGCAGGGCAGTGAATAAGAGATAAGAATAAGCAGAATATCAGAAAAGTGATACCAAGCCTTCCATATAGCCTAATAGCTAAATATAAGGAACTGAGTTCTGGTATTTCCTCTAAGAGGGAGGGGAAAGTGAAGCTATATGGGCCCAGTCCAACTCCCATTGTGAGCAGAATCAGGCCCAGGCAAATGCAGTTCCTTGTTTTGATGCAAAACTACAGCTTAGTAAACTGTTGCTGCAACATTTGTCTGTCCCACCATTCCCTCTTAGGCAAACCTAATGGCTCTCTGCTTTCCCTTTCTTGTGCATTCCAGACCCCGTGGAGATGGAATACCAGGAGGCTGTTAGCAAAAGCACCTTCCAGCAGCTCGTGGCGGATTTAGAGCCCTCGACCAGTTATAGCTTCTATATAAAGGCGTATACCTCCCGGGGTGCCAGCAAAGCCTCTGAAGTCATGCTGGTGAGCACGCTGGGGGAAGGTAAGGAGCCCTAAAGCTTGCGAGATCTGATGCTGGGAAACATGCGGATAGCAACGCCGTTTATCGGGCTGATCAATGTATTTGAATGTTTTAGATCATGTCATCTCACTGTTCCCCGTTTTTCCTGCTCTGGGTTGTGCTGTAGGATGTTACGTGGAATTCAGCTGTCTTCTTATGGCAGGAGCCAATGGACTTCCTTATCCTGTCAGTATTGTACTGGCAAATCAAAAGCAGCTCACGCTCTGTCTCACCCCCTGTGCTACACAGCCTAACATTGTCTAATTGGAAGTTATTGGAGTTTAAATGTAGCCGTTCCTCTGTTGGTTGTGTGACCTCTTGCAGGTGAAAGGCTCTTTATTGTTGATAATGTACCAAAGGAGAGTCTTTTCCAGCAAGTGGGGTATATTTGTGGATTTTTTCCTCTGTCTCTGTCCCCATCCAAATACACTGTAGAGACCTCTGCAATATTTTGTGCTGTGTAATGCCAGTGGCTTCCTCACACGGCCCTCTTGTTCCCATTTCTCCTTACCTGGGGTCAGTCTCCCTTCTCTGAGAAATGAACGAGTTCGTTTGATCACCTCAGTGGGGCCTGACTTTGAGCGGCCTCATGCCTAGAATCCCCCCTCTCCCCCTCAATTCCGTGTGCAGGTCTTGCGGGGTGAGGCCCCCAGCAATGAAGGAAGTAAAGGCTATTTGCCAGGTGGTGCTCTGGGTCTCCGTTTGGAGCTGGTGTGAGCTGGGGTGGCTGCTTTGATGGGGAGCATGAGGTAGAATAAAACCAGCCCACCTGCACAGAGGGGATCCACAGGTGATTTAGAGCAATCGGAGCTGCTCCTGTGCCACTTGCTTTCCTGGTTCCTGGCTCAGGGGGTGAGGCCGGGGAAAGGGTTGTGGCAAGAGTGATCCCTACGCTGGCAGCCAGCTACAGGAGAGGAGCGCTGGAGCCAAGGGGAGTTGAATGCCTAGCCCATCTCAGGATCAGGCCAACGCTGCATTGTAACCTTAAACCACTTGTTTTAACAAAGACTAAAGCCCAGGTCCTCCAAGGTATTCAGGCACTGAACTCCCATTGAGGCTCTGGGCCTAAACCCCTACACATGAAACAAAGATCTCCATGTTCCCCAGGAGCCGAAATACTGTAGTAACGTGAGCACAGGCTCTGGTGTCTGCAGCTGTTCCTGAAGAAGGCTGTAGTGTACTTTCTTTGGATGACACTGGTCCTCCTGACGGCAGCTGATTAACAGCCCCACAGAGCAAGTTCTTGCTTTGTTCACGGAACAAGAAGCTTCTTCTCAGCCGCAAAGCCCTGACCTGGACTGACCGAATCTTTCAGTTCAACCTCGGGGGCCTGTTCATACCTTGGCCTCTCTGTGGAGGTTGCCAGTTAGTGTCCCCAATGGGAAAGTTCTCTTTGTGATGGGAGGCACTTGTCCACAGGAAACTGGACAGAAACCACCCAACCCTGTTTGACAGGCCACAGTCGTGAGCTGCAGTAGCTTTCAGTCACTGTAGTGTTTTCTGAAGGGGCAGATCTCTGAGCATTTCAGACAGCGGATGACCATGGTTTATCCCCACAGGCTCTTCTTTTGCTGCAAGACAATTGCATAGGAGGGGTGTGTTTTCCAAGAAAGCACTCTGATTATGAATTTGAAATTGAAATATCAATGATATGAGGAGAAAGGGCCTATTTCAGGTATAGTTGAAATAGGGCCACTAACTTCAAGTTGGTGAATCAGATCGCAACTTGGCTTTCATTGGATGTGAACCTTTGCTGTAGTATTTAAGGAAAAGGGCTAATAAATCCTTGCAATGGTGTGGGCAGGGTAGATACCCTTCAAGGTTGTTCACTCAGCATCCTGAAGTAAACCAGTCATCCTTTTCCTTTCAGTGTAGAGATGTGGGGTGTAAACTTTAAAATCCTTGACCCAAAGCTCTGAGTTCAGTAGCAGTAGCCAGCAGCCACGCATGCCTCATAAAACTTGGTGATTTTTGGACAAGGTTGAGGCAGGCTGGGTAGGGCTTTTTGACATTATTTCCTTAAATCAGCACATGCACATTTACGTATTTTGTATCAGGGTAATAAATTTCCAGGCTCTTTGAAGCTTGAAGGCATCATCGTACAGACCTAATGTTTTTAAATACAACATCGCCCATGTAACAAAGATTAACCACTAAGCTGCAATTTGTAATGGACGAGTAAGCCTTGCTAAATATCCCATTCTCCCTCCACTGAGTTTAATTCACATTTTTTCCCCCAATTGCTGCTGTTTAAAGGAGCTCTTGTCATCTAGTTCATCTGTAAAATGTTGTTCTAAAAGACTCTCCTAAGAACAGAAACGTTTTTGTGACTTATTTTAAGTTCAGTGAAACCAGGTTTGGTTTGAGTTTTGACGAGGAGAGACTTAGAGTATGTCTACACTGAAATAAAAAACCCGTGGCAACGAATCTCGAAGCGTAAGTCAGCTGATGGTCATGGCCATGCTGCGGGTCTTTCACTGCAGCGTAGTGTAGAGATATCTTTCAAACGCCAGATTCTGAGTCGCTCTGTTCCTGCACTTGGTGGAGAAACAGAGGGGTGGGACAGAGATGGCTTGAAGCCTCCTTTGCAGTCTCCAAATTCTAGTACGGCTGAGGGCCTGCACTGCTTTCCACTCCTCTTCCCATTGCCCTCTCGGGACAGCCAGTTACGTCTCCCCGACTCTGAGGATCGGACCTGGTTTTAACACCACATGGAGCGGCTGCTGCTTTGTTTCCTCACTGACAGGGTCTTTAATGGACTTTACACCAGTGGACTTTACATTGTGGAGCTCCTGTCTGCCACACCCAGCAATTTTCTGTTCAAGGATAAAATATTCTATCTAGCAGGCTGAAAGGAGCTGCAAGAACAGAATCTGTGGCATCCCTGTTCCATCAAAATGTAGAGCACTAGATTTGGATGATCACTGAGAATAAGATTGAAGCCAAGTTTATGTACAGTGTAACATGTTCATATGGATGCTTAGGTGGCTGTTTTGGTGAAATCTTATTGACAGGAGAGGACCTATGCTGTCCAGGACTGTAAATATCTGCAGAAGAAATGAGTGTGTTTGTCTATTAAAACTGCCTAAAGTTACTGTGACAGGAAAAATGTGTTGTTTCCCCTCCGTACGATATTCCATGTGCAATGTTTTATCTGTTGCTGTCAAGTTTCCCCCAGTATGGCTCTGTCATCCTGACTCAGGGACAGAGGAACGGTGACACTTAGTGTCGCTGCTCCTAGGAGATGTATTAGATGCGCTCAGCATCCTCTTCTTTGGCATGTCTGTTGCCCGTTCCTTGCACAGCTGCGGCTTGCCAAGCTTTATATCTTAAACAAAATAACAAGATGAATTTTGCCCTGGCTTACACTGCTTACACCCCCATTGTAAACCATTGGGTCCAGTGCGTCAGGACCAGACGTATCCCAGTAACTTCTGTATAGATGTGGCCATTGCAGTTCTTAGCCACAAGGTGAACATCAGCACAATACAGAATTATTACCCAGTAGAGATTTTTCCAGGGTGTAATATGGTGAAGAAATTCAGCTCATTAAGAACAAGGCTACATAAGAGTATAGGGCTCTCTGCTTCTTGAAGCAAAATGTGCTGAGACAATTTACCTGAGCCCCAAACAAAGAGACACTACTTGCAGTGCAGAAGTGAGCTCTGCTTCACCGGGAGGTTGTGGGTAAGGCCCTTTGAAGATGTCAGCTGGAGCTTTCTGAGAGTAAGATGAGTTGGATTTGGCCCTTAATTTGTAGAGAAGAAGAGATCTCATAAAAGGCATTCTGGTGGCTGGCCTGAGGCTGGGGATGTGGCTGCTTGGCACTGACTTGGACTTATTTCAGATTTCAATGCCCATAAATTCACGTCTAACACACAGATGGTGGCAAATAGCAACAAGCCACGTATATCTGCCTCCTTCGAACCCTTCCTCCAGCCTGACTGCTCTCGTATTTTCTGTCACTACTCTCAACTCAAGTGCTTTCTGCTTCTTTCTTTACACCTGCTCCTATTAAAAATGAAGAAGAAAAAGAAGAAAATACCAAGGAGGGAAATCAAATAAATGATCTGCATCCTTGGTAAATATCTGGCGTTAGAGAAATCTTCCTCTCTGTTCTCCATTGTTCATGCTTCCTCTCTGTCTACAACACAACTAGTTCTCATTTCTCGTCATGTCTCTCTTGTCTGAATTCTAAGCTCCTCGGGGCAGGAACCTCATGTAAAACTCTAGAACGTGGTAGTAGCACTATAATCAATAATGTGTTAAGAAGTGGCCAAGCAATCATGCAATGGAGAGAGGAGTCTTCTAACAAGATGCGGGAGAGACTGAGCTTCATTATAATATAATGTTTGTTAGATCATTGGCAGAATTTCACATCTCAGCAGTTTAATGCTTCTCTTAGAGCTCTCCAGCCCAGTCCTGAGCTCACGTAAGACAGTTTTACATCTGCATCACTCCACTTATTTTGATGGAGCTCCTCCTAATTTGCACTAGCATAAATGAGGTGAAGATTGGGCCCATTGTCTCAGGCGGTCTACAGGCGGGTGCAGGAAGACAGCAGGGCATCGGGCCATCTTTGGAAGGTTTTCTTCATAGGCTAGAATCTTATTTTTTTTTAAATGAAAATTTAAATTGCACCGGAACTGAAAGAGCCAGCACAGAAGCTGTTAGTTGTATTGTCAGGTACCATCTCAATCCAGTCACAGAAGGGAATGATTGACAGGTAGAGGGGGAAGAGATGGATTAGATACTGTGAGTACCTCAGTATAATATGAATTGGAAAGATGTTACAACACAAGCCTAGAAAGAGCAGAAGAGGCTAGGCCCTACTCTGAGACATGCTATTGTAAATTCAGAATAACTCAGTTGATTTCAGTGTCTTTACTCTGGATTTATGGGAGTGTAGATGAGATCAGAATCTGTTCCAATAGTTGGGATTGCTGCTCAGACTTCTGGTAACGAGATAAAGAGGTGACATATTACAGATGGGAAGAAACAGGTGCACGCCTTAGATGCAAACAATGTGACTTTTAAAATCTCAAACTATATGTGCATCATAACAGTGTGTACGCAGCATGCACTCCTATTCTTGTCTTTTAATGCTTTTTAGGGTTTTCTCCAGGACTTTTTGACATTTCTCTAGGATGAAGACTGTTCCTTTAGTCATCTTCGACTAAAGAGGACGCCAAGAAGAAAGTTGAAATGACTTGGGGAAAACTCCAAACAGCACGGAAGAGGAAAATAAGTATTCCATCCCTTACTAACTTGGGAGACTCCTTACATATATTAGATATATTTTACCTCATATATACTTCTGTGAAACACATATAAATGTGTGTGTACACATGTATATATACACACATTCCTCTATACTGCCATGCTGTATACACTTATTTGTGTAATGAAATTATAAACAGCACATACATTCTACAAGTGCATACATAAAATGAAAACAATATATTCCAAGTTTTAATGAATACTATATATTTCAAGCTTCGAAGGAGAGAAGTTCTTGTGGTTTTTATTAAATGTAAGGCTCTGAACCTGTAAAATAAAACCAACTCTTCACAAATTGAGGTGGCCAATGTTAATGTTTCTTTGTCCAATGGATAATAAAGGTATTTCTCCCCCCATTGCCACATTTTCATTTATGAGTCAAATAATGAGGATCTAACAAAGGGCAGCTTTTCAGCCAGCCTAGCACTGAGCGTACCCACTTCTGCATGCACAACCAGTGCACACTCATTTTTGCACGGATCCTGCAGGTTTGTGTGGAGATTGGATTGCTGGGCACCCACTGGACCCTAACCATGGCTGCTTGTGTGCACAGATTTGGCAGATGCCTACTTCTGTGGTGCAGTCAGTTGCATGCTCAACATTGGAGTCCAGAGAAGGAAACATTGCCCCAAGTGTGCCCACTGTCTATACATGGCAGCTGATTTCGTTGTGTCTCCGACTCTTCGGCAATAGAAAGACACATGCTTCAACGAACAGATCAG
This sequence comes from Gopherus flavomarginatus, assembly GCF_025201925.1. Taxonomy (NCBI): domain Eukaryota; kingdom Metazoa; phylum Chordata; order Testudines; family Testudinidae; genus Gopherus; species Gopherus flavomarginatus. Next base: position 86,020,285 of record NC_066625.1, on the reverse strand, counting down.
AAAAGTCAGTTTTTGTGCGTACCCTGGTGAGGCATGCACTGTAAATGCTGTGTCAAAACCTGGAGAGATGATGAGAAAGAACTTACGTACTGTAATATTACAATATTCAGAGGCCCACGGACTTTGCCCAGTTGAAGGCTGCTATGGCAGAATGCCAGGAACTTGAGAATTACATCGAAATTGCATAGGCCTGAGCAAATGAAAAGACTCTATGGATGCACCACTGTGCACTTCGTGCCACTGAAGATGATCAGGCCATTTTTATAACAGGCGTGGGCAGCAGCCTGACAAGCACTGTGGATAGAACGTTTATCCCTAAATGCCAGATCCTAAGTTCCCTAAACTTTAGAGAAATCTGGATCCAAATCCAGATTCAGACTTTGCAGCTGGCCCTTATGCCTATAATGGTCTAAATGACCGACCTCTCCTGACTTCCTCAGCTTTCAGAGTTCATATTTTCAGGCCTGATACTGGGCTGTGGCTGAGCTGAGCTTGCCGTAGCTTAGGGCTGTGCTATTTCTACACTTGTTGTCAGTGGCCCTCAGAGCCATTCCAGTAGCCAAGTATTTCCAGCGTGCAGGGTTGCACTGGACCTGGGGGAGGGGAGAAGCGTAGAAGCAGCGGTGACCACCCTGCATTACTAGTGGAGCCCTCTGTTCAGGGTAGATCCTCCAGTGGCCAGACCTGCTGGGTCGGTGTAAAGCAGCTGCATTAGGGTGACTTGTCTCTTTTTGGGAAATTTTTCTTATGTAGGTGCCTATTACCCCCCACCCCGTTTTTTTCACAGTTGCTATCTGGTAACCCTAAGCTGCAATGAGGCTGAAATTCTGTACCCTAGCATCCTTAGCTGTTAAGCTCTTTAAATATATCCTGTGCCTGACCAAGGTTTGTTAGTCTCTAAGGTGATTTCTGCAACACATAGTCCTTGAGTGTTGTAGGGTAATTTAGAGATGTCCAGGCAGTTTCCCTCCCTGTCATTTCAGCTTTGTTCAGATGGCACAAGGCTAAACACCCTGTGCTGCATGTCAGATCTGTTTACGTAAGGATACGCTCAAATTTTTAATTCCTGGGGCTACCAAATGCTGAGCTCATCACACAGAAGTGATGCATTATTTCTCTCTAGTGGAAAGAGCATAGAATAGAAGGGTTGGAAGGGACCTTAGGAGGTTATCTAGTCCAACCTGCTGCTCAAAGCAGGACAAATCCTCAGACTGGGGTTTTTTTGTTTTGTTCTTTTTTTTAACCCCATTTCCCTAAATGGCCCCTTCAGGGATTGAACTCACAACCCTGGGTTTAAGCAGGCCAATGGTCAAACCACTGAGCTATCCTCCCTCGTCACACGTACCCTGTAAAGCCCAGTCCTAGCTTAGGGATTGACTCCAGGGCAGTTACCTGAATTGACTAGTATTGTGCTGCACAGTACTGGTGTGGCCATAGATCCATTCACTGGATTTATGCTGTGCAAGCACCTTGGGCATCAAATGATTCTTATATAGGTCAGTTTTTATCTCCAGAATGATATTGTCATCTCACATTTTATCCCTGTTGTCATGTAGACTGGGTATGGGGAGAGAAGCATAACGTAATACACCTTCTTACATCCTCCTGTTAGCTGCCCAGCTGCCTTCTGGGTCCTCCCCATGTTAGTTAAACCAATGTAGACTCCTTTATGCTCTATTCAGTTCTGTGTTCCAAATTCAGAGGTGATATGTAAGATACGTTTTGGTAAGCGAATGTGAGTCTAAATCTAACTAAATAAATCCTGGTCTCTAACTCCTGGTCCCATGTTATAACAGGGACACTACAGTTGCTAAAATGTCACGTGGTGAAATGAACCTCTTTGAGGTGTCACCATGAGCAGATGCTGGCCATGTGATAACATGAGACCAATAAATAAGGGCCACACTTCAACAGATGGGGTCCATCACCTTCACCTCCTCTAGGGTTTCCGTTTACTAGGCTATTTTCCATTTTAGGAGTTTCACCTCCTAGGCCGAGTCAAACAGCCTGCTTCAAAGAGGGGAGCCAGCCACCCCACAGTTTTGTCCTGAAGGGATCAGGGAGGTAGAAGAGTTATAGGAAAAATTACATTATTGGATTTTTTTAAAATGATATCTACATCTTGGATGAAATGGCATGTTCCCGTACAAGTTTAGTTCTGATCCATAAACAGATTCTACTGATGTGTGTACACATACGAAGCCAGGGTGTAAACAGATTTCCATTTCGATAACTTACACATCTGGATACTATCCTGGTATGAAGCAAACTTTGATATAATTGGTTGTTTTCCAATAACAGATGTTAAGCCGGAATATCTTTAACAAATGATTGTGGAAGCCTGCTTTCTTATCATTGTCTAGTGAATGTACATGGAGATGTTCTCCTAATGTAGGTCAATGGGAAAACTCCAAATCATTGTTCCTTTCTATTGACTTACATGCAAGTCGTTAGGAAAACTCGTTGACTTGCCCTGACATTGCATCCCAATGGGAATTAGTGGAGATGGAATACCTTTTTGGAAGACGTGATTGCATAGAAGTGTCTCAAACAAGAGATTAGTTTTTGTTTTTCCGTCACAACTGTACTTTTTTGGAAAAAAAATTTAAAACGTCTGGGAAATTTCAGATCCTTCAGATATGCTGTTTTGACCATAATGTCATAAAACAGTAAAAACCTAGGAAAGTAGCTTATTTGCTGTTCTCAAGCTTCAAACTGTCACAATTACTTTTTATCAACATTTGGAAACAAACTTACTTTTTCTGAAATACCATGATAAGATATCACTCAGTTCAATTATAAACTGATACATTTAAAATCAGTTATTATTATTTATTCACGTATATAATAACTTTGTGGAACTCTGTGCCAAAAGATATTGTCAAGACGAGTATCTCAGTAAGCGTCGATAAAAGGTAGAGACAAGATAGCTGAGGTAATGTCTTTTATTGGAGCAACTTTTACTGGTGGAAGGTACAAACTTTCGAGCTATACCCACATAGTTGTTATTGAGGCATTGGGTGAGGTACGCTACATGTTGTGATAAGCATAGGTAGGACCCATGAACCTTGAAAGGTGTATGTTGTGAGGGGTATTGATCTTTGTAGCAGTGGAGATGCGTCTGTATGTTTTGCACCTGTTGTTCTAGCAAGGCCTGGTGCTACTTTGAGTTGGTGTGTCCTGATCTGTGGGAAGTTCGCTTCTGATGATGAACTTGGCAAGTTTTGCAGGTTATTTGAGGGCCGGAAGTAGGGGTTCAGGAAAGATTTCTCTCAGCATATGGTCCCCCTCAAATATATGTTGTAACTGTTTGATGATACCTCGTATGGGTTCCGGTGGCTGGTGATAGGTAACAACCAGAGGTGTGCTGTCAGTGGTTTTTTTTTTTAATCTATATTGAAGCAGGTTCTCATGGGATATTTGGGTGGCCCATTCCATGATGCAATCTACTTCTCTGGTGGAGTGTCTTTGTTTAGTGAAGGCGGGTTTATGTGTGTTTAGGTGTATATTCCAGACTTTCTCTTTGGAGTTTCTCTGAGTGTCTGGCTGTAGCTAACAGATTTTTGTGGTGTGTCTGGAGTGGTTGCTGGCTTTGTGGAGATAAGGTGGGTTTCTTGTATATAGTCTTTTGTGGGGTTCCGCTATCAAAGCTAATCGTGGTGTCCAGGAAGTTGATGCTGGTGTGGAAGTGTTCTAGTGCAGTGGTTTTCAACCTCTGGTGCGCAGACCCCGGGGGTCCACAGGCTATGTATTAAGATTTCCAAAGGGGTCCAACCTCCATGTGAAATTTTTTAGGGATCTGCAAATGAAAAAAGGTTGAAAACCACTATTCTAGAGAAAGTTTGATGGATAGATGATGGCTGTTGAAGTTGTAGTGGAAATCTACGAGGGAGTTTAGATCTTCTGTCTGAGGAGGAGAATCTCATGGCTTATCTCAGGTATATCATTGGTCTTGTGGTGCATTTTGCCAGAAATTCTTCCTCAAGGTGGCCCATGAAGAGGTTGGTGTATTGAGGAACCATCCCAGTATTCGTGGCTGTCCCCTTGGTTTGGACAACGTGTTTGCTGTTACAAGTGAAGTTGTTATGGGTGAAGATGAGTTTGGATTTCTGAGGGTTGTGGATTGTCTTGTATGTGTTTGAGGCAGGCAGCGAAGCTGTTGCGTTGAGGGATGTTGGTGCATAGGGAGGTGACATTAGTGGTGGCAGGGATGGTGTTTGAGGGAGGTTGTTAAAGTTGCAGAGTTTCTTGGGGAAGGCTGCGGTGTCTTGGACGAAGCTGCCCTTTTGTGTGGTGAGTTGTTTAAGGATGTTTTCTATGAGTCCTGATTAGGGATGTAAATATCATTTTAAAAGTTAACTGTTTAAACAATTAAAAATATTTCATTTAAATGGTTAACCGATTAAAGGGCTAGGGGCCACTCCAGCCAGGCTGCTCTGGCCAGCACGGCTGGGCCTGCTCTGGCAGGGCGATACGGGGCCAGTGGGTGGCACAGGGCAGCTGGGGCCAGGCGGCCCAGGGGTTAACAGTTAAGGTGGGTTAACTGGTATGACTAATGCTTATGATTAACTGGTTAACATTTTACATTGCTAATCCTGATATTCCTTCAGTAAACGTGCCCTGGCCATATATTCCCAGCACTGCGGCACTGTTTACACTAAGGCTTTACAGCGCTGTATCTTGCAGCACTCAGGAGTGTGTTTTTTTCACACCCCTGAGCGTGAAAGTTGCAGCGCTGTAAAGCGCCAGTGTAGCCATAGCCTCAGATCAGATTTATTCCCAAATTGTTATAGGGCTAGATTCTTTCCTGCACCAAGAGCAGGGGCAATAAGGAGCTAGATCCTGCTCTCTGATTCTTGGAGCAAGCCCTGGACAAGCGACTTCAAGCTGCACAACTGGTTTGGAGTCCCTCAGGGACCCTAAAACCATCCAGGTTTGTCATGGTGTAGCAGATCTCTGCCACTCCTCCTGCCTGACCCCAAAACACCTCCTCCCTCCCCTGGCTTGCCCCCGACACCAGGTGTTAGGGGCCCACAACTGGGGCACTGGCACCAGCAGGGAGCACACCCCTTTGACAAGGAAATTCTCTGCGGGCCAGTTGTTGTCACTTTGCACTTAGTGAATGGTGCAAAAGGGACAGACATTGATTAGAGCATTTGCTCTATTGAGTTTTGTGGTAGTCAGCAAAAGTGTGAATGACAGAACAGCACCTGGGAGTCTAAAGAAAGTTGTACACGAGAGTTTAGGGGGTGGGGGAAGGAGCACCGAGAGGGAGGGGAAAGCAAACCGTCCAAACTGTCTCACGTACTATGTCTTGGGCAGGCACCCTTGTGAGTCTACTTTCTCTATCCCTAAAACGCAGCCTAGGGTTTCCAACACTTAGGAAACCACCTTGGGGCTTGTCTACATCAGAAAGTTGCAGCGCTGGTGAGGGAGTTACAGCGCTGCAACTTAGGAGGTGTACACATCTGCAGGGCACCACCAGCGCTGCAACTCCCTGTTTGCAGCGCTGGCCGTACTCCCGTTTTGTCTTGGGTGTAGAGGATCCAGCGCTGGTGATCCAGCGCTGGTAATCAAATATAGACACTTACCAGCGCTTTTCTTGACCTCCGTGGAATAAGCAGGTATCCCAGCATACCTGAGGAAGCCTCTGGTAATCAAGCTGGTCTCCTTCCCCGGTTTGCTCTCGCGTTCCCCGAACCCCGAGCAAGCAGGTCTCCTTCCCTGCGGTTTGCAGGGGGGTTCGGGGAACGCGAGAGCAAACCGCGGCGAAGCTGGTCTCCTTCCCCGGTTTGCTCTCGCGTTCCCCGAACCCCGAGCAAGCAGGTCTCCTTCCCTGAGGTTTGCTGGGTGGTTCCGGGAACGCGAGAGCAAACCGGGAAAGGAGACCAGCTTCGCCGCGGTTTGCTCTCGCGTTCCCCGAACCCCGAGCAAGCAGGTCTCCTTCCCTGAGGTTTGCTGGGTGGTTCCGGGAACGCGAGAGCAAACCGGGAAAGGAGACCAGCTTCGCCGCGGTTTGCTCTCGCGTTTCCCGGAACCACCCTGCAAACCGCAGGGAAGGAGACCTGCTTGTTCGGGGAACGCGAGAGCAAACCGCGGCGAAGCTGGTCTCCTTTCCCGGGTTTGCTCTCGCGTTCCCGGAACCACCCAGCAAACCGCAGGGAAGGAGACCTGCTTGCTCGGGGGTTCGGGGAACGAGAGAGCAAACCGGGAAAGGAGACCAGCTTCGCCGCGGTTTGCTCTCGCGTTCCCCGAACCTCCCTTGAAGCCGCCCAACAGCGCTGCAGTGTGGCCACATCTAACACCACTTGCAGCGCTGGTTGCTGTAAGTGTGGCCACTCTGCAGCGCTGGCCCTATACAGCTGTACTAATACAGCTGTAACAACCAGCGCTGCAAAATTTTAGATGTAGACATGGCCTTGGTTTTTAAAGTGAATCAGCCATGAAAACCCCCCATGTTTAAATTACAGGGAAACCTGAACTGGGTTTGCAGACCCACAAATCACTGGGGAGCTTCTCAGGCCGTCAAGCTAGGTGGGGTTGGCTCGCGTCTGGTACGTGGTCTTGCTCTGGTTATCTTTGTGTTAAAACATGAACTCTGATAGGTGCAAGGAAGAAACAAATGTGGGAAAAATCTCTGCGCAACTCACCACTCCAGCCACCGGAAGAATGTTGAGAATGGGACCTGGGGGGCATAGAGCTTGCTCTAAGCCTGCCCAATGCTCTGACTATAAATCTTTCTTTACTTCTGTGGCATAAATTGACATGTGGCCTGTGGAGAGCAGGAAGAGCTGCAATACACCCAGGGGCGCTGGATGGACCAAGCTCATCAGCAGCCCTTGCTACACCCTGTCAGTACCAGCCATGCAGCAGTGCCCCGGGCATTCATTGGAGGACAACCCAACTAGCTACATCCCCTTGTGGGGGTAACGCACTCCTGATGCTACCTGTTCCTTCCCCTTGTCTCAAGGGTCCTGAGCCCCAAATCCATTGATGTCAATGGAAAGACTCCTATTGACTTCATTAGGCTTTGGATCAGGCCCTGGGGTTGTAGGCATCAGCATTATGGGTCAGTGGGGGTAACCAAGTAAGAATCGGGAGTCCTGCATCTCTCCTGCCCTCCAACCTCATGCATCCTTGAGATCCGGTAAGTACATCCCTTTACAAAAAGATTATGATGAAACTGGTTTGCAAGGTAGCAGCAACACAATGTAGAGGAACGTACTGCCTTGATTGAAAGTACTTTCTTTTTCACTCTGATCCCCGATTCTTTCCCTTTCTTATTAACCTCTCTGTGTAATGGCCCCTGAAACGCTGCAGAGCCGAGCCCAGACTAGCAACCGCTGCTGGAACAGTGACTGCAAGTCAGTGCAGGAAGCCTGAGAGCTCAGCCAGTTGCAGCATATTTCACTTATTGCTTTAAGACTGATGTCTCTAACTCCATCCTTCTGGTTTCTCCCTCCCTCAGGGATTAATCACTCTAAAAGGCTACCACTGCCCTGGGGGGAGGAGAGGGGAATCTGGAAATTCACTTCCAATGCTCCTGCATTCCTGACCTGACCCGATGGGGCCGAGAATCAAATTGCAACAGAATCTACAAAGTAGCCTCCTAGCTTGTTGAACCACCATGCTGAGAACAGGAAATGGTTTGAAACTCACACAACTTCTTGAAGGAATTCAGGACTATAAAAGCAGGATCCAGCCTAAACTAATCCCAATCAAGTGCATCTTTCTATCACCCCCTCGACTCAGCAGCTACCATGGCATGCTAGCAGGGATTTCGTTATTTTTCTGTGCACTGCCGATTATGTTTAGGCTACGACGGGAACAAGCATGACCCAAGTCGTGAAAAACCTCTCTCTCTCTCGCTCTCTTTTTCAGTCCCAGCAATGCCATCCCTCTTTATTAAAGTTCTTAACAGCACCACCATCCAAGCGGTGTGGGAGCCCTCCGTCAAACTCGGCCAGCATGAAGGATTCAAACTCTACTACCGTAAAGTTCACCTATCCCACTTTACTGGCCCTATGCTTCTGCCCAGCAACATTACATCTTATAACATTACTCACTTGGGTAAGTACAGAGGAGAGCGTTATTCACATTACGTGCCTTCGCTGAGCAAGAAAATTCCCCTTTATGTTGTCATTATAACAGAATGTTTAGAGTAATATATGACAGCTAGGAAATGTATATCATGAGTGCCTAGCAAGGTTTGTTTTCCACTCCTCCCTTAGGCCCTCAGCCTGCCCCCACTGATTTAAGTGAGAGCAGGTTTGGGTCCTTATACTGACAGTGACTGGGTTTTGCAATGCATGTAAGATGTCTGTTTTCATGACAAGGGCAGGCTCAGCAAGATTAGTGTACTGTAGCTCTTTAACCTGAAATACCCTCCTCGTGTCTTTTCTAAAATAGACCCATCAGTGGTATATGAAGTAAAACTCCTGGCATATAACCAGCATGGGGATGGAAATTCTACTGTCCGCTTTGTATCCCTCCGAGAAACTGTTGAAAGAACAGGTAAGAGGCAGAATCAGTCCAACTTGTGTACGCGATGTGAAACCTTACAGCATAGGAGTGATATAGCCAGAGACGGTGAGGGTCTTACTAACACACAGTTAATTTAATAGTGCATCCAATGCTGTATGCTGCTACTTCTGAACCGTCACCTTTAAGAAGCACTTTATTTTCTGCACAGCAAATAAATTTGAAGCTAGGTTGTATGGAGAAGCAGTGCCCTCTGGTGGCTAATGTGGTTATTTCCAGTTCCTTAATCTTTATGCATGTTCATCACCCCTTCTTCCTCTCTCAAGGAAGCAACTGGAAATAATATGGGCATGAACCGCCAACTCTGTAGCCCACTCCAAACCACCATTACCGATCGTTAGTGTTGCTAGGAAGGAAACATTCTGCATCTGGCTCAGTTCAGTCTGATCTCTAGTTACAGAAAACAAACCAAAATGTGCCAAGTTTCTGGTACTCCTGTAACTAAATAGCAATGTTCGTCTTCCAAATTCAGGTTGTACAGACCACAGATGGAGAGTGTGGCATACTGTTTGGTGCATAGGTTAGAGAGTGCACACAGTTAGCTCCCTCTCTTTCACAAGCAACAGCTGTGCATGGACAAGTGTTGTTATTTATTTATTTGTATTATCGCATCACCTAGGAGCCCCACTCATGGGTTAGGTGCTGTACAGACACAGAATCAAGAGATGGTCCCTGCCCCAAAGGCCATTATCACCATCAGTGTTTTAAAAGTCTCAGGGTTAAATCCTGGGTGTTCATTCTGTATATATGCAATTCCAGCTGACTTCAGTGGGAACCCAGAACACGTAGCCGAGGTCAGAATCTGGCTCTTAATAGACCCAGAGCCAAATTCTATCCTTAGTTACATTTAGACAAGTTTGGAGTCTCTTCATTGTACTCAGGGGAGCAAGTCAGGCTTTTCGTGCTCGGACTGAACACAGAACCGGGTGTGGTCACCAGCAGGTTGGGTGCATTGGACAGATTAGATGGGATTGTATTGATTGTAGTAGTTTAAGGAGCCCATTGTTGTCCTGCTTTTCTAAATCTCCCCATACTTATTGCAAGTGAGTGATAATAGCAGGTAAAGACTAATTGTTTCTGGATTCAGAGTGGTAGCCCTGTTAGTCTGTATCAGCAAAAAGAACGAGGAGTCCTTGCGGCACCTTAGAAACTAACAAATTTATTTGGGCATAAGCTTTCGTGGGCTAAATAAATTTGTTAGTCTCTAAGGTGCCACACGGACTCCTCGTTCTTTTTCATTGTTTCTGGAGTGATTGCTTGGTTGTTAACAATCTGGGACACTTTTGTCCATGACAATCTCTTTCTGTCAACAAACCAAGCAAACAAACAAGGAAATTCCTGTGAACAGGAAAATGAAGAAGAGCCTGTCTGAAATTGACAAAAGAGCGGAGGTTCCGATTCGTAACGGTATTGAGGCATTGCTCTACTTAGCTCTGCAAGACCTGAATGACTTAGATGCTAAGTCCCATTTTCAAAAGTGATTTAGGAGCCTACTTCTCACCGGGAGTCAAAATCACTGTCTAAATTGCCTAGTCCTTGCAGTGCTGAGTGGAGATGTGCCTAAATCCCTTTACAAATCTGGGCCTGAACTGAAGCCCAGATTTGACCCATCCTTTGCTCCTCTTGCTGGTGCACAGGAATGGACGTGAATAGAGTTTTGGTTATGATCAGCTGTATTACCAGTTTCACGTTGGAGGGTATCTTGGCTTTGGAAGGAGGTGACTCCCCTGTCTAACATGGTTTCCATCACTACTTACTAGGATTCTGTTCCCACTGAAGGGAATTGGTCTCAGAACAGCTGGTGGTTTTGCTTCTGCTTTGTGAGGCGCAGCGATGGGTTAAGAATGCGTTTGCTGGCTCTTTCTCACCTAGACTAGACTCCTCTCTGGGCCCTGTATTCAGTGGCGCTGAGTATTTGCGGCTGCCACTGATTTCAGCTGGAATTGTGGGCGAGAGCGCCTCTGAAAATCAGATTTCAAATAATTGTCACCTAGTTCTTTGCAGGGCATCTGTGTTTGGTAGGAAGAGAGAAAGAGACCAAATGCATCAGCACTTTAATTACCTGGAGGCAAGAGGATTCTCCTCTTGGGGGAATCTTTAATTGCTCACACCTTTTGTTCTTGTATGTGTTGAAAAATACCCTGGTGCTTTGGGAGTCATTTTCACCAGACTTCCAATGGGAATATCTTCAAAACATAGATTGTTATTCATACTGTACCTTTAATGTAGTAAACATTCACCTCTGTTGGAAGTACAGATAAGTTCATCAGCTCCATTCTAATCCTTAGCCTTTGTTTTGGGCGATCTCACTGAATAAGGTATTATAAACTGCTCTGGCTGGCTGCATTTTTCCTCCAGTGCAATTCACATCATACCTCTGACACAGAGAAAATGCAAAGTTTACAAATCCCCAGGCAGGAAGGCAAAATAATTGTATGTTATCCTTTCACTTTTCATCTGAACACAGCATTAGAGATCAGAGATGCAGGCTCTGCTTTTAAAGGAAATTGCTTGTCTCGGGAGAATAGGCTGAAAGCTTTTGTTACTGTGTAGCACAACTGCCCGACTGCAGCAAAATCTTAGGAATTAGTTCAGCTGAAAGTCCCTGCTGCAAGCCCCTCCAGCACAAAGGGAAGCGGGGAGACGCTGGCCTGTAAATAGCTAACTGCGATACACGGGATGTATTTGGGGAGAGTGCTTCACTCTCCTGGAAAGCTGTTGCTTAGCTGCTGTTTTTTCTTCAGCTAGCTCTAGCCTGTATCTAGCATCAGTCGGTACCCTCGGATGCTATTCCAATGGCAGTTCTAGATACAGATCACAGAGAGGGGATAACATATGTTTGTAAGAGTGTTCAGCTGGCAGCCTGCTGCAGCCATCGACCTGCAGTCTGAATAAAACAAATATTATGCTTGGCAGCCTGATCCCATTTCATTCTTTAAATAATGGTGTCCAAAGCTTTTGCCAGTGCTTGTTACCATGGATATCGGTTGATTGATGTGGGGACATTACAATGAAAGACTGTCAGCAACAGCTGGCACAGATGAGAGACAGCCCCGCCTCTACACCCTTGACCCGGTGCTGGATAAATACCCTCTGGCTACAGGCCCAAGGGAAGAGAGCGCCACGGCGAATGAGCACATCTTATGCCAAGTCCTAAAGAGCCACCAGACGGGCTGCGGGGAGCTGGTTCCAGAGCAAAGAGCCTGTGCCGGCGGGGTTCTGCTGGCCACAGCCTGGAGTCCAGCTCTGAGAACAGCCGGCAGGGCCTCCTCGTTGGTGGCCATTACTGTCATGGGGCGTTAAGGAGAGCAAGGGAGTTGCTTTGCCAGCAAAGTTGTGGGGAGAGATCCCCTCATAGTAGTGTGAGGCCCCCTCTGCCCCCCAAACATTCCCTCCCTCCCTGACCCTTGCAAACCTCCCTCTCCCCCACAACTCCCTCCCCTCGCCCAAAGGCTCCCCTCCTCTACTTTTCTTACCTTCCAACAAACAGCCCCCAACTCTCCCTCCCTAAAATACCCCCTACCCCTCCCTCAAACACCCCCTCCTCCCCTCCAACACCCCCACCCAAGCCTTCCCTTCCCCATATACTCCTCAGCCCTCCCCTCTCCCACTCAACCCTTGTCCTCCCCTCCAGGCTGCTGGTTCTACAGCTTCTTCCCCCGAAGCGCCTTCCATGCCCATTTTCTCCACCCTATCTCCTGTCTCCCATACCTGAACCTCCTTCGGGGCAGGGAAGGGGGAAAGGATGAGCTGCTGCTGGGCTGGGACCAGTCTCTTCCCTGGAGCTGGCTCAGCACCCCCCCCATCCCCAATTGGGCTCTCCTTGCTCTGCATTCTCACCCTGGGGGGTAATGCGGAGGGAGCTGTTCCAGGTCCTGATAGCAGGGGGAACAGAGCAGCCCCCTAGTCACAGGAGGCTGTGACTGCGGCTGCCTGCTCCCTGTCTCCTCCTTCCTTCTACAACTAGGCCCAGGAAGGAGAAGCAGCCTCTGAGCTACTCGAGAACATGACCTGATGCTGGGCTTCCAACCCCAGCACGTGCTGCGGTGCTCTTGTGTCTAGGCCTCGGGAGCACTAGGTGGCTAAAACCCCAGTGACTAACTCCCTTTTCGCTGCTTCTCCTCACAGTGTTGAATCCCCCATGTGACTGCATGAAAGATGAGCAAAATAATAAGACCTCCACCACAGGGATCATCATTGGGATCCACATTGGAGTCACGTGCATTATATTCTGTGTCCTGTTCCTCATGTTTGGGTACAGAGGAAGGTACGGTTCTCTCCCCACACTGGCCGGGTGACATGAATACACTATCTACTTGTATTGTGCTGTTTGCTTTGCGCCAGCAGTTCTCAAGCTGGTGAAGGGTTCTCAGACTCAACCGCGTTGCAGTAGCACGAATGTCTCATGGACCACCTCCCATTTGTGAGTCCACAGGCCAGGCCGTGGTCCCACTTCTGATTGCAGGGTCTACTTCTCCTTCCATTGGTGATTGTGCCCCTCCACGTGGGATTGTATAACATCCCTGTTGCTGGTACAGTAATCGCTTACCTAGGCTCTGATCAAAGACCAGTTAAGTCAATAGGAGTCTTTCCATTGGCTCCAAAGGGTCTTGGATTAGACCTGAAGTGCATAGGAGTTGTGGGTGCTCATTTTATTGTAAGCAGAGCTGTGCAGCCACATCCAGCAAGAGGCTTTTGATGTCAATCCAGCACCGTCCCCTCTACTAAACCCATTAAAAGACAGTTACAGTAACTACTCTACCTGGGGCAACAGCTGAGTGGCACATGGGGTGGACACATCTGCAGGGAGATCTGCTTTGAAAACCGTGTCAGAGAAATGGGTTATAAGGAGGAGCGAGAGAACATGGTGCACCGATAAGTGTGGAAGGGGTTTCGGGTGTCAGGGGGAGGAGCAGCAGAGACAAAGACTAGAATTGTGACTTTTCTCAGCTTCTCTCTGAGCCTAGCTCCTGTTTTGGGAGGCTGTATATGAGCATAGAATTCACTGTAAGATGTGAATGGCGAGGTGTGTCCAGGCCCACATAAAGGGGCGGCATGCAGTGCTGGGAGGTGCTACACTTTCAGTTTCCTCCCCTCTCGGTTTTCCAGACTGCTGATGTGTAAAAACGTCCAGGAACAGCTGTCAACCCCGCAGATCCCGAGGAGTCAGAGGAACACCACAGGCCTGGTTCTGAATGGAGCCGCTCGGAGGGACAGGGACGACCTGGACATGAATGAGAAGCAACTGGAGATGAACGAACTGGAAAGGTTGTTTCTAGCATTGCCTTCCCAGGATCAACAGGATAAGGGAATAATGGTAAGGGTCCTGTCTTGACATTAATCATGGGATTTATGGACACTCTTCCCTTTCAAACACACTCCTCTCCCCTTGTTATGTAGAGAGATTTATATGCTTAATTCCCTTCCATACATTGAAAATATAGATCCACTAAGCACTAATGTTTAATCCATTCCACACTGGGAGAGTGTGTGTCTTTGTCCCCCGCTAGTGGCTAGTTCATATAAGAGGTTAAGAGTCTATTATAGCTGCTAGCTAGAGGAATTATTCTTTTATCACAAGTGATAGAGGCTCCTGCTTTTAGCCCTGACGGTCTCAAATTTGAACCCCACTGTCAGCCCAAATGGGGTTGGTTACGAATGTACAACTTCATAGTGGTAGCCACAAACAATCCTTATACCTGGCAGGTGGGGTAGAATTTAAACTGTAGATATTAAGGACATCTGTGTAAAATGTGCATATTTGTTCCTGGATGAGCCATATCATTTCTAAGAAGCCCAGCATCTTCGTAGTGATAGCCAAATGCAACAATTGTTGTCTTTGTAATAAGGTGTTTTTTCTCCTCTCAGCCAGATAACGTCCCACCTGACTCACATGATGAGACTCAGATATCTACACTTCCACTAGATGAATTCAGCATTATAGAAGAACAGCTCAATCCCCCAGCCAGCAGTCTGGCTCCTGATGACCAGGGTGGACCACTACACAACTTTAGCCAGGAAGTCCCAGCTTTGAAACATAGTCCCACCAATGAAGGATAATTGCCAAGTCTCTAAGCCTCTTGTAGGACTCACCGAGAACCATTTCCATGTCTGGTGATGTCTTTACAATGATTTGTCAATCTCAGGTCAATTTAAGATTTCTACAGTCTGATTTTTTTTGTTTTTACTTTATTATTTCTTTTATATCGATATACAGCTTTTTAGAAGCGCTATGAAGTTTATCTTCCTGACCTGTCTCAGGCCTCTTTGTGCATTTCTTCCTACAATTGCATTATCAAGACTGGTCATGATTGTTTTTCCCATGGCTGCTAGGTGACAGACTTTACAAATTCTCCAGTCTCTGTCAAGGATGGAATATGGCGGAGCCTTGTTCCCTTGGCATCCCAGCCCATGTTCCCCATTAGCAGCTTTCGGAGTACTTTGTGATCTATTTTTTATTTCATGATGACTGGATTAAGATGAATCCTTCTAACTTGACTCCAAAAATTCAGGCCGGGGAAGGCCACCTCTCCATGGATTTGATGATTTTGTACACTTTTGCTATTTCTCAGGATGCTTTTTTGGTGATTGACTATAAATAAGAAAAAAAAAATGTGTGTCAAAAGAGGCCTGCATGAGGGCTACTGAAAGACTTGGACAAACATCCCGAGTAGACTCAGAACCTACCTCAACCGGAATGAATGTCTTTGGGGAAGCAGCAAATATCTGTGTCTTCCTTTGTTTTCAAAACAAGTAGCATAGCACTTGGTCTGCATAAGCTTGGTACTACCTCAGAAGTCATGCTCCATATCTGCCATGGTGTTGTCCTTTTTTTTGTGTCGTCGTCATTCTGATGTAAAGCACTTCCAAACCTTGAAAGCAATGTTCTACCTCAAGTTTTATATAGAAGTTCATTCGTTTGTGTCGTCAGACCTGCTCCTCCTTCATCTGACTGTTCTGCTCTGCTCCAGTGAAACCTGTTCAAAGACAAATGAAAGGGCAGTGTGTTTGCGTTAAGTAGCAATTGTGGTGACATTTCGTTAGTGTTAAAAGTTTTACATTTAGCCAAGTCATAGTGCTTGTGTTTGGTTCTGTGTGTCGGAGTTTTATATAATGGTTCTGCTTTAACGACTGTTAGAGCTGTAGCAGATATACCACCACTAGTAACCTAAAGAGAGTCTTCACCTGCCACATTAGGGCCAAACTGGACCCTGGAGTACAGGTGAGCTGTTCCCAATTTGCTCCTTCAAACCAGTGAACCCGTCCATTTTCTGAGGATTGTGGGCT
This sequence comes from Gopherus flavomarginatus, assembly GCF_025201925.1. NCBI lineage: Eukaryota > Metazoa > Chordata > Testudines > Testudinidae > Gopherus > Gopherus flavomarginatus. Next base: position 86,004,457 of record NC_066625.1, on the reverse strand, counting down.
TGATCCTACAAGAAGCAAGCAGTCTGGTTTTGGTCCAACAAAGTCAATGCTTAGCCAAGAACTAAGCATGCGTCTTTTGCTGAATCAGGATCAGAGTGCTCAGCTGCATGCAGGATCCAGCCCCGAGGCAATAACCAGTTTGTCTAATTAGAGTTCCAGTCTGACACATTATGGGACATCAGCCAGATAGATTAGAACTACAACACCTACCCGTTTGCACGTTCCCATCTTTACTCAGAACCCTCAGGTTCTACCATGGGCTACGTGGAATAACACTCCCAGCTGAGATAATGGCACTTGTTGGATACTGGAGATGCTTGGCCTTTCAGCCTCATTCTTCACACATCCAAGGAGGTGCCTGATTATCTCACAATGACTGACACATCCTGTGTCATGTGTTAAATGCCTCAGGGAAGTGCTTTGTGAAAGATAAATATATGCTGACCCCTTTCTCTCCCTTTTTTTGGCTAAATACATATTTCTAAAAGATGCATTTTCTTTATTAACTTTCTTTCTTTTCAGCCATAGTGTATTACTTCTTACTTTTGAATGAAAAACCTGCTTAAACTTGAGACTTCTGAATACTAAGTATTAAAAAGCACATCAGAATGTTCAAGGGTACAGCTGGCTGGATGAGCTGCCTATCCTAGTATGGCACCTTTCTGAGTGGAAAGATTGCCCAGTGTGGTGGAGTGACCACCAGACTATTTCATTAACACCTCACTGGTAAGAACATTGGTTGTTTTGAAAGGAAAGGGGGAATTTTTTATTAATATAGAAAAAAATGGAAAAAATAATGTGAGAGACAACGTGTGTATATATTTAAAGCAGAGAGGACAAAATCTGAGGTCCTTTACTCAGCGTGTAGTTATTCAGACTCCCATTAGCTTCACTGCATCCGAGAAAGGCCATATTCTGAAGGTCTAAACAAGCCTTGTCTAAACTACAGGGGAAATTCGATCTAAGCTACGCAATTTGTGTTACGTGAATAGTGTAACTCAAAACGATGTAGCTTAGATTTACTTACCACGGGGCCCACGCTATGCGATGTCGACGGGAGACGCTCTCCCATTGACTCCCCCTACTCTTCTTGATCCGGTGGAGTACAGGAGTCGACGGGAGAGTGATCTGCAGTCGATTTAGTGTGTCTTCACTAGACCCGCTAAATCGACTGCTGATGCATCGATCGCCACTGGTCGATCCCCTTGTGAATGTAGACAAGCCCTAAATGTCTGATTCTGCCTTGAACTATGCTAGTTCAATCCCAATGGGTCAAAACCAGATCTGGCTCCACTGACTTCAGTTCAGTTGTCCTCACTTGCGCTGGGGCTGAATTTGGCTCATTATCATTAATGGGGACACACTCAGCTAATGGAGTGCATGCATCTAGTGCATGCATCTCACCATCTCATACAATCTAGTGCATGCATCTCATACAATCTAGTGCATGCATCTCAGTGCCTGCACCTCACCATCCCGCCTACATTCTTTCACTGTTAGATGGTCATCACATTCTCTGCTGTTCAGCTGACGAGATCCCAGGAGTAAGAGCCCTGTGTCTGGGTGCACATAGTAATATATACTAGAGTTGCTGCCCAGTAACATCTGTGTGTCCACCATGGTCTGGAAACACACTTCGCTTTAACACAAAAAATCTCTGCCCTTGTCTAATGCTCCTCTCATAAAGCAAGAAGTCTTTTAAAAATTGCTTCGTTTTACCGGGAAAGGGAAGGCCCGCACTGTTCAAAGGCAGTTGTTGGATGCATCCACACTGGGTGTATTATTAAAAAAGGATTAAGGGAACGGTCATGAAGAGAGCCTTCAGCAGTGATGAATGTATCGCTTGGACGTGCAGCAGCTTTTTAATAGGAGGTTAAGAAATTAATGCTATTTCACCAAGACATTGAAGAGTCAAGAGAGCTATTGGGGACAATTATGGTTGTCTCTCAAGCAGCCCAAAAGACTACACTGGGCTGTGTTTTGAGTAGCTTTCCAGCCAGTGGAGCACCATTAGAGTTTCACAAGATGGAAACGAGGCCAGAATCTGACCCAGAGTTAGCAGTGTAGGGACCCACTTATCTCAGTCTTTTTTTTTAGATTGCCTTAAAGTATCAAACTCTACATTAATTATGAACTAGAAGGTGTCAGCACTCCAGGCCATTAAAGGTTCTGTTTGCTTAGCCGCATGCTGTTTTGTATAGTAAAGACCAATTCAATTTGAAAGGGTGGGAAAAAGAGTTTTAAGGGCTTGTCTACATTACCTGCTGGATCGAGGGGCAGCGATCAATCCAACGGAGGTCTTTTTAACGTGTCTAGTCTAGACGCGATCAATTGACCGCCGGGTGCTCTCCGGTCGACTCCAGTACTCCACCAGGTAAGTAGATCTAAGTACGTCGACTTCAGTACGCTATTCACGTAGCTGAAGTTGTGTAACTTAGACCGATCCCCCGCCTAGTGTAGACCAGGACTAAGTGTCCACAGCCGCAGTTTGTGCTGCAGAATTAACTGTCAGTGTCCCCAACCCCTCCAAAATTGGCCATACCAGCTTATACGGCACCAGCATGTATACTGACAGGATCACCGTGCTCTTAACATGGCATTGTGACAACAAGCATGGAGAAATTCCTCCTGGCAGCTTCTCTTTAGGCTGTTGGTGGTGGTATCTGTTGTAGACCTCATGTACGAAGCCTTAGAATGTAATGTGTTCAGTCGGTGCATGTTGCTGGTGACCTACCTCATTACAAGTGGTCAAGCAACCTGGTGGTATTGAAACATCCGTATTGCGATGCTGAAGAAAATCCACTCCACAGCTATAAACATCCAGGGCAGCCATTTCACGGGCATGTGTTTTTAAGAAGTTTATTTTTAAAGTATTTTTATACACGGTGATGAATCAAAGGTGACATTTTCACTTTTCTTTGAAAGTGGAAGGAATCAGGAAAGGAAACTCATTTAAGTAAAGAATTAATTGTCTTGCCTTTAAAAAAAAATGAAAAACAGTTCTACAGCTTCAGTACCTGTGGAATAGATCAGTATGTATCAGAAACATGCTTATCAGCCCCTCTTAACTAACTATACCCTTTGACATTTGAGTACTGAAAGAATTGTCATATGATATGTAGCACAGTGAGCAAAAATTAATAACTCTCATTTCCTTTGTTCTGAAATAGGGTTAGATCTGAGGGGGACAGCTTACCTGAGGGTCCGATTGACCAGACTGGCATAAGCAGATGCAATGCCATTGACCTCAATTAAGTTGAGCAACATGCACCAGTGGCAAATATGAGTCAGTGTTTATAAGTGTCCTGGCCCTTTAAAATTCCTCTTCTCCTGCATTGATGTCTTTTGGTTTTGTTATGTTTTGTTTTGCAGGATTGGATGGGGTTTTAAAGGGCCAGATCTGTATGTGAACAAACCCACAAATGCTTTCCCCCTGCCAATAAAGCAGTGGCTAAATATGACCTCAGAGAGGTTACTGCTCATGCTTTTACAGTATGCTGGGGGAGGGTTTTTTTCCCCTCTCACTCCAAATTTCTTAAGCAGATTGCAAGTGAGAATGTAAGAGCTTTAAGCAAGAGCACCTATGCTCTCAGGCCCTGTGGTTTCTGAATTTAGGTTATTATTGATCAGCTGGGGATGTCTAGTTACAGAAGAAGAGTTTGCCTTGTAGAAGCCAGTTTATGCCAGTGTTTGGAAAGGCAAAGTCATGGGAAATGGAGGTGCAGGGTGACCCGAGAGGTGGGAATGCTGGAGCCTAATTAAAGGAATAAGGTCAGTGTATGACGAAAAGCCAATGAAAGGGTTAATGTTAGTGATTTGAAGGGCTTGATAAATGTGTCTCTTTTATTTCAATCAAAACAAGAATCAGCGTGTAAGATTTGAAGTACTTGCTAGAGAAAGCTCAAACTGCAAGGTCTGGATTTCAAACACTTTAACGCTTGATCTTCAGATCTGGGCATTTGCTTAGGGTCCATCTCTAACGCTTACAGCCCTCACCTGACATGTCACAAAGAAGAGCCCCTCTGCCACATGCACAGCATCAGTATTACTGAGTTTACAATTTACTACCAGAAGGAAGGAAAAAAGAAAATGACGATATATTTCCTCGTACACTGAGTTACGACCTGGTGTCAAAGAGAACCCAGACCTCCCTCATTTGAACTCCGGTTTTTATTGTCTCTGTGTGTAATGAAGTGCAGATTGAATAAAGTACTGTTGCCAAAGTGAACACATAATTTAGACTAGCTTTCGGCTCGAAATATCTGGGGCTGTGAACCTGTTATTAGTTTAATATCACATTATTGTGGTATTGTAATAGTAACACATATTTGTCACTACTTCCTTTTATTAAAGGGAAATGCTGTGCCATTTGATTAGTTGAAATACAGTAGTATGTCAAGAATAGATTTTTTTTCCTAAGATGCAGAAATGTAATGGCTTGAACTGATGTTGATTATCTGTTGGTTTAAGACAGGAAAAGAGAGATGTGAACTTTTAAAGATTATTTTTAGATATTTAGCGTTTCCTCTCTTTGAGGTTTCTTTTAAGCTCTTGTAAATCCATAGCACAGCAAAATATCCGTAGAAGTTTGTGATGGGCAAACCTCGAAATGTTTGAGGGTCCATTCTGGAGAACCACCAAGGAGATGTTATCCTACCAGAATTATCAAGCCTCCTGAGTCTGCAAAACAGGACAGAAAACCTTGCAACAGCGGGCGTTTCATGTGTGTTTTTGAGTACACGATCGTCCAGCTTCTGGTCAGATGGGAAATAACACAAGTAGCAGCTATCTTTTCGGCTCTTGGATGCCTCCATTTTTGATCCCAGACTGAACAGAGTAGCACAGACCTGTGCAAAAAATAAATTAAAAAATTGGGAAAACGCTAATTGTACTTTTTCAAGTCTCCAACGAAGCTGAATTTAGGTTTGTTTAAAGCATTGGGCAGAGATTCAGGCCAGTTCTTGGTTTATCCAGACAGGTTCACCCATCTCTGAGAGAAACCTGAAGAACACAATCCAGCTTGGAAATGAAACTAGAAAGGTGGGGCTTGATGCTCTTCTGACTTACACCTTGTGCAACCCCATCAACTTAGATGGAGTTTTACAAGGTGTTAAGGGCAAATTTGGGTGCAAAGTCTTTATCAGTTATTTACTCCAGCTTCATATAATATGGTGTCCACTCATAAAGATCAGCTTTTAAGGTCGGGGATGTTGACTTAAGCAGATCCATTTACATTTACTAGATGTTTGTTGAAGTGGCCTTCATAACTTTCCAGGAAATGCGAGCCAGCGCAAACCTCTCTTTTCCATATACCAGTGATTTGTTGCTGTAAAGAACACTTGTTTTTGTCTAACTCTGTTGCCGGTGCTGATTTACTTGTTCAAGTTATGTGTGCAGCAAACAGTGGCTGCCTTGTGTACCGCATATGTGAAGATGGGAGTCTTTCCTGAGCACTGGGTGAGATTTTGTCAGTGCTATGTGTGTGACACACAATATTCCACATCAAAGAGTACGTATGTGTGTTGATGGTTTTAAGCACCTGAGGCCAGATTCCTAGGAGGTCTGAATTGCCAGAGCATCTTTAATTTCAATAGTACTGCATCTGTTTACACTTCCTGAGAATCTAGCCCTGCGTATTTAAAAATATGTGCATTGACTAAACTGAAAATGTTCAGTTTTGAACCAGCCTAGACCCATGTGTCCTGAGGATTGACAAGTGGGTTTGTGTTCCCGTGGCTGGGCTTCCTAAACAACACAAAGGACATTTTGAGGAACAGTCTCATGTTATTGTCTACAAGAGGTCTCTGCTTGACTAGGACTTAGGGCACTGTATTCCCCACCATCAAATATATGGCAGGTGATAGCAGCATTCACATGTATTAATTAATGCATGGATGGAAGTGAAGTCATTGTGTTCTTTTTTATAGCTGATCTTGGGGACTTGACAATAAGCTGGGTGTGTTTGAAGAATTAACATAAAAAAGCTTCCATTCCATACTGTTCTTTACCCTGATATCTCATGCATTACAAAAAAAAAAAAACTTTCCAGTGTTTTATATGAAAGGAGATTGGAATGCTGCACCTTAAGAAACAGGGTAGGTTGGTTGGTTTCCTCCTTCAGGTGTGTCTACGCTGCAGTAAAACACCCACAGCTGTCCTATGGCAACTGATTCGGGCTCGTAGGACTTGTGCTGCAGGGCTATAAAATTGCAGGGTATATGTGTGGGCCTAGGCTGGGTTTGGGCCCAGAGGGTTCCAGAGTCTGAGCTCCAACCGTGTGCCTGAATGTCTCAGGGCCGTAGCAACAAAGAATGTGGCCCCCTCCGAACATATGTCCGGGGCCCCTTACAATGCAGAAACGATAAAAAACTAAACAACTAAATTAGTAACATTTATCCGCCGACCGCCATTATGAACGCAAATACGCATTCTTTGAATGGGTCCAACTAAAATTTGAAACTGACCGACAGACAACTGATGTAGCCAATAGCATTATGAAGTATCATAATGACTTCATGGTTTTGTCAGTAAAACCGACATGGATTGTGCAATAGCGTCAATAAATGTCACTTACCTAGTTATACCTTACATTTTTTTTGGCCACTTTTAGGGGCCCCCTTCCTTGCGGGGCCCCCTCCAGTCGGAGGGTACGGAGGTCGCTCGCTACGCCTCTGTCTGTAGTGCAACTTGATAGCCCCAAGGCCCATGAGCCTGAGTCAACTGACACAGGCCAGCCACGGTGATGGGTGTTTTACTGCAGGGTGCACATACCCGTCCCTTTGTAACACCAACAGAAATCTGGAGTAGCTTCACTGTGGAGCTACTCCTGCTTTACACTGCTGTAACTGACAGCAGAATCTTATCCTGTATATTTAGCCAAGGAAAGCGTTCCATTCCTTCAAATAAACTGACTTTGTTTACCATCGCTTTCCTGGCAACAAAGAGATGAAGCTGTGGCAGGAAGTATCCAAGACCTGGTTTTGATAACCCTTAGTGAGCACGACCTATTCTTGGAGATCTGTTCCCAAGTTTACCAGAGATGGCTGCTACCTCAGGGAAAATATCTGCAATTTATGTTTAATTCAACAGGGAAGAATTTTATGCTGCGACAGGGTATTTTCATACTGTTGGATTCAGGTATTTATTTGTGAAATGTATCTTTTTTTACTTCTACCTTGTTTCATAAAGATGCTGGAATTTTGTAAGGGTTAAAACCAGACTGGAATTTTTAAAACTTCTACCCAGGATTAAAGAGAACAAGGATTTTACACTGAAGTCAGCAATCAGAAAAGAAACAATACATGACATGCTGTCACCATGGGGCCCAAACCAAAGCCTATTTAAATTAACGGAAAGACTTCCTTGACTTCCATGGGTGGTGGGTCTGGTGTATGGTACAAAACACATAATGCATTGTGAATCTGAAACAACCTCACTATGTGTTTCCTGGCACATTTCTCTTTACTAAGATAATTATATTGTGCAGCTATTTGAGGACAAAAGTCTCTACAGCATTGCAGAGCCCCTACTGGGGGGAATCAATATGAACTTTTTTTATGTGTAGGAATTGTATGATGGTCTTTAAGAAAAAAGCAAAGCATACTATAAAATACATTTCCAAATTCTGTTCTGAGCTTCATCCTTTATTCCAGACTTCTTAGCCTGTATTCAAATTTGGGTTGTTCTCTCCTCACAAGCCCTGTGGCTGGTTCCTTTGTAATGCTCATGTTTTCAATGTGAATGAATACTTAGCATACATGAGTGCTTAGCATACATCCTCCTTGAAATAATTGTTCACCCCACTGTTTTCCATTGCCTCTTGAATATGACTCCATCATCCGTTTGGTGCTGACCTTTGCCCTTTCACTCTCTATATCCATCCTGTCCCCTTCCTTTCATCCCCCTCCATCCTGCCCCACACACATTGTCAGTCAAAGCAAAGAAAGTCTTTGCAAAGAAAGACCATTATAACCAAGTACGTCTTCTCCCATGATTTGCCTTCAACCATCTTGTCACACAGAGATCACAGCTAGGAAGATTTCCAATCCAGGAAAGACTCAGAACAACTGTCGTTCTTAAATTACGGTCTTTACATTTTCCATCATGTGTGTAGGTATCCCATTGCATAGTGTTTTGTGATTCTCATCATTAGCGTTGCCCTTACTGTGTATATACTGTAGAAAGGAAGATGGGGCAAGGAAGTATCCATAGAAGAGAAAATGCTGCTAGAACTTTGACACTGGATTGTCTCAGTTGTACAGAGTTGTTGGCATCTCTATTCTCCATGGTCTGCTGTTACTTTGTTGTGAGTTACCTTAAACATTTTCAATGTTAACGTTTCATGGTTGGATGGAAAAATGTAACGGCTGGGACAGAGCTTTGGTTTATTTTTTTCAAATTCTTTAGAGACAAGAGTATTTAAGCTCAGAGAAGCCCAAAGTTTGAGGTAGTTACAGGCAATGTGATATTTGTGTACAGACAGATGTCCCAAGAAACAGAGCTGGGAGGTGCTACTGCAGAGTTTGCTTTGTACAGAAACTCACTGAGCCAGATTCCAGACTCATCCTCACTGGGGTAAGTCCAGAGGAAATCTGCTGCTATCCGTGGAGGTGAGGATCAGGCCTGGGGTTTGGGGTCTTTGAATGGCAGCCATGTGTCTTCATCAGCAGGTGTTAATGGTTGATTAAAAGCAAGTGGGATTCTGAAAAGAACAGCAAAAAAGAAAATTTAAAAAATCCTGTAGAAAATAGTGATAAAAGCCTGGGGATGGAGGGGCAGACCCCTGTGGGGGATCATCTGTGCAAACAGTATGTGCAGATGTATCCCTCCCAATAAAGATACATTAAAGGCAGACTAAAGATCTTATCTAGCACCTTGACACCTGTTAATTAAATTAAAAAGAGGAAACTTGGATTTGTACCAACTGGAATGATGATCTCACTGAATTCCAGACAGTGTGTTTGAACTCTGGCAGTGATTATGTGTGAAGTGCAGTAGCATCTTCAAGGGAAAACTCTGCTTTTTCAGGACCACATTCACCTCTCAGTTACAGCAGTATCAATCCGCCATGACTATGTAAATCAGTGGAATTACTCTGGATTTATGCCCGTGTAAGTGAGAGCAGGATTTGGCCCTGGACATTTTATAAGGAGAAGGGACTTGGGGCCTGATCCAGAGCCCACTGAAGTCAGTGGAAAGACTTGCGTTGACTTTACTAGGTTTTGGATCTGGTTCTTTCTTACAAAGTGAAGAGGGAGTTTATTTTGATGGTATTTGCAGCATTATGTAAACTTGTAATATCTTTACATCTCTAATAAAGTAATAATAACTATAATAAAACTCTTTTTGTCCCAGTCCTCTTCAGGAATAAACTGTTAAGGAAAAATAAAAACCCAAAATGCAAAGCACTTTTCTACTGTTTATTTTCTACCTTTCTTACTTTTATCTGTCTCGATATTTGAAATCCCACTGATCCTATGATTGTTAGTCCTTGTATAAAAGACAAAAAGAAAGAAAAAAATAATTTTTTTTTTGTAGTTTGCTCTGTTTAGATTTTAGCCTGTGGCTACTTGTATAAGAAAAATAAAACTAGAATAAACTAGATCCAGTGATTCATTATGAATGTTGCTTCGTTATTCTTAAATCAAAAGCAAAATCAATGAATTGTGTGTGTGGATTTGGGTTGCTTTCAAGTGTGTAAACGCAACGTTCTCCTTTGGACTAAAGCTATGGATGGTTATTATAGATTCATAGATTATAAAGTCGGAAGGGACTATTGTGAAAATCTTTTCTGACCTGCTGTATAACACAGGCCAAAGGACTTCACTGAATTAATTCTTGTTGAAACTAGAGCAGATCTTTTAAAAAAAATCCCCTCTTGAGTTAAAAATTGCTAGTGATAGAGAATCCACCACAACCCTTGGCAAATTGTTCCAATGGTTAATTACCCTCTGTTAAAAACTCTGTTTACACTGTTAAAAATGGACATCGTATTTCTGGCCTGAATTTGTCTAGTTTCAACTTCCAGCCATTGGATCATGTATGATCTTTGTCTGTCAGATTGAAGAGCCCTTTGTTATCGAAGTTTTGTTCCTCGTTTGACCAAGTTCGCCACTTAACCTTCCAGGGAGAAATTGGTTGAAAATCTGAAGGTTGAAGGCAATGTAGGTGGAAGTGATCATGAAATGATAGACTGTGAGATTCTACGCAAAGGAAGGAGTGAGAAGAGCTCAATAAGGACAATGGGCTTCAAAAAAGCAGATTTTAACAAATGGGTAGGTAGGTAAGGTCCCATGGGAAGAAAATCTAAGGGAGAAAGGAGTTTAGGAGAGCAGGCAGTTTCTCAAAGAGACACTATTAAAGATGCAGCGGCAGCCTACCCCAATGCGAAGAGAAGATAGGAGGAATAGTCAGAGGAGTTCTTTTAATGACCTGAAAATCAAAAAGGAGTCCTACAAAAAGTGGAAGTGTGAACAAATTGCTAAAGTGGAATACAAAAGAATAGTCCAAGTGTGGAGGGACAAAACCAGAAAGGCTAAGGCACAAAATAAGTTACACTGAGAAAGGGAAATAAAAGGCAATAAGAAGACGTTCTGGAAATCTACTAGGCGCAAAAGAAAGACAAAGGAAAGTGTAGGTCCTCAGTGGGGAAGGAGAGCTCTAAAGACATGACATCAAGAAGGTTGAGGTGTTTAATGTCTATTTTGCGTCAGTCTTTACTAAAAAGGTAAATTGTGACCAGATACTTCCTATTAATATTAACAAGGGGGAAAGAATGGAAGCCAATTCTGGCTCTTCTCTGAAACCTCTCCAATTTTTTCAACATCCTTCTTGAATTGCAGACACCAGAGCTGGGCACAGGATTCCAGCAGCGGTCGCACCAATGATAAATACAGAAGTGAAATAACCCTCCTACTCCTACGTGAATAATATTCCTTACTTATACATCCTGGCTTGAATTAGCCTTCTGGCCACAGCACCGCACTGAGAGCACATGTTCAACTAATTTTCCACCTGGAGCCACAAATTCTTTTCAGAGTCACTGCAGAGAGTCACCCAGCCACTAAGTATGGCCGACATTCTTCTTTTCTGTAACTTTACATTTGGCCATATTAAAACATATGTTGTTGGCTTATGCCCTGCTTATTAAGTGAACTAGATGGCAGAGTATCAGTGACCTAATCTCATCATTACTTACCACTCCTCCAATCTTTGAGTCATCTGCAAACTTAATCAGTGATGTTTTCTTCAGTTTATTGATACAAATGCTAAAAGAACTGATCTCTGCAGGACACCCCCACTAGGCACCCCCCTAATTGATGATGATTTACATTTTTGAGATCTGTCAGCCAGTTTTTAAGCCATTTATTATGGCAACGATTTTGCTTCGTTCTAGTTTCTTAATTGAAATGTGATGTGTTCGCAAGTCAAATGCCTCACAGAAGTTAAGTATAAATATCAACCCTATTATCTTTATCAACTACATGTGTACTCAAGCGCATAAAAAAATCAAGTTAGTTTGACTGGATCTATTTTCCATCAGCCAGAGGTTCCCAAACTGTGGGGCTGTCATAACTTTCCTACTCAGATCTGAACCTTAGAGTTCAGAACATGAGAAGCTAGCATGAAACCTCCAAACTTAATTACCAGCTTGGATCTGATATCGCTGCCACCAGCCAGAAAATTCCAGTGTCTGGCTCACTCTGGTCTCCCCAAAACCTTCCCTGGGGGACCCCAAGACTCAGATGCCCTGAGTCTCACCACAAAGGGAAATAACCCACTTCCCTTCCCCCTCTTTACCTCCTCCCAGATTTCCCCGCCCTGGTACTCTAGGATACTCCCTGCTTCAAGTCCTTGAAACACAAGTACGGAGAGATCAAATCTCTCCCTCCCCTCACCCAGAGAGTATGCAAAGTCAGGCTTAGTAAATCTAACATAAAGAGATTTCCCCCCCTCCCTTTGTTTCTTAGCCTTAACCAGTGAAAAAACTCAAACAGGTCTTAAAAAGAAAGAAAAAGACATAAAAATGGTCTCTGTATCAAGGTGACAATATACAGGGTCAATTGCTTAAAAGAAAAAAATGAATAAACAGCCTTATCCAAAAAGAATACAATTTAAAACATTCCAGCAGCTACATACATGTAAATACAAAAATAATATATAAACCTATTGTCTTACTATCCTTGTACTTACGCTTTGGAAACAGAAGATTAGAAAGCCTGGAGATAGAGAGATCACTCTCAGAGCCGAGAGGGTCACCGAACCAAGACAAAGAACAAAGGACTCACACCCAAAACTTCCCTCCGCCCAGATTTGAAAAAGTCTTGTTTCCTGATTGGTCCTCTGGGCAGGCGTTTGCAGGTCACTGTTTGTTAACCCTTTATAGGTGAAAGAGACATTAACCCTTAGCTATCTGTTTATGACAGGGGCGTGCCCCCATGGGGGGACACAGAGAAGCATTTGGGGGGCATGGTGGGTCCAGGCCAGCCCTCATGGAGGGAGGTGGGGAGGGAGCGCCACTCAGCCCCCAGCTCTGCTCTGGCCCCACTCCCAGCCCCGCGCCTGGCCCATAGGCGCCAGGAAAAAATTAGTGGATGTTCTCCCCCCCGCCTCACCTCCTCCTCCTCCTCCTCCCCCTCCCCTGAGCACACCACGACACCGCTCCTCCCTCCCTCCCAGTACTCGCTGCTGCCAAACAGCTGTAGCAAGCTCTGGGGGGAAGGAGGAGTGGGAATGTGGCACACTCGGGAGGAGAGGGAGAGGTGGGGATGAGGGCGGGCATTTGGGGAAGGAGTCGAATAAGGGCAGGGAGGAGGCAGAGTTGGGGCTGGAATTTTGGGGAAGGGGTTGGAATGAGGGTGGCGCAGGGTGGAGGTAGGGCGGGGCTGGGGGCAGAGGAGGTTCGAGCACCCACCAGTGCCAGGAGAAGTCAGTGCCTATGGCCTGGCGCCATCCCCAGCCTCGCCATGGCTCTGTTCCCACCCGCCCCCGCCCCCACTCCTGGCTGCCAGCCCCTGGCAGCAGCTCTGTTCCCAGGCTGGGGGCAAGGTGGGGCCGGAGCCACACCAGTCTGCGAGCCTGGCTAGTGGCCCCCACCACTGCCTGACTGCAGCTCTGCTCCTGGCCCTCCCCCCAGCCTTGGCGCCTTTCCCCACCGTGGCCCTGGCCCACTTACCCCGTCCCCATTCCCCACTCCCAGCCCTGGCTCTGGGGGCGGGGTGGAAGTTTGGGGACCACTAAAGCCCAGGTTGCTTTTCATTAATTCTATTATCCACCTTACATGCTTTATTAATTAAGTCTCCTAGTGACTCTCCCATTGGTTTGCACAGGCTCAATGGCAGGCTGATAACCCTACACTAACCTGGGCCCTCAGCCAGCTCTTTCTTTTAAAATCTTGGATGCAAGTTATCCCGCATATTAAACTTGGTTCCTCTTAGCATAGCAAGGCTTGGAAAAAGAGAGTCTACACAGGGACTGGTTGGATGTTTTTTCACTTTTGTTTTATGCATTGCTCACACATCGGGGGTTATCTGGAGCTGGTGTAAATTGGAGCCATATCAGCAAAGGATCTGGGCCCCTTGGCTCTTTAATCAAGGTGGTAACCATGACTCTTGTTAAAGTAACATCCTTTAGTCTCTCTCTCATTTACACCTGGAACAGCGCCATTGACTTTAAGGCTGATATGCCTGATTTACACCAATGTTAAATGACAGTAGGATCAAGCCCATAATCTGAAACCCAGATTCCCAAATTCCAGCCAGCTGCACGCCATCCCCCAGAATTGACCCTATAAAAACACCTGCGTTCCCCTGTGGCACTAGGACTTCGGGGAGTGTATCCCATGGGTCTGTGTGCATGTGTTGCAGTCAGCTGAGCCGCTCTCTGAGTCCTTCCCAGAGACGTGTGCACGAATGTGCCTGTCCCACTGGGCACATGGGGCATTATGGGAAGGCACCAGTGGACAACTGCACACATGTTGTTGTGCCTGCCTCCTCATTGCAAAGTGGGTGGGTTACCGGCCCAAGTGAAAGCAGCCCCCAAGCTAGAGCCTAGCTCCCCAGCTGGGCCAGAGAGCCTGGATGAAATGCACCAATCTCGGCCAAGAGCATTTTGGTTTTGGAGGTCGGGGGGGGGGGGGGCCACACGTTAAAGATCCTATGCATGTGCTGCAGGGTCTAGTACTGGTGACTTTCAAAGGCCCTGGTTAAGGGCCCCATATCTATTCAGAGAAGGGCATTTAAGCACTTGCCTTTACATAGGTTCTTAAGGTGTAAGGCCAGCGGGAACCATTAGTTCAGCTAGTCGGACCTGCCCTGGCTATCAGACCATTACATGTCATCTGGTTACTCCAGGCTTGACCTCAATGGGGCTTAAGCACATGTAAGTGCTTTCCTGACTCACGGCCAATGCCAGGACATGGTAGCTGGAGCAGTGCTCTGAGCGGGTGTGATGAGTCCTATGGGCCCAAAGCTGCAGCTGGCTCTTGTGCGGCGCAGCCGATAGGACTCATGAAAGCGTCCAAGCCTGCCCAGGCAGCTCCAATTGCAGAATCACATTTTAGGTTGGCCTTGCTAGAACAGGTCAAGACGCTGGCGTGGTGCCTGGGTCATCTGCTGCTTTGCCTGCACGGATGTACTTCAAAGATTCCACCCCCCTCAACCCCGAGGAAGAATGGCAGCGCTGCTCCTATGAATGCAAACAAATCGAGCCAGGCAATGAAAAAAATATGGCCGTGCTGCACCAGGGCTAGTGAAATCACCAATTGTAAAGGCAAAGTTGTGAAGATACATTTTTTTTAATAGTCAAAAAAAAAATTGCTGCAGTCATTTTCGTGTATCTAGTTTTACAGGCACTGTGCGGGGCTCATAATATCGCATGAAGATTTAGCAAAGGGCTGTGAGCAGAAATACAGCCAGCAAACACGTAAAATACCCACAGGCCGCACCCCCACCCCCGCCCTCCCCAAAGAGAGGCGGGTTTCTATAAATTGCTTTAAAAGGTTTTATAGCTGGGGCCATAATGAGTCATAATGAGCCATGACACCTTGTTATGGGTGGGGTGGGGCAGGGCCCACCAGCTGGCCTGCAGAATGAGCCAAAAGCTGCTCTTTTAAGATTGCTGATGGCACTGTCATGCTTAGCCTGTGGAAGGCTGGGTGGGGTTTTACGTTATCATTGCTTGGCATTAGCCCGCTTCCTACAAAGAGTCCATTGGCGTCAGGCTCAGCATCACTGCACAAGCCATTAGTGGTAGTGGGTGCAAAAGCTGAGCCCAGGTCTCTGAAGCCCCCCCAAAAATTCAGGGTTGTGTCAAGCCAGGGCTCTGGCATGGCCCATTATAAATACAAGTGCCGTTTAGGCCATGTCAGTCCAGATTTCTATCCCTCGAACGTACTTATCTGCCCCCTTTGCTGCAGCACCTTTTCTCCTGGCTCCCTGGTGAGCTAGGGCCGTGCTGTTATCTCCATTTGCCAGATGGGGGAACTGAGGCACACAGGGGCGTCTCCAGGCCCCAGCACACCAAGCGTGTGCTTGGGACGGCATGCCATGGGGGACGCTCTGCAGGTCGCTGGGAGGGCGGCAGGCAGGCAGCCTTTAGCGGCATGCCTTCTTCGGTGGAGCCACAGGACCAGCGGACCCTCTGCAGGCACGCCTGCGGGACCAGAGACCGGAAGAACGCCCCCCCCCACGGCATGCCATCGTGCTTGGGGTGGCAAAATGTCTAGAGCCACCCCTGGAGGCACAGAGAGACCCGGTGACCCGCCAACACAATCTAGCTGGGAGGCTGCCCCTGTCCTAGCACTTGCGATGCCTATATGGCAGCAGTAGCCAAACAGTGATGCCGTTAGCCTTACGGCACCCTGTGAGCTGGGCTAGTGCCAGTGTACAGCCGGGTATGTATGGCACAACCAGCCAGAGTCCCTGGGCAGGGCCGGCCTTAGGGAAAATGACATGGTAGGCGTGGTGCCTCCCATTGTCCCTGGTCCCTGTGGGTGCGTCCCATTGCCTGGAGATGCTCGGGCTCCCCCTCTTTAGCCTTAACTCCTGCACTGTGGCCCCTTTGCCCCAAGTCCTGCACCCCCTAGCCCCTGCCACCTCCTCCACCCCAAACCATGCACTGTCCATCCCTCCACCCCACCTCCCTAACTCCTGTCACTCCCTCCTGCAACCACATGGGGACAGTGACCTGGCTGCATGGAGCAGGTGGCTTTGCTGCCCGCCCCCCCCTCCCCCCTGAAGCTGCTGCTACATGCACCCCTAGGGGGCTGTGGGGGGTGGGGGGATGAGGAACAACATCAGGTCACATTCCCTACCTGGGCCGTGTAAGAAGAGGACAGAGAGCAGCAGCCCCACAGCACAGCCCAGGTGGGGAAGTGACCTGGCTCCAGGCAGGGGCGGCTCCAGGCACCAGCACGCCAAGCGCATGCTTGGGGTGGCATGCCACGGGGGGGGGCGCTCTGCCAGTGGCCACGAGGGAGGTAGGAAGGGTGCCTTCGGCGGCAAGCCTGCGGGAGGTCCACCAGAGCCGCGGGACCGGCGAGTGGAAGATCTCCCCCCCCACACACCCCCCCGGCGGCATAATGCCGTGCTTGGGACTGCGAAATGGCTAGCGCTGCCCCTGGCTGCAGGGAGCGTTTGGTGCTCACAGCCTCCTGGGGGCAAGCGGAGGAATGGAGCCGTGTCTGTGCCTCACCGCTCACCTGTTCCTCCACTGAGCGGGAGCAGGGATTAATCTGGGTGCTCCCCGTGTGGCACTCTCCTGCCAGCTGGGATCAGGTTCTACACTGGCAGCGCACACCTCTGTGCCCCCACACAGCGCCTGCAAACTACGGTGCCCTGGGAAGGCACCAGCCATGCCCCTGGGCACTAGTGTAGCTGGTGGACAAAGGTGCTAGGGCAGGCCGAAGCACAGAGGGGCTTGTCCGCCATGGCCCGTAGTAGCCCCTGCCACTGGAGGTGTTCCAGAGCCACGCTGGGGCGGGTGAAGCCATTGCCAAGCAGCCCAGCAATGAGGCTACGGCAGACGTGAGTGCCAATTCCTGAAGCACCTGACCAAGGCTTGCACGATCCACCCTCCTCCATCCCTGCCTTGGTGCAGGAACAAATTCCCCTCCCAAGCAGTGATTAAGTGACATGCCCCAGGTCACACAGGCAGTTTGGGCCAGAGTCAGGCATTGAACCCAGGTGTCCAGAGTCCCACCCCCAATGCCTCTATTGGCCCAATGACATCTTGCTGCTGTCTCTTGCCAGTGGCCACTTGGGCCCGGACGTGGTCGGATTTGTCAGTAGCATCTGGTCACTGCGGTGCGGTCTGCAGGGTCTACAGTCCAGCAGGTGTTTAAGGCTGCAGGGGCTCTGAGCACAACGTCTTTAGCGCAGAGGCCCTGCCCTAGTGACCTGGCTGAACTGACAGCTTGGCTCAGCCCAGATTGTTGCTTGACACACGCTGCTAATTATGGTGACACTGCCCGTTCTACATAGTACACACCTGGTAGTGGCACTCAGCCATAGACAGCAACAAAGCCTGTGCCAGGTGTCACTGACTCATGGAACAACCGTAGGAATTTGGGGGGTCAAATCCTGCACCCTCCCCCAGCTCTGGTCAGGCACTGAGCCACAACTCTGGGTGTGGTCCCTGAGTGAGTGGGAAGGCCACACAGCTGGACTGCAGCCTTGCAGGGTTGTGCTCTGGATGGTATATTTCAACCCGCAACCTGGGAGCAGGTGGGCAGAGGCACACTGGGAGGCTTTGTGTTGTGCTGCGGAGGGCCGGGGGGCAGAGGCATGTAGAAATGCAGCGGAATTAAATGGTCTGAGTCTGCGCTGTCGTGGACCTCCCCCCAAAAGCCAGAGGAAATGGCACCATCAGCTTTGTCTCCTCTTTATGCCTCTGTGTGCTGGGCTGCTCCAGCCCAGAATCATTGTAGTGCCATGAGCTCTCGGCCTCCCAATCCCAGCCCCTGTGGAAGGGCTCATGACTCCTTGGCACCACTGGGGGGAAGGGGGGACAGAGTCTGTCTCCCAGTGATCAGAGTCAGGTGCATCCCAGGGCCAGCTGGAGCCCACAGAATGATGACGAAGCGGAAAAGGGGGCTGCAATGGAAACTGATTTAGATTCATCTGCTTATTGACTGGTGATTTTCTGATGAGGAGTCAATTTGGGTACTGCAGTCAGCTGCTCATTGCTCATAGACACGGACCGTCAGGCCTGAGACCTCAGGGGAGCTGAAGGAAATCAATTTCCATTGCCAGCAAATGGACCAACCGTCACAAACGGTCACTAACCACCACCTGTTGGTCTGGGCTCTTCTGATCCGGAGTTTGCATCGCCTGCTGGCTCCCTTGCACCTGTCTCGGTGCATCCCCCCGCCCCCCCCTTGCTCCCTGTGAGTGCCTGGGTCTCACTGGGTAGCATTTTATCCATGTGTCAATGACAGCACAAGGTAAAAGGCTGGGGAGAATGAAGCCCGGCAGGCTGAGCTTGCTGAGAGAATGTCGCAGGGAAATAACAATGGAGCTGAAGTGCCAGCCTCATGCTGCAGCCTGTTCAACGCATCTGGCTGGTTTCTAAAAAATGTCAGAGCCAGGTGACAAAGTGCCCCAGCTACCACCAAGAGCCGGCCTTAGAAACGCATGGCGCTGTCGCAAAGGCAGCACAACCCAATTTTGCACTGCTTGCCCCTTCTGCTTCCGGCTCACCTGGCTTGCTGGCCTTGGGACATCATCTCCCACCTTCCTGAGCTCTGTTTGAGAGGGTCTGCGAGGCCCTGGCCAGGTGAGTTAGAAATCCTTCCTGTAAGAACTCATGAGCGCTGAGTGAGGCGCTTGCTCGTTTACCTGCCAAGCTGTGCCTGGGGCGAAGGCGGTGCTGCTCCATGTAAGCGTTCCCACATGCTCTGGGGGCGCTGCACTCATGGCCTGGTGGGCAGGAACTGCCCTTGGCAGCAGGGTGGCAGAGTTTCAGGTCAAAGCTCGGGCTTATGGAACCTACATTCCTCTGTCCCGCTGCTGAAACAAACCAAGCCCCCAACACCAACAGGCAGGATTTTAAAAAATAGCAACGCCTTGCTTTGGTGCCAGCCTGGTGGAGTCACACGCTGCCGAGGGGAGTGTGAATCTGGGTGCCACACCATGGAGAATTAGCACTACCTGGTAAGATGCAGTCTGCTGGCTTGGAGTTAAGGATTTAGCATTAAATAGCCCTCGACATGGCATACTGGTTACCTGTGCTGGTGAAGCCTACAGCTTGAGCAATGCATATTGGGCTCTTTCAATCCCCTGCAGGGGAGTGGCCAGCTCTGCTCCTTCACGTCCCCTTTCAGCTCTCCTTGGTTGAAAGTGAGAGCGAGAGACAGAGACATGCTACCCTGACACCCAGCGCCAGACAAGCCTGAAGTTTGGGGCGTTTCAAATCCAGGGCCGAATTTTGCAATCTGAGCCCCCCGCCCCCTTTCAAAGGCCCCCACGTCATTGTCGGAGAGCCCTGACGCCACATAACAAATTGGGGAAACAACAGGAAAGACCAAGGCTACATCTTTGACCCATCAGCTCAAAGCTTTTTCTCCTCCATATGGTGGGGATAGTGTGGGAACCAGCTAGAGGGCCAGAGCCAGCTGGCTTTTGACTATTGCACCGTACACTAACTTGACATGTTCAAAGGGATTTTGCTAAGGGGTCAGAGTTCACGTAAGAGTACTTTCAAGTCGTCCCTTCCTAGGACTTTTACTGTTTCCAGATTGAGCAGGAATCCATGCGGCTAATTCGGCTGAGTCTAGAGCTCAGTTTCCAGTGGGGTGTGCGGGGCATTAGGCTGGCAACCCTGTGAGTGCTAATGGGAAAGCCCCAGCTAAGCGCCTGTGCATGTCACATAAAGTGGAGCCCACAAAGCCCGCTGGGGTGTTGGGGCACTTACTGTAAACAAGGGGTTTGTAAATTATCGGTGAGCACCACAAACTGACACCGTTCCTGCCTGCCGAGCCAGCAGGAGGTGCTGCCTGCCAGAGACAGCGACATGTTGGAGGCATTTAGGAGAGTGGGGCATTTTATACCTTTTGGGGCCCCACTCTGCCTCTAGGAGCAGGGCCCTTATGCAGGCAAGGCTGGCAAAACCCAGCCCTCACTACTCCCGCTACAGCTTGACTCTGAAAACCATCCGGGGCTGTAATCAACTGCTTTGGCGGGAGGGTCTGTTCCCCCAGTGCGGTCAGACTTGCATCCCCTCGCCCTTCTGGTTCTCCACTCACTCTTTGTCTTTTTAGCTTCTAAGCTCTGTGGGGGGAGGGTTGATCGCTTACTATGTGTACGTACAGCACCATGCACAATAGGGTCCTGAAAGTGTGACTGTAATACAATTCCGCAATAAATTGGCTAGAGACGGCACGAACAGGGAGGGCTGCACTCGGTACATAGAATCGCTGAGTGTATTTTTACTAGGTAACATCTGCATTTAACAGCAACTCATGCTGAATTATTATTCTGATGGTTAAATAGTCACAGCGTGACGGCTCTGAGTGGGTCCAGTCAGGGCCCCATTGTGCGATGCCGCACAAACATACAATGTCCAAGCCCTGCCGCACAGAGCTTACAGTCAAAGCCAAGTTGCTCTAAATGTGAGCTAACATGGGTCTTCCTAGTGTGGACGGCCCCCTTGGGTCTGTCAGATGCACCCTGAGTGACGGCATTGCCCTTTGCCTGGAAAGCTGCAGTTGCCACTGTGAGCTTGTTTATAACTAGGCTGATGAAGACAAGCCTTTAATAATGTGCGTCGCACTGGTTCACGAGCGAGAACCCCAACCTAAGAGCAGACTGTTAGAAGCAGGGCACAAACCCCAAACGGGTTGTGGGGTCTACAATTAGATTTCACCAACCAAGTAATACGTGTAAACTCCTAAGGCACTATACAGCCTTAAGATGGAGCCAGACAGGCTCTTCGGGCTTTCCAATCTAGGCAGCCACCCAAGCAAGCTTAACTCTGTGACAGATGGTTACTTTACACCAGCGATCACAAAATATTCAGGTTACTCCCTGATCGAAGGACACATCACTTATCCCAGGTCAATTTGCACCATAGATCTCCCACAAAAGACACTTGTAGCCTGTCCTGTAATAAACTAACTAAAGATTTATTAACTAGGAAAAAGAAATGAGTTATTTACAAGGTAAAAACAGCTAAACACGCACACACACACACTGAGTTGCAGCCTTAAGTTTCAGATGGTGATACTGGAGTTACTGAAATATGCCAGCTTGATATGGCCATTAGGTTAGTCCTGGGGATCTCTTGTTTGGTTAGGAATCTTTGCTCCTCAGAATCCTAATCCCTTCTGCTGTGAGATTTCTGTCCCCATCTCCCTAGGGACCAAACTGATGTGACGAGTGCTTCTGAACATAACCTCTTCCTTGGTGGGTGACGGAAGCAGTCAACAAAGTCTTTGTTCCTGTAAGCCGGTTGTGTCGGGGCTCGTCCCCCTCAGGCGCGGCGGGGAGCCAGGGCGCCTCCTTACGCAAGGCAGTCCGGGTCGGCTTAGCCCCTCGGCAGGTGTTGAGCGGGGTATAAGGTCTGTAAACAAGGTAGAGCCCCGGCCCTCTAGCCGGGGTCGGGGCTCTCAAAGTAATTAAGCCCCAGCCCTTGGACAGGGCGGGCAGTAATAGTTCAGGCTCAGGCCCCTAGCAGGGGCTGAGCAAACATAGTATCAGCCGGGGCCCTTGGTTCGGGCAGGGCACCAAACACAAGTCTAGTTCGCTCTGGCCCTCTGGATCAGGGCAGAGCAGTGGCAAAGTCAAAGGGGCCCAGCCCTTGGTCCGGGCAGGGCACCAAACACAAGTCTAATTAGCTCTGGCCCTTTGGGTCAGGGCAGAGCAGTGGCAATAGGCGGGTAGAGGGGGAGTCTGCCACCCGGTTACGGGTGGCAGGGGGAACGCAGGCCCTCCCACTCCACTGCGTTCCAGCCTGGGGCCCTAGCAGCGGTCAAGACCCGCTGCGGTCAGTGGGGATCCTGGCCGCAACACACTGACATGGGTTCGGGCTCTTCCGGAGCCAAACCAGGGTCGGCTATCCCCGGGCTACTTCCAACCCCCCCCTCTCTGGGTACCTGGTCCTTGCCGGCGTCGTCTGGTGGGTCTCAGACCATGGGCTCCTCTGGGTACCGGTCGTGGGGAAGCTCAGGACACTCCTCGGGGTATCGAGCACACGGCAGGTCAGGCCGACGTTCCTCCAGGTACCGGGTCTGAGGCAAGTCCGGCCGGCGCTCCTCGGGGTATCGGGCACCCGGCAGGTCCGGCCGGCGCTCCTCCGGGCAGTGGGCGCGGGGCAGGTCCGGCCGGCGCTCCTCCGGGCAGTGGGCGCGGGGCAGGTCCGGCCGGCGCTCCTCCGGGCAGTGGGCGCGGGGCAGGTCCGGCCGGCGCTCCTCCGGGCAGTGGGCGCGGGGCAGGTCCGGCCGGCGCTCCTCCGGGCAGTGGGCGCGGGGCAGGTCCGGCCGGCGCTCCTCCGGGTAGTGGGCGCGGGGCAGGTCCGGCCGGCGCTCCTCCGGGTAGTGGGCGCGGGGCAGGTCCGGCCGGCGCTCCTCCGGGTAGTGGGCGCGGGGCAGGTCCGGGCGGCGCTCCTCCGGGTAGTGGGCGCGGGGCAGGTCCGGGCGGCGCTCCTCCGGGTAATGGGCGCGGGGCAGGTCAGGCCGGCGCTCCTCTGGGTAGTGGGCGCGGGGCAGGTCCGGCCCGGCAGGAGCCCAGGCACCAGCGTCTGTCCTCTCCAGCAGCCTGCACCCAACTGAGTGCTGGGGCCGGGCTTTTATACTTCCTGTCCCGCCCCTTGACTTCCGGGGGGCGGGGACAGGCCGTGCTGACTCCGCCCACTGAGGCGCCTGCTCTGGCTCGTCCCCCTCAGGCGCGGCGGGGAGCCAGGGCGCCTCCTTACAGTTCCGCTGTGGATTCAACAGTCCTTCCTGATGGGCAGGGGATAACTCCTTCTGTCAGGATCCAGCATTTTGCACAGGGTGAAATTTTTCTGGTTTGGTGAGTTTGGGTTTCAGAACAAACATTTTGCAGTGATAGAGCAAACACCTAAGATGCCCTTATAGTGTGGGATACAAATCTTATATGCAGGATTAATACATGCAGCATCCGACAAGCCTTCCATAAAGTCCAAACACTAAACGCATTCCTATAACCCTAATATCTATTTTAACTATACCAGCCCAGAGGCCAGACAGACTGGTTTCCAGCCTTGCATTTGCCAGGGTTCAGTAAGGCCTGGGGCCTTGGCATGAGCTGGCACCTGCTCTGCCAGCATCATGAGGAGCTCTCCAATCTAGCAGAGAAAGAGATAACATGATCTAATGGCTGGAAGTTGAAGCTAGACAAATTCAGAATGAAAAAAAAAGTGTAAATTTTTAACAGTGGGAATAATTAACCATTAGAATAACTTATCAAGGGTCACAGTGGATTCTCCATCCCTGACCATTTGTAAATCTGGATCTGATGTTTTTCTAAATAATCTGCTCTAGGAATTATTTCTTTGGCCTGTGCAATACAGGAGGCCAGACTAGAAGATCACAATGGCTCCTTCTGGCCTTGGAATCTATGAATTTACAATAATGGATTCTATGCATAAAGATCTTAGTTCTTCATCTCCCAGTGGACAAAACATTAATACAATCCCCATTGGAAACAAAAGGCTGTTGAGTAAAACAAAGATGTAACTTTGTTACCAGCACAAAATTCTCTGTTACTCACACACTCTAGGGGCACCACCCACCTTACCCTGTTCCTAGAGCTCAGGCATAATCCTGTCAATGTAGGCGCCCACCCACAGTCTTGTGTGGGCTAAAGGCGTAACCTTACACTCTGCGGGTTTGTAGGGTCTTTTACCAGTGAAAGAGCCTCACCCAATTATATCCTACTTAACCTCTATTCAGTAACAATCACCAAAACCAGAGCGTACACGCTACTCAAACAGTGCTCACCACTCCCAAAAGACAGATGAACTTTTCTTGATGGCCAGGCAGGATCAGGTCCATCTGGGAGACTCCAGTTCCTGCACAATGTCATTGGCAGAGTGTTGAGGTCTGGCAGCTCTGATCTTTGGGGCTGTGTCCTGGAGTTGGTTCACAAAGAACTGCCTTTCGGACCCCAGTTTATGTAGTGAAACTTGAGTCCTGCTTAGCTGTACCTTCATCAATCATTATACTAAAATTTTACTAGCCAATCCTGACATAGCGCAAGAAAATTCTCCAACCAAGCCTTCCGCACCACCTCAATTAATTGACCACTAGCAAAATTAATTATGGAATAGAGAGAAACAATCAAAGACCCAGGCAGAGATCATACAGATAAACACTAGGGAAGTGGGAACCATAATGACAAAACAATAAAGAAATGAAGATTTCACAACCACAACTATTGAAAAGTGATTTCTTGCCAGGCAGGATCTATCAAACTATGTTTTCTTTAACAATCTGAAGATCTGTTTCTTTATCTGGCAATCATGGGGGTCATTAGGACAGGGTCTCCTTCTTAACAGCCTGATCTTACATTGTTTTAACGTAATTGAAATGGGATGTGGGGACGTGACTTCCTGCTTCTCTGCTAATGGCGGCTGCTCTTTTAATCGGGCTGCAGACAAAGGCCTTAGGCTTTAGCGTTTCAATATGGCTGCAGACTGAGGCTTTATCCTTCCAACGTGAAGGCAGCTCAGCAGCTGTCTGAACACATTCTCCTTGCAGCGCTCGGGTCATGGGTGCCATGCACTCTGGTGAGCTCCCGCGGGGCCCATACGATGCACTGGAACATTTGGCCACGGTTGAGTGTCGTGCCAAGAGCAATCAGCCAATGACAAGTTTTGCAAATGATTTTAACGATGTTAAAAATGGCGAGCGAAGACTTACCAATTAAGCAAAGTGTTTTCGGTCCTGTCGATTAGTTCCAGATGCTGCGCAGCAGAAGCTCTCAGGTAGCGCGAAGGAACCTTTTTTGCAGCCCTTGCTGTGCAAGGAAGGGAAGGTGGTGTAGCCAAATCAGCGATGCCAGTACACACACAGGGCCAGATGCTCAGATGGCAGAAACTGGGTGAGAGTCTGTTCCGTTTTATATAACCCACAGGCCCAGCCTACATGACAAGCATTGGGTCAGATCCTCTGCAGGTATAACTCAGTGTAGCGCTATTCAAGACACCGGCGCCATACTGACTTACAGTAGCTGAAGCTCTGGTTCATTGGCCCTCCTGTCTCCACTCCATCTGTGTCTCTGGCACTGGTCTCCTCGCTGTATCTCTGGACAATCAGACTGGTGTAAGAGCCGGCTCCGTTGCAACTCACATGGTTGGAATACGTCTGAGGCTGAATCCCCCATGATACATAATTATTCTTATTCATGGCCCAGTCCAGCAACGAACATAAACACATGCTTAACTTTAAGCAAGTGCCTAGATCCTTTTGGCATCAAGAACACTAGTCCTGTTTTAAAATAAAGCACGTGTTTTGGCAGCACATTCAGCATCTTGCAGCTTCAAGCCCTTTCTCACTAGTTTTTTCCCAGTGGTCCTGCTCTTCAAAGAAAGTCCTTTTTAACATGTTAATAACATGGATGCTACTGTTAAGGCAAAATTTGCCAGCAGGTTTTGTACTGCTTGAGATACCACACTGCTCTTCTGTGACTGGAACAGGAAATAACTAGTGCAAACTGTTCCCACATGTTGCCTTTTTAATATGGAAACTGGGAATCAGTGTGTCTTAAAGGATGCTGCATAAGAGAAAAAGGAGGGTAACCTGGCTCATGCAATGGCTCCATAGTCAGGAGATGGGGCCTCTATTACTTGCTCATCAAAGTCACGTAGAGCGAAGTTGTCAAACATGCCCACAAATTTTAGTTGTCTCAATTTGTAGGCGCTTGGCTTGACATCTGAGAGATGAGCAGGGTCCAGGGTGGGTTAGTGAATTGCACCATGCTACTGAATTGCTGACGGATCCTCAGATTAACTATCTGGTGGCTTCTCATTTATAAACACCCTGTTTCTCTCAGCTTTCTGAAAGGAAGCGGACTCTCACAAATGGGCTCTGCTGCACTCACTGCCCTGTTTTTCTTACTGTTTTAGGATTAAAAACCCACCTTCATGACCAGCCTCTATTCGAGCCCTATTTGGCCGGTGTAAACTTTGCTGTTACTAAAAGGGCATTCGGTAATGCTTGCCATCAGCAGGTTCAGCACTGATGTCATCCAAATGCTGAAATCAATGAAGGAGGCCGCAAAAAAATTCATGCTCACTTTGTATCTACATGAACTTTTGTTTTCCCTGTCTAAGGACTGAGCTCCCCTTCTTTGCTTAATTATGCCAGGGAGTTGACATGGAAACAGTAAATTCATATTTAGTCACATTCCAATACCACTCTTTAAACAGTCAACTGGTGTTTATTTAAAGGTTAGTAACATTCTGGTGCTTCTGTGTATGTTCAGTTGAAAGGCACTTGTTTCACACTCAGGAGCAGCCCCATCGTGCTGGTGCTGGGCTCACCAAGGTCAGAGAGTGTGTGTTGGAAGCCCTGGCTCAGGGTGAGAATAACTATAATCTCTTCCCACACTGGACAGGGATGGCTCCGGAGTACAGGCCCTGCTCCCTCCTAGCATTGCCATACGCCTGCCTGACACAGCACAAGACAGCATGGAGGCAGGGCCAGCAGCCCCGGTGAAAGGAATGGGCGTGGGGGCCCACAGCATCCTCTCCCAGTGCATTCCCTGCCCAACAGCCCTCAGGAAGAACAGTGGCTGAGGGAACCAGAATTCGGACCAGAGACTCTGGCTGCAACGTGGTCCTTCCAGTTCCTTACAGAGCGCCATGGGCACAATCTGGCCCACGCTTTGATTCCAAGGCCAGAAGGGACCATTGAGATCATCTAGGGCAGTGTTTCCCAAACTTGGGATGCTGCTTGTGTAGGGAAAGCCCCTGGCGGGCCAGGCCAGTTTGTTTACCTGCCCCGTCCACAGGTCCGGCCGATCGCGGCTCCCACTGGCTGTGATTCGCTGCTCCAGGCCAATGGGAGCTGCTGGAAGCGGCACGGGTCGAGGGACGTACTGGCCGCCGCTTCCAGCAGCTCCCATTGGCCTGGAGCAACCAACCTGCGGATGTGGCAGGTAAACAAACTGGCCCGACCCACCAGGGGCTTTCCCTACATAAGCGGCGTCCCAAGTTTGGGAAACACTGATCTAGGCTGATGTTCTCTAAAGCACAGGCCAGAGAACTTCCCTCCCAAATAATTCCTCGAGTAGCTTTTATAAAAACACCCAGTCTCCATTGAACATTGTCAATGATGGAGACTCCGTTATGATGAATGGCTCAGTGGTTAGTTACCTTTACCATTAAGAATATACGCCTTTTTCCAGCCTGAACCATAAACATGCTCGGCCATGCCAGGCTGATTAGCTTTTAAAACCTGTGCCTTTTCCTGGGTGTATGCTACACGTCACTCAGCTTGGCTAGGGGAGAGGCCGGGCGCACAGAACCTTAGCCTGTCACATTTTCGCTGAGTCATTCTGTTGGACTCCATGGTACTACTGGCATGAATTAGGGCTATTTATGGGAGTTAAGGCCACTTGCATGAACCAGGGTTAGAGGTTCAAGCCTTCACTAGGGCGAATGCAAGAAGCAGCAGCAAAATCACCAGGACTGTAAACATGAGAGAGCATTCTGGCCACATGCAACACCTGACCTTTCTTTTGGCAGCTAGAGTCACATGATGTGCTGGGCACTGGTTAGGAGTAATCACAGTTAGAGCTTGTCGCAGTTGGAGGACATTTTTCATTGACATTTTGAATTTTATTGGGGATCGGGGAGAACCAGACTGGACTTTCCACAAACCATTCACAAAAAATTCTGGTGAAAAATGACACAGAAATTCTGACTCTCAATGGAAAAAAAGGATGGATTTGTGTGTGTGTGTGTGTGTGTGTGTGTGTGTGTGAGAGAGAGAGAGAGAGAGAAATGTTCCACTTTTCTAAATGTACCAGGAGTGAATGGGGAGTAAATCACTGGCCAGTGATACACAGGTCAGACGATGTGATCTAATGGTCCCTTCTATCTAAGAACTGTTTGACTAGCTCCGAAAATACTTTGCACTTCTCCAGTACCTTCCATGGAAGGCTTCAGCTATCACTGTAGTGTTTCAGCGTAGACACTCGCTACAGTGATGGGAGAGGTTCTCCTCACTGTAGGTAGTCCACCTCCCTGAGAGGCAGTAGCTAGGTCAATGGAAGAATTCTTCTGTCAGCCTAGCAGTGTCCATATTGAGGGTTGAATTGGCTTAACTACATCGCTCGGGGGGGTGGATTTTTCACACTGCTGAGCAATGTAGCTGGGTCGACCGAGCTTTTTCGTGTAGACCTGGCCTTTGTCTTCACTGCTTAACAAGGTGGGTTTTTACTGCGCTATAACAAACGGATGATAGTTCTCTCTGTAAGTGCGGATGGGGTTTACCACAAGGTAGTTAACCAAGGTTGTCGTTATACCCCTTCCTGGGGTTGATCTGCCTAGTTGACCTTGTGGGTACTGTTTTTACACCTAACAAGCATTAGTTGGTTATCCCACAGCAGACATATGTTTTTTTCCCCAGTGAAGACAAGCCCCCGTCCCAGTAAGCCCCTTCCCTTTCCACCCACTGCCTCCCCTCACGCTATGGGAAGTTTCATCCCCCACCAACTCCCCAAACACCTCGCCATAAAAATGTTTGCAAGGATAGAACAGCAGTTTGCAGTGCCGATACCTTGTTCCAGGCTCGGCAGCTCTTATAGTCTGTGGCAAAAGATTCCCTCGTGGTCCAAAGAGGCTGCTTTTTCCAGACAAGTCAGAGGCAAACAAACAACCCCCCATTCATGACGGGGCTTGAATTGTAACTCAGTTATTTCCCACTGCCACACCCCACCTGCACTCCCAGATGTGTCCACTGTGTAATTTGTGCTACTCTTTCAACACAGAACACATTTCCCTGGACTCCATTCAGCTAAGCATAGAGTAATAAGATTTCCCCGCCCCTTTTTCTCTTAATCCACCATCTGAATGTCTTTCTGTGTTAGCAGCAATATGCTTTTAATGAGAGACAGACGGTACTCGGCACTAAAAACCTAAACAGGGAATGCTTGAGTAAACCACGTATCCCAAGGGGTCACACTGGTATTATTGCTTTACTTGAGCTGATGGAATCAAGGCTTTAAGCATCCTACCCATAATAGAAACATTTTCACCCCTAAAAGCCTGTCTAACTGGGATGAGGATTTTCTAGGCTGGTACTAGCTCATAGCATACAGAGCCCTCCAGTCCCATTAAACTCCATAAGACTATATGGGATCTGTTCTTCATGTCAAAGGTTACGATGCAATTTAGCTTGGTGAGTGCTGCTTTGCCAGCCATGAGTTATACTCCCCCTCCCCAGAGTTGTGGCTCACACCTTGTCCCCGGTGCTTGCTACTGGGAGCAGCTTCTCTCCTCTCTTCTCTTCTCCTCTCCTGGGTTGGCGCTTGGGTTTCTTTTTGTGTTGCCTGGTGTCTCCACTCAAGGTGACTTCTCCCTGTGCCCGGCCTACCAGGGGTGCTGTCCCTTGGGGAAATGCATAATGCTGCCGATGCTGGGAAGGAGTATAAAAGCCAGTACACAAGAAACAGTCAAATCCATCAACACAAACCCAAGCAAAGAATGATTCACCCCTAAAGTAACAAAGGGGGAATCGCAAATAACCATATGACATTGTTGGGAGCAGGAGAATAGGACCTGGGGAAGGTAAATACTGTACTAATACATCAACAAATCGCTGAGCTCTCCACTTCCTAATACTTACAACTCTGCCCTCCCCGGCACTTTCCCAGGCTGAGGATACTGAGGATGAGTCCAGAGAGGCATGCTGCAGTGCTGTGAATGCTGGCCAGCTTAAACGTAAAAATGAGGCCTCTTATGGTATCTTTGTCTCTGGTCTGGAGTCCTGTGGAGGTCTTGGTAGCCAGTGCCAGGTTGGATGTCTGCCAATCTGGACACCCGTCTCTGCAGAGCTGGAACTACCTGACCTGTGCACTAGGTCCCACAGCAGTTCAACAGGGAGGGGAGTTAATCAGAGACTCCTTGAGGCGTTCTGCTTCTCACTCAGCTCCAAGCTCAAACTGAAACTAGAAGCTGTCTCTGTCTCTGAATCAGGCTGTCCCTGCTAATGAAGGGCTAAGCAGCCCTTGATCATCGCTGGCCCTGCAAACTGTCTGTCTAAATCAATCCATCCAAAAGCTCCCTACTGGTCTCAGCAAGGAGGTTCTAATCCGTTCTGTCCCCACCCCAACTCCACGCAATCTGGGAAATAGTGTCAGAGGGATCTCGCAGGCATTGTTGTTATAGTGCCTAGGATAGGGCATCCCCCTCCCCACTCCCAGAGGCTAAGTTTAGAGTTCTTGGAGCTGGCTAACGCCAAGTAGGGATGACAATTATAATGACACTGAAACTCTTAGCATTCTTTCCCAGTGTGCTGGGTTCTGTTTCTAATAATAATGTGCATGATGGGGCATCTGTCACCTGAGGAACCCAAATACTTTACAGAGATGGGTCTATAGTAATATGCCTATTTAACATCTGGGGAAACTGAGGCATATAGTGATCAAATGACCTACAGAGAGGAGCAAGACACAGGTCTCCTGCCACCCAGTCCCCTGATTTACTAGCTAGACAATGCTGCTTCTCAATGTTATTATTTGGCTTATAGTAGCAAGGAGACACCTCATCTGAGATCAGGACCCCGCTGGGGTGGGTGTTGTACATACCCATCGCAGAAGACAGTCCCTGCCCTCAAGTGTTTACAATCTAAATAGACAAGAAAGACAAAAGAAGCCATACTAGTCTCCATTTTATGGATGGGGAGACTGAGGCACAAAGCAACCTGCCCAAGGTCACAGAGAACATCTGTGGTGAAGATAGGGATTGAGCCCTAATTGCGTAAGGCCCAGTCTCAGGCCTATCAAGTGCAAGCCCAGCCTTCCTCTTGACTGATCATTTAGCATTAGTGCAATCAGGGAGGCCAAACCTCAAGAGTTTGTTGTTGTTTTTTTTTTTTTGGCTTAATTTGTGACAAATGTAAAAGGCTCCCAATAAATGCAAATGATTTTTCATGAGTTCTGCTCAGTTAGGTAAAAAATCAGCCCCGGCACAGCGTAGTCTGCTCTGAATGGCACAATTTTCCTAGCTATGGGAATGCAGATGCAATTAGCTAATGTCAGAAGTAATTATCTGCTGTAAGGGAAAGGCTTGCAGAATGGTTTCGCTCAAGAAACCTCGTCACTTGTACTTTAAATTGGCTTCATCTGAATGTTAACGGCCAACAAAAATCTGTCTGCTGCTTGTTTCTGATGGTTCCTTCCAAGGAGATAGAGAGCAGCAGAGCTGCTGTCTTTCTGTCACTGGTGTCAGATATTTAGGGCTTGAGCATGCTTCTATTCCAGTTAGCGGAAAACGTCACATAACTTTACTGGTACAGTATAAAGCCCTTCAGCACCACTGATGATACGTGTGATAGAAACACCAAGGCTGAGCCCCAGAGATGGGGCTTTGAGGAAAGGTGTCTATGAAATCCCAGTGCAGTTCCTATGCTGCAGGAATTCTCCCGTCCGTCACTGCAGGCTGTTTGAATAGGTTGCTCACATAGGTAGATGCAGATTATAGACACTGATGTATCTGTGATTATGCTGCCTCTCTCTGTGGAGCCTCGTTCAATTCCCATGGAAACCACTGGGATTCTTTCCATTGACTTTACTGGAAGTTGGATCAGGTCCTGGGGTCAATTGTTCCTTTCCCCATATGGTCTACCTGCCGCGTGTCCTTTTCTGAAGCCTCGTTCCTCATTCAGGACAACTACCGTATCCAGATGGGAGTGGGAGGTTCTTCTGGGCCAGTTGAAGCTGGCCCCATTCATTCAGCCATGGTTCTAGACTCACAATCTATTACCCACCTCTATGACATCACAAGGTGAATTGTATCGCTCAGCAAGTCATGCAGGGTGGACAACCAGGTGATCCCAAAGGAAGGGAGGGGGTCACTTTAGACGCACAGTGCCCAGATTCAATGAAGGTTAGGTGCCTAGCTCGGCCTCATTGCCTGGCAATCAGAAACAGTGGGAAATTCAGTCACGCTCTGCCCCGTTAGCGTCCCTTCCACCCCGAGAAGCTGAGCTCATTACAGACACTAATGGTGTGACCTTACAACTCGCCAGCCATGATATTGTGATCCATACACAAACCCAAGAGATCTAAGTCCAATTCCCATCTCTGTTGCTATGGGATCTTGAGTAAAACAGGCCAAAATCTTCAAAAGTGGCCTCGGATTGTGGGTGTTCAACTTGTAGCACTCACATATGAAGGCATCCAAAAATCATAGGTCTCTTTTGAAGACATTGGTCTTACCCCGTCTGAACTGCAGTTTCTGCAGTTATAACCTGGGGATATTGGGTAAAAATTTCCAAAGCACCTGAGTGAGTTAAGAGCCTTAGCCCCATTGCCTTTTAAGGAGATTTAGGCCTCTGAGTCATTTTTTAAACAGGAAGTGAGCCATCTACATCAATTAAGGCCAGATTTTTAAAAGTATTAAACACTTAAATATGTTTACTAAGCACCTAGTTAGATTTTCAAGAGCACGTATGCACCTAAATCCTAAGGCAATCCATGAGACCTAGGCACCTAAATACCTTGGAGGATCAGACTCCCTAGGCCCTTTTGAAAACCCCAATCTTTCTCTTTAGGAACTTAAATATCTTTACAAATGCGACCTAAATCACTTTTGAAAATGGAACATAAGCACTTCTGAAATTACCTGTAAGTGCCTAAATCACTTTGGAGCATTCTGACCAATATCACCTATCTACCGCACCAGCGTGTGTAAGGTTTGGTTCACTAATGTTTGTAAAGCACTTTGGGATTCTCTGGTAAGAGGCACTACAGAGATGCAATGCATTAATTTACAGATAGGGACGCTGAGTCACAGGTATGTTAGCTGGCTCAGCCAATGTCGTGCAACAAATCAGGAGACCAGCCGGAAATGGAATTCAGGTCTACTGATCATCATCATCAGTAGTAACTGAGTTTTATACTTTAACTGCTAAAGAATTCTCCATTTCAAGAAAAGGAGGATAGAAAAAGGGTGAGCATTTTAATGTCATTTTGGTGGAATGTTTTACCTTTTTAAAAAAAGTTTTCTGGTTGCATCATCTTTTCGGAACCTAGATAATTAGCAAACTAAAATCCATTTGATAAGAAAGAACAAATATTATGATGCATGGAATGACATTATCACAGGTGGGGGCCTCCTTCATTTGCAGCATTCAATATTCAGCATAAAGGAACATAAGAACATAAGAATGGCTGTACTGGGTCAGACCAAAAGTCCATCTAGCCCAGTATCTGTCTACCGACAGAGGCCAGTGCCAGGTGCCCCAGAGGGAGTGAAGCTAACAGGCAATGATCAAGTGATCTCTCTCCTGCCATCCATCTCCATCCTCTAATGAACAGAGGCTAGGGACACCATTCTTTACCCTTCCTTGCGAATAGCCATTTATGAACTAAGTCACCATGAATTTATTCAGTTCCCTTTTAAATGTTGTTATAGTCCCAGCCTTCACAACCTCCTCAGGTAAGGAGTTCCACAAGTTGACTGTGTGCTGTGTGAAGAAGAACTTTCTTTTATTTGTTTTAAACCTGCTGCCTATTAATTTCATTTGGTGACCCCTAGTTCTTGTATTATGGGAATAAGTAAATAACTTTTCCTTATCCACTTCCTCTACATCACTCATGATTTTATATACCTCTATCATATCCCCCCTTAGTCTCCTCTTTTCCAAGCTGAAGAGGCTTAGCCTCTTTAATCTTTCCTCGTATGGGACCCTCTCTAAACCCCTAATC
The DNA here is from genome assembly GCF_025201925.1 of Gopherus flavomarginatus. NCBI lineage: Eukaryota > Metazoa > Chordata > Testudines > Testudinidae > Gopherus > Gopherus flavomarginatus. Next base: position 85,970,564 of record NC_066625.1, on the reverse strand, counting down.
ATTTTAGTTGCCCTTTTCTGAACCTTTTCTAGTGCTAGAATATTTAAGGGACACTCTTAATTCAGATTTGGCCTCAATTTTAAATTTTGTAAAAACAATCTTTAATAAAATTAAGACCAATGGAACCGATTCAACCATTTAAAAAAAATTCTAATGAAAACAGTTGTTTCTAAACATTTAAGCAGCTCGCAGTCATGTTTGAAGCCTAGACGTGACGGCACTGAAAGGGGAGCGGAGATAATCACTGTTTTTTTAATTTGTTGGCCGAAACAAAATGAAGATGCCAAGTGACATTTCAAAATGAAATGACCTGTTTCTAAACAAACTCTTGAAAAGGTTCTTTAAAAAAAAAAAATCATCACACTGAACCATTTGGAAGCTAACAATAAACACAAGTGAAAGGGATTTTGCCAATTTTCATTGCCCAGGGTGAATGAGTATTACGCCATTACCAACTCTCTGGATTTAATTGCAAGTCTCAGGACATTTACTGTTTTTCTGCAGCCCTAGGTCATGCAACTACATAAGAATCCCAGCTTCCTTTTCTAAACAACATTTCAAGCTCTCATGGTGGCAGAGCAAAGTTTGAAAACAGGAACCCTCCCAAAATAAAAAACCCTTGAAGGCAAACAATGCCCGCCCCACCCCCAATATTTTTTAAATCTCCTGCTTTTTTAATTCAATCTCACTGTTTTGGGGGGTCCAAGTCATGATTCTGGAATTTTGGCAATACTGGCATTAGAGACAATTACATTTCAGATTTCTCTCACCTTTAACAATCTAAGGTGTAGATAGTAACATCGGTAAAGAAATTTCATTCTTGATTTTGATCAGATGATTTTTCGGTCCCTTTCAAATGTCTGATGAAAACATTCATCTGAAGAGTTTATATTTAGTAAAAAAATAGATAAGAAAATAGGGTGAGTGAACTGAGCCAACTGCCCACAGGGTAGAGCAGATAGCTGAGCATCAGTGTAAATAGAAGGTTGTCGGCATGATTGCTTAGTTTGCCAATGCAGGATGAAAAAAACCTTCAAATACTTAATCTGAGCATTCTGAACATGCAAATGATGGAGACTTGCAGGATTTCCTGCCTAAGGTATTGCTGGAAAAGATGTTACTCCTAATGTCCTACTTACAACACTGCCAACTCATCTAGAATTTATAATATACCATAAAATCGCAACTATCTGAAAGGTCATTTTAGCTTTAATACAGTTTGGGCAGAATGGTTTCATTTGCTGACACTTTTATGAATCTTCGCTTAATTTCGACTGGGATGTCATAAAACCTTTATAGTGATGTTCTCGGCACTGAAAAATAACCTTTAAAAATCAAGAACTGAAACATCTTCATCAGCTGTATGCAAATAAGCAGCCCTGAAATGGCCTACCCTTATGTAGGGAGAGACATCTATTGACAGCCCATCAGCTTGGCGGGTGTGGGATTCTGCCCTTGTCCGGAGGGGACAGATGCTTTAGTTATACACTTCTCGTGCATCCATTGTTGTTAGACAATTAGATATTTGTGGGTGGAGTTGGGCTATGTGTCTCAGGTCAGATGCCAGAACTGGAGAAGGGGGTGGGAGCGCACCATGGAAGGTGCCAGTTTCCAACCCTGCAATGTAAAACTTTTCATCCCATCCTTGCTTTTTGGCAGCCCTTTCTCCGGTGGGTGACCCTTTGAAAGGCTACCTTGATGCTTGGCTGGTCAGATTCCCCTTCCCTGTTTCAGCTACAACCAGGGCCAGTGTGGAATTTAATTATCCCTTAACTGCTAGCTTCAGATCATAGCTCTGCTGCAATGACACACCTATGTGGCTTTCCACTTCAAGAGCCTAGGAATGATGCAAGCTTTTGCTGCTAGCAAGCTGTTTTCCCCTAGCAGTCTGAGTGTTTGCTACCTGTCTTTGGGGATGAGGGAGCCCCACGATTCCTTTAAAAGCACATCGGCTCCGTTCACAACACCCATTTTGCACAGCACAGCGAGCTGCAGGGTTGCCTGATGAAAGCGCTCTGTTTGGCCCAGGATAAACTGCTAACTAGGTGTTTGTTTTATTTTAAAAACAGTCATTTCTATTTGGCATGCTGCCTGAAAAGCAAGCACAGCCAGGACACCGCGTGCCCAAGAGTCTCATGTAATCACAAACCCTCCTGTTTTCTTGGGGGTTTGAACTCAACACAAGAACTTTAGCAGACCGGTTTTATTTTAACAGGCTAGATAATTAAACCAGGCAGTCTTGCAGGGGGTAGGTAACTAGCAAACTTCCCATCTCTTTCTAACACCAGCAGGGTACCACATTTACCCAGCATCACCCTGAACTTTTAGGCTATCGTTTGTATTACCATCGTGCCCCAGGCACGTGTAGCGTTCAGTAATCACTCTAGATGCAGGGTGCTTGAGATGCTCTTTATACAATGACGCAGCTCCCAACTGCCCCTGAATAACAGAGTATAAACTGCTGCAGCGTCCCTCTCTGACATTTGCTGCCGGGGGGATAAATCACTTAACGGTACAGTTCCCCATACCACATTGTGGAGCAGGGCCCCATTGTGCTAAGCGTTATACAAAGACAGACCAAAAAGACAGACCTGCCCCCAAAGAGTTGACCGTCTCAATAACCGGAATTGGGTTGTATTTTTCAAGCTGCTCATCTATTTGAGCCAGAGCACTATGATCACATAATGCAGCCACAGCCCCCGGAAGGCCTGAGTTCTAATCCCAGCTCAGCATTGACTCTCTGATGCCTTGAGCAAGTCTATAGCATCCAATTGTGATGCTACACCCCATATTCTTCATGGAAATATTGTTATAATGTGATTATGGCATAACTAAGTTCTGTTTTATGCAAGATGGGTCATGTGAGGTATCATTGGAAAGGTTCCGATTCACTGAATATGCTTATCCTGTTTGTATGCGTGTATCTTTTCTGTATCTGAGGTTAGGAATATTAACTCGGTATCAATTTCAAAAGTATTTGCACCTGGGGAATGCCCACCAGTCGTTAGGGAATCAGCCTGGATAGGTTATTAGGAAGTACAATAGGACTTCGAAGATACTGATCTTCCACCTTCCTGAGGAGCTGCCTGATATGCTGTTTGGAAGCTGCAGGGTCATATAATCATGTCACCTGGTAGTAGCGGGTGGGGTTTAAACTAGGAAACAAAGGATTCCCAGTGGGGAGTGAGTTAATCTTGGTTCTTCCCCACTGCCTCCCTGTCCAAGAAGGGAGACTGCTGAAAACACCTGAAGAAACAGGCATTAAACTGGTGGGGGGAGGCAAGGACTGAGCCCAGGTGAGGAAGCTCTAACCTGTGAAAGGAATACCTGGAAATTTAAGATACAAGCAGTGCAGTTTACCATCAAGAAACTCTGCAACGTGCATAAAAGTAGTTAGGGTGAGCATGTGCTGCTATTAACCAATTAATTTAGCGTAGTAAGCTTAGGTTGCGTTTTGTTTTATTTGCTCAGTAATCTGCTTTGATCTGTTTGCTATCCCTTATAGTCAGTTAAAATTTACCTTTGTAGTTAATAAACTTACCTTTTGTTTATTCGATAACCAGTTTGTGTAATTCATAACTGGGGTGGGGGGAGGGGTAAAAAGCTGTGCATATCTTTCTCCACATTGAGGGAGGGGCTGATTTTATGCACATACGCTGTAGAGATCTCTGTGCCACGCAAGACAATGTCATTTTGGGTTTGCATCCCAAAGGAGCTGTGCACTTGAGCGCTGGGCAATCCCCGCGCTGAGTCTTCCCACCCAGAGCTGATCTCAGTGTCTGTATCTTTCTGCAGCTGTGTGTGTGATGGAGAAGACTTGAGGACACACCAGGACAGGGTGAGGGAACCCAGGCTGGTGGAACGGGCAGGCTCAGTGGGACCCCAGTATATCAGGTGGCACCCCGGAGTGGGGAGGAAACCCATCCCACCAATGTATCCTCTCATTCTGGGGCCACACTTAGGACACCTGAGAGCCCAAAGTGCTCAGCAACCACAGCATCCATTGACTTCAGCTAGATTTTTGGGTGTTCTGCAATTCTGAGCTCCAGGCCTATGGTGTCTTGAACTAGTTCTCTCAAATGAGTGGAGACCATTGAAATTTGGGGCCTTCAGTGCTGCCCAGTACCGTCCAATCAGTACAGAATTCCTTCTGTTTATGTACTTGAGTATTAAATGCAACGTCCCATTTCAAATGCTCCTTGTGCTGGAGGATTCTGCACTGACAGTGCTAATAGCACTGAGAAGGGACAGTTCAGGGGAATGGCACCTAGGAAAACACGAAAGGTGCGGTGAGGTATTTGGTCTCAGGGTTGCATCTCCTATTTCTTCCCACTTTGGGGGCAAAAAAAAAGCTTTAAACCTAGAGAAATGAGTGTGTGGGAGTGTTTGAATTTTTCATTCTGCACTCCAGCAACCCTGGACAACAACTAGCTGCCCCACTTCCCCTATCCCCCCACTATATGCTCCTGCCTCCAACAATGACAAACAAGCACATCTGGATTTTTCTGCTGAAATTGGCAGTAGTGAAATGTAGTTAACGAGGAAACTTAAATGGCCATCATTAGGCTTCAGTATCAATGCAACTGTGAGACAAAGGAAAGCAGTTCGCAGGTCTCAGAGCTTTCTACCATCCGAACTGCATGAGGCAAAGGAAAAACACATCTGGATTCTGCTTCAGTGGACAATACCAGCATCGATGAATGATGCATGGTTAAGTCTTTATGGTCCTTGTCTGAGGAGTCTAGCAGAGAGAGACTGTAGTAAGATTGTCATAGTTTTAGAAAGAGTTAAGCCATGGCAGATGCCTGCCTCTTAAGGAATGAGCAACCTGTTTCCAAGAAGAATCACAGCTGATGATAACACCCTTTCATTTATATTTATAATAGCACCTTAAAAACTGATATTAAAATAATCAACTGGTTGGAATGAGTTGGCCACCCCCTGCAGTGAAATGTAGCAACTGCTTACCCAGGACAGAGCAATATTCTTCAAGAGTTTAGCACAGGTAGCAAATGTGAAAAATCGGGACAGGCGGTGGGGGGTAATAGGAGCTTATATAAGGAAATGACCCAAAAATAGTGACTGTCCCTATAAAATCAGGACATCTGGTCACCCTAAGCACAAGAAGGCTAGGGGCTTGTAGCCACTGAAAACAGCAGGGGCAACTGAGGCAGGCAGAAAGTAACTCCTCGGGCTGGAATATGGTCGGGACAATGGGAGTAACAATGGACAGGACCTCAGATTTGCATCTGGACCAAAAGAACCAGAGTCTTTATGCAGGAACACAGTCACGGTTGCACATGCAAGAGGGTGGAGGAGAAAGGATGGGGATGGGGACGGGTGGAGGAGGACTAGTTTGGAAATCAGACAGTGCCTCCTGTTCTCTGTTAGCCAGGAATAGTCACCTGGCTCCACTGCCAACAGAAACTGGGTCCTTCTCCAAAAATATGTTGTAAATTTTACCGAAAACCCACCACCGAACTGAACTCCCATCTCTGGGATTTGGAGGGTTTGATGAGGCACCTCCCAGCTTTCGGGGAAGCTATGTGGCTGGGGAAAAACCAGCCCTGATCTTCAGTTTTCTGAGAAGGAAAGTAAATGGTGTAAGAACCCTTCTGCCTTGTGGTGACCTTTTTGTGAACTATGCCCCCTGCCAGTGGACTGAGGAGGAGGCCAGCTTTTGGTTGGTTGGTCTGCTCATGTTAAAAGCTTTCTGAGGCCCCGGGGCAAGACTAGGGAATGAGGCCAGTGGTGCTGTGCAGCTTTTTCAGGGGACACTGTATGTGCAATGGGGACATGAGACATATAGCTCAGGAGTCACATAGGAGGTGGGGGATGGAAACATGGGCTGTAAAACCCCTGGAACCTTTCTACTGGGGTGGGGTAGGGAGGGGGTGTCACAGGCAGATGGAGAGTAGACCCCTGGGGCCTTCCTGAAGCATGTGTGGAATGAAGGTCAAAGAATGTGGCTCACTGGGTCTTGACATCCTTCCAGAAGAAAATCTGCCGTGGGGGAGAGTGGTTAAAATGAGACAGACAGTGGCATTTTGGACCCCTCCTGCCCCAAGAGAACATATTAAATAGCTGACAAATGAGTGGACACCACTGTTCTCAAGCTGTGATTGGGCTGGGTAAATAACATTAGTAAGCATCCTTACAGCGGTCTCAAATCCTGCACTGTGTTGCCAGATCGCTTTTGCCCCATCACTTGGGGGTCAGTACAGCTTCCACTTTCCTCAGAGTTGCAAGTTTGTTTTTAAAAGAGATGTTGATGTTTGAAATAAAGAAAGCGGCATAAATGTTTCTGAATAAAGGGGTCGCCTTGTTGGAAGTGCCACAAACCTGAGTACATTCCAGGCCCGTGTTTAAAATCTGTCCCCATTTGCAGAGGAGTTTAGGAGCAGTGAGAATGCTTTTACATGCCCCATGTGTCTGGAAATACGTTCCTTAGCACCATGGAGGGAAGTCACAGATGGAGAGTCAGCCTGATAGCTGAAATGTCCCTGCTGTTCTAAACTGCACTCGGACCCCGAGCCTAATTTTTGTGCAGGGATTTTGTGTTTTAATTTACGAGACGCTCTTCGTCCTTCCCAGAAGGAGGAAACTTTCCCAGCTGGGGTTTTTGTTTTGGCTGCTTTGGATGCCAGATTAGATGGAGATTCATCCTACTCACTTGCCCACTAATAGCAATTAGGATGATGAATGGTATGCCAAGTTCACATGAGATGTGCCCTATACCCCAACAGGCAAATGGCTTTCTGACCTGTTCACCAACAAAGCAATAGAGAAATGCCACACTTCAGGTGTTACCCAGACCGGAACTTTAAGAAAGGAAGAAAACATTCCTTTTACTTTGCACATCCTAAACCATCATTTCTACTGTAGTCCAGGCAGTGCCTGCAAAAGGCATGTGTTTTTTTGCATGATCCTGACACCTGTCCTGCACCCTGATCCAGGGTACGTCTACACTACGGGATTATTCCAATTTTACATAAACCGGTTTTGTAAAACAGGTTGTATAAAGTCGAGTGCACGCAGCCACACTAAGCACATTAATTCAGCGGTGTGCGTCCATGGTCCGAGGCTAGCGTCGATTTCCGGAGCGTTGCACTGTGGGTAGCTATTCCGTAGCTATCCCATAGTTCCCGCAGTCTCCCTTGGAATTCTGGGTTGAGATCCTAGTGCCTGATAGGGCAAAAATCATTGTTACGAGTGGTTCTGGGTACAGCCTCATACCTCCCTCCGTGAAAGCAGCAGACAACCAGTTCACGCCCTTTTTGCCTGGATGAACTGTGCAGACGCCATAGCACAGCAAGCATGGACCCCGCTCAGATCAATACCGCAGTCATGGACGTTGTAAACACCTCGCGCATTCTCGTGCAGTCTATGCTGAACCAGGACCTGCAAAGCCAGGAGAGGAGGTGGCGGCTACTGCAGCGCAGCGTCAAGAGTGATGAGGACATGGACACAGAATTCTTTCAAAGCGTGGGCCTCTGCGCTTTGGAGAGCCTGCTGATAATGGGGCAGGTTCTAGTCATTGAACGCCAATTTTGGGCCCAGGAAACAAGCACAGACTAGTGGGACCACATAGTTTTGCAGGTGTCGGACGATTCGCAGTGGCTGCAAAATTTTCGCATGCATAAGGGTACTTTCATGGAACTTTGTGACTTGCTTTCTCCTGCCCTGAAAAGCCATAATACCAAGATGAGAGCAGCCCTCACAGTTGAGAAGCGAGTGGCAATAGCCCTCTGGAAGCTTGCAATGCCAGACAGCTACCGGTCAGTCGGGAATCAATTTGGAGTGGGAAAATCTACTGTGGGGGCTGCTGTGATGCAAGTAGCCAAAGCAATCATTAAGCTGCTGCTATGAAAGGTTGTGACTCTGGGAAACGTGCAGGTCATAGTGGATGGCTTTGCTGCAATGGGATTCCCTAACTGTGGGGGGGCGATAGATGGAACCCATATCCCTATCTTGGCACCCGAGCACCAGGGCACCCAGTACATAAACAGCAAGGGGTACTTTTCAATGGTGCTGCAAGCACTGGTGGATCACAAGGGACATTTCACCAACATCCATGTGGGATGGCCGGGAAGGGTTCATGACGCTCGCGTCTTCAGAAGCACTGTTCTGTTTAAATGTCTGCAGCAAGGGAATTACTTCCCAGACCAGAAAACAACAGTTGGGGATGTTGAAATGCCTATAGTTATCCTGGGGGACTCAGCCTACCCCTTGATGCCATGGCTCATGAAGCCATACACAGGCAGCCTGGACAGTAGTCAGGAGTTGTTCAGCTACAGGCTGAGCAAGTGCAGAATGGTGGTAGAATGTGCATTTGGCCGTTTAAAGGCTCGCTGGCACACATTACTGACTCGCTCAGACCTCAGCCAAACCAATGTCCCCTTTGTTATTGCTGCTTGCTGTGTGCTCCACAATCTCTGTGAGAGTAAGGGGGAGACCTTTATGGCGGGGTGGGAGGCTGAGGCAAATCACCTGGCCGCTGATTACGCGCAGCCAGACACCAGGGCGATTAGAAGAGCACACCAGGAAGCGGTGCGCATCAGAGAAGATTTGAAAACGAGTTTCATCATGGACCAGGGTACGGTGTGACTGCTGTGTTTGTTTCCCCTTGATGAACCCCCCCTTGATTGACTAATTCCCTGGAAGCATTCACCTTCCTGCTTCGATTACAGCTTGCTTAAGGAAATAAAGTCACTATCGTTTAAAAATAATGTATTCTTTATTAAAAAGTCATTATAAAAAGAGAGAGAGAACTGACAAGGTATCCCAGGTGGGGTTTGGGAGGAGGATAGGAGGGAAGTAAAAGGCCACTAAAAACATTTCAATGTAATGACAGCCTTTTGGTTGGGCTGTCCACGGGGGTGGAGTGCGTGGGTGCACGAAGCCTTCCCCCACGCGTTCTTACACGTCTGGGTGAGGAAGATATGGAACATGGTGAGGCGTGAGGGTGGTTACACAGGGGCTGCAGCAGCACTCTGTGACCCCACTGCTCTTCCTGAAGCTCCACCAGACTTTGGAGGATGTCAGTTTGATCATGCAGCAGCCCCAGCATTGCATCCCGCCACCGCTGATCTTCCTGCCTACACCTCTGATCTTCCTGCCGCCACCTCTCATCTCGAGTTTCCCTCCTATCCTCATGTTCACTGGCATCTTTCCTGTAATTTGATACCATGTCCTTCCACTCATTCAGATGAGCTCTTTTATTGCGGGTCACTTCCATGATTTCCGAGAACATTTCATCTCGCGTTTTCTTTTTCCTCCGCCTTATCTGAGCTAGCCTTCGGGATGGAGTAGGGAGGCTTGAAAAATTTGCAGCTGCATGAGGGAGGGGAAAAAGAGTGAGAAGTATTTAAAAAGATACATTTCACAGAACAATGGTTATGCTCTTTCATAGTGAACAACACTGTTCACCTTACATAGCACATGTGATTTCACTACAAGGTCACATTTTGCATCTTAATATTGAGTGCCTGCGGCTCTGGTGTTACAAATCTCACAGACGCAGATCCGGGCATCAGAATTCAGCTTGCATGCGGCCATGGTAAGCCATTGTCTTTCGGTTTCTGAAGCCTTCATATACACAGTGCTCTCCTTTCCCAAATACCAGACAAATCCCGTTCAGAAACTCTTAACTCCCATTCAGTGATGCTTCTTTCCTGTTAACATGCAGCAGCAGAAGCCAACCCCCCACTTCCAATTCTCTAGGATGATCGCTTTACCCCTCCCCCCACCGCATGGCTGGTATCATGGAAGATCACTGCTAATCACCCTCTTCCCGCCCCCCACCGCGTGGCTGGAAGCTGGGAAGATCCCTGCTAGCCAAACGTGAAAAAGCTCAGCGCTATTCCCCTCCTCCACTCCCCTCCCCCCGCTTGGCTACATGCAAGGAAGGATTTCTTTTAAGCAACCGGCAAACAGCCCAGTAGGAATGGCCACCTCTGTCCCCTTAATTAAATTCCTGAATTTCAACCAGGTTACCATGAACGATATCACTCTGCTGAGGATAACAGAGCGAGATAAAGAACGGATGTTTCTTGAATGCCAGCAATCACCAGGACCATACGCAGCTAGGCTTTGTCATGCAATGATACCCAATTACTTGCTACATGCACGGCGTGGTAAAGTGTCCTACCATGGTGGACAGAACAAGGCTACCTTGCCCAGAAACCTTCTGCAAAGGCTTTTGGAGTACCTCCAGGAGCGCTTCATGGAGATGTCCCTGGAGGATTTCCGCTCCATCCCCAGACATGTTAACAAACTTGTCCAGTAACTTTACTGGCCGAGAATGCATCCCAAGTCCTCAGGGCAAATCAATCATTAAAAATCGCTTGCTTTTAAACCATGTTTTATATTTACAAAGGTACACTCACCAGAGGTCGCTTCCATGGCTTCACTGTCTAGGCTAGTGGCTTGGGAGGGCTGGGAGAGTAATTCCGTCTGGGTCAGAAAACGCTCCTAGCTGTTGGGGAGAACGGAGTGCTGTGTGCTCTCTGCAAAGTCATCCTCCTCTTCCTCCTCGTCATCTTCCCCGTCTGCAGAATCCTCAGCCATGGCTGAGATTACAACCCCCACCTCGGAATCCACGGACAGGGGTGGGTAGTGGTGGCGCCGCCCCCTAAAATTGCATGCAGCTCAGCGTAGAAGAGGCATGTTTTCCGGCCTGCCCCGGACCTTCCGTTTGCTTCTTTGGTTTTCTGGTAGGCTTGTCTGAGCTCCTTAACTTTCACTCTGCACTGCACTGAGTCCCTGGTGTGGCCTTTCTCCATCATGGCCTTGGAAATTTTTTCAAATACTTTTTCATTTTGTCTTTTGGAACGGAGTTCTGTTAGCACTGAATCCTCTCCCCATATAGCGATCAGATCCAGTACCTCCCGTGCAGTCCATGCTGGAGCTCTTTTTCAATTCTCAGGAGACTGCATTGTTACCTGTGCTGATGAGCTCTGCGTGGTCACCTGTGCTGATCAGAGCTCCACGCTGGCCAAACAGGAAATGAAATTCAAAAGTTCACGGGGCTTTTCCTGTTTACCTGGCCAGTGCATCCAAGTTCAGATTGCAGTCAGAGCAGTCACAGTGGTGCACTGTGGGATACCACCCGGAGGCCAATACCGTCGAATTGTGGCCACACTAACCCTAATCTGATACGGTAATACCGATTTTAGCGCTACTCCTCTCGTTGGGGAGGAGTACAGAAACCAATTTAAAGAGCCCTTTATATCGATATAAAGGGCCTCGTAGTGTGGACGGGTGCAGCGTTAAATAGGTTTAAAGCTGCTAAAGTCAGTTTAAACACATAGTGTAGACCAGGCCCCAGTGGTGATAAATCATAGGAAGAATATGAGCTGTGCATCAGAGGCTTTGCTTCCTTGATGCAAGAAGTGCTAAAGACCAAACTTACAAATATTTGCTGCTTGATTTGTTTTTTTAACAGTCGCGTGGAGATACTTACAAAGAATGAGACATTTGACTTCACTCCTTTATCTCATCTAGTCTGTGCTAAATCCTAAACCATAAAACTCCTTGCGGACTCACTGCAAATTGACTCAAATGTTTGCTGTACAGATGTTGGCAAGGTAGCTTCATTAGCTGCAATAGTGGCTGGCTGTATCACGTCTGCCATTTAGTGTGATAACTAACCTATCGTGGTATTTTTAAGGCAGCTCCTACTTTGGTACCATGGCACCGTGTACAATTTGAAAGGTATCAGAGATCATAACCAAAATGGCACTATTTCCCTGTGACCACAGCCCATGCAATAAGGTGTTGTTATCCGACAGGATACTGTGTAGGAGTTCCCAACAGAAATGTTACAGTCATCTGTGAAAAAAAGGGTGGATGTGATTTATTTCCATAGCGGATGAACACAAGACTGATATGTGGTGGGTCCAGATTTTCAAGAGAGCACTGTTCCTCTTCTGAAAATCAGTCAGGGAGGTTCCTAACTGGGAGTTCAGCTTTCTTGAAAATCTGGACCCAGTTATGAATCCAGAGGCCTTCTGCAAATTCTAGCCCTATATAGCACTGCAGAGGTACCAGGTTAGGCCTCAGTTCCTGTCATAAACAGATAGCTAAGGGTTAATGTCTCTTTCACCTGAAGCACCTGACCAGAGGACCAATCAGGAAACCGGATTTTTTCAACTTTGGGTGGAGGGAATTGAGTGTCTAAGTCTTTTGTGAGTCTGCCTGCTTTCTCTGAGCTTTGGAGAAGTACTTTCTACTTCCTAGTCTTCTGTTTCTAAGTGTAAGGACAAAGAGATCAAATAGTAAGTTCTATGGTTTCTTTTCTTTGGTATTTGCATGAATATAAGTGCTGGAGTGCTTTGATTTGTATTCTTTTTGAATAAGGCTGTTTATTCAATATTCTTTTAAGCAATTGACCCTGTATTGTATCATCTTAATACAGAGAGACATTTGGATGTATTTTTCTTTCTTTTTATATAAAGCTTTCTTTTAAGACCTGTTGGAGTTTTTCTTTACTTCAGGGAAATTAAGTCTGTACTCACCAGGGAATTGGTGGGAGGAAGAAATCAAGGGGAGATCCGTGTGTTGGATTGCTAGCCTAATTTTGCATTCCCTCTGGGGGAATAGGAAAGTACTTTTTGTTTTCAGGATTGGGAACAGAGGGGGAGTCTCTCTGTGTAGTTTCACAGAGCTTGTGTCTGTGTATCTCTCCAGGAGCACCTGGAGGGGGGAAGGGAAAAAGGATTATTTCCCTTTGTTGTGAGACTCAAGGGATTTGGGTCTTGGGGTCCCCAGGGAAGGTTTTTCAGAGGGACCAGAGTGCCCCAAAACACTCTAATTTTTTGGGTGGTGGCAGCAGGTACTAGGTCCAGGCTGGTGGCTAAGCTTGGAGGTTTTCATGCTAACCCCCATATTTTGGACGCTAAGGTCCAGATCTGGGAATAAAGTTATGACATGGTGGCAGCGGTGGGATATAGACAGAATCCAGAAGCCAGTAGGAATATTATATTTTTCTTTTCTCTGCTAAGGGCTTTTTAGCAGAGAGAAACAGTTGGTTTTAAAAGGGAACCAGAGAGAATTTTTTTTTCTGCTCTCTCTGGCAGTTTGTGGCTTGCATGTTAAGCGAGAAGCCATTAAGAGACTGTTGAGGGTCTTTTGTCATGCAATAGCCCTCCCATTAGGAGGCAAGTACCAGCACTTATATGCATGCAAATAAAGTGGTTTTTCTGGTTTACTTTCATTGAACATTAGCTAGAGAGAGAAAGGGAAAGAAGCACTGTTGCTAGGCAGACTTCAGGAGGCAACAGAGAACCTGCAGTTCAAAAGATAAACACCGGAGGGCACCCCAACACAAGAAAACAGAAACCATGACTTCTAAGGCAAAAATTAAGGCCGAAGAACAAATCAAAAAAGCTAAACACAGGCGACAGATGGAAATGAAAGAAAAGGAAGAAAGCATGAAACTGGCAGCCTTCCAAAGAGAACAGGCAGCCCAAGAGGCAGCACACAAAAGAAAACTAGAAGAAGAAGAGGTGGCCCACCGCCGAGAAATGGAAAAGCACCAAAAAGAAATGGAAAAACAACAAAAAGAAATGGAAAAACAACAAAAAGAGAATAAAGAGAAGGAAAAACAGAGAAAACATGAACTGGAGTTGGCAAAAGCTGGGCTGCATGTGCCAGCCAACCCTAACAACCCGGCGCCCATTATTGCTCCACAGCACAGGAAATTTCCCACCTACAAGGCAGGTGATGACACCGAGGCCTTCTTGGAAAATTTTGAAAGAGCCTGTCTTGGGTACAGCATTCCCGAAGACCAGTACATGGTAGAATTGAGGTCACAGCTCAGTGGACCTTTAGCAGAGGTGGCAGCTGAAATGCCTAAGCAGCAAATGAATGACTATAAACTTTTTCAAACCAAGGCCAGATACAGAATGGGGATAACCCCAGATCATGCCCGTCGGCGCTTCAGAACCCAAAAGTGGAAACCAGAGGTGTCATTTCCCAAACACGCCTACTACATTGCAAAAAACTATGAGGCCTGGATAACAGGAAACAACATTCAAACCTTGGAAGAACTGAACCTCCTCATACAAATGGAGCAGTTCTTGGATGGTGTTCCTGAAGACATCACACGGTACATACAAGATGGAAATCCCAAAGATATCGCTGAGACAGGGGAGATTGGAGCCAAATGGATGGAACTGGCAGAAAGCAAGAAAGCTACTGTCAAGGGAAACGATTACCCCAGGGGGCACACAGACCATAAACCCTACAACCGAGGACAGCCAAAGACCCCACATACCACCCAAGTAAAGCCACAGATACCCTACCCTTCAACCTCACCAGTCTCCAGTAACTCACCTCGGCCCAGTGACCCATCAGATGGAAGATGCTTTAAGTGTAATGAACTGGGACATATCAAGGCCAACTGTCCCAAGAACACCATGCGAGTGCAATTCATTACACCACCATCACCTCAAAGATCCCCAGGCCCGGATGCCTCTCAAATACCCTTGGAGCGAAGGGAAAATTTGAGAGTGGGCGGAAAGAAGGTTACTGCGTGGAAAAACACGGGGGCACAAGTGTCAGCTATCCACCAATCCTTCGTTGACCCCAAATTCATCAACCCAAAGGCCAAAGTTACAATTTACCCCTTCATGTCACAAGCTGTAGACTTGCCTACAGCTCAACTGCCTGTCCAGTACAAAGGCTGGTCAGGAATGTGGACTTTTGCAGTCTATGACAATTATCCTATCCCCATGCTACTGGGGGAAGACTTGGCCAACCAGGTGAGGTGGGCCAAGAGAGTGGGAATGGTTACACGTAGCCAAACCAGGCAAGCTTCCAGACCCATTCCTGTTCCTGAACCGTCCACAGAGGCCCCGTCTGTGTTACCGGAGACCCAGACAGAGGTAGTGGACCCGGATTCCATGCCTACCACTGAAACAGTCACAGCATCTCCAGTCCCAGGCCCGGAACTGGAACAGCAACCAGCACCAGCAAGTGCAACCACATCTTCAAACTCAACGCCAGAGGGCGCCAGCGAGCCAAAACTGGCAGAAGCAAAAAACAGCCATACCCAAAAGGCTCAGCCAGAGCCTGAAATACCCTCAGGTGCACCAGCGGAGAGCGGTTCACCAGCAACGGAAACAACCCCATCACCTACATCGCTTCCAGAGGGACCAAGCCCAAGTCCACAGTCTGAGAAAGAACTGGTAACCCCAGCCTCAAGGGAACAGTTCCAGACTGAGCAGGAAGCGGATGACAGCCTTCAGAAAGCTTGGGCGGCGGCACGGAGCACCCCACCGCCTCTCAGCTCTTCTAATCGATCCCGGTTTGTTATAGACCAAGGACTTTTATACAAGGAAATTCTTTCTGGTGGACACCGGGAAGAATGGCAGCCGCAAAAACAGTTGGTGGTTCCAACTAAGTACCGGGGGAAGCTCTTAAGCTTAGCCCATGATCATCCCAGTGGCCATGCTGGGGTGAACAGAACCAAGGACCGGTTGGGGAAGTCCTTCCACTGGGAGGGGATGGGCAAGGATGTTGCCAATTATGTCCGATCTTGTGAGGTATGCCAAAGAGTGGAAAAGCCTCAAGACCAGGTCAAGGCCCCTCTCCAGCCACTCCCCATAATTAAGGTCCCATTTCAGCGAGTAGCTGTGGATATTCTGGGCCCTTTCCCAAAAAAGACGCCCAGAGGAAAGCAGTACGTACTGACTTTAGTGGACTTTGCTACCCGATGGCCAGAAGCAGTCGCTCTAGGCAACACCAGGGCTAACACTGTGTGCCTGGCCCTAACAGACATCTTTGCCAGGGTAGGTTGGCCCTCTGACATCCTTACAGATTCAGGGTCTAATTTCCTGGCAGGGACCATGGAAAAACTGTGGGAAACTCATGGGGTGAATCACTTGGTTGCCACCCCGTACCACCATCAAACCAATGGCCTGGTGGAAAGGTTCAATGGAACTTTGGGGGCCATGATACGAAAATTCATCAACGAATTCTCCAATAATTGGGACCTAGTGTTGCAGCAGTTGCTGTTTGCCTACAGGGCTGTACCACATCCCAGTTTAGGGTTTTCACCATTTGAACTTGTGTATGGTCACGAGGTTAAGGGGCCATTACAGTTGGTGAAGCAGCAATGGGAGGGGTTTACGCCTTCTCCAGGAACTAACATTCTGGACTTTGTAAGCAACCTACAAAGCACCCTCCGACACTCTTTAGCCCTTGCTAGAGAGAACCTAAAGGATGCTCAAAAAGAGCAAAAGGCCTGGTATGACAGACATGCCAGAGATCGGTCCTTCAAGGTAGGAGACCAGGTTATGGTCTTGAAGGCGCAACAGGCCCATAAGATGGAAGCATCATGGGAAGGGCCATTCACGGTCCAAGAGCGCCTGGGAGCTGTAAACTACCTCATAGCATTTCCCAATTCCTCACTAAAGCCTAAAGTGTACCATGTTAATTCTCTCAAGCCTTTCTATTCCAGAGACTTACAGGTTTGTCAGTTTACAGTCCAGGGAGATGATGCTGAGTGGCCTGACGGTGTCTATTACGACGGGAAAAAAGACGGTGGCGTGGAAGAGGTGAACCTCTCAACCACCCTGGAACGTCTGCAGCGGCAACAAATCAAGGAGCTGTGCACTAGCTTCGCCCCATTGTTCTCAGCCACCCCAGGACGGACTGAACGGGCATACCACTCCATTGATACAGGTAATGCTCACCCAATCAGAACCCCACCCTACCGAGTGTCTCCTCATGCCCAAGCTGCTATAGAACGGGAGATCCAGAACATGCTACAGATGGGTATAATCCGCCCATCTACCAGTGCATGGGCATCTCCAGTGGTTCCGGTACCCAAACCAGATGGGGAAATACGCTTTTGCGTGGACTACCGTAAGCTAAATGCGGTAACTCGTCCGGACAACTATCCAATGCCCCGCACCGATGAGCTATTGGAAAAGTTGGGACGTGCCCAGTTCATCTCTACAATAGACTTAACCAAGGGGTACTGGCAAGTACCGCTAGATGAACCTGCCAAGGAGAGGTCAGCATTCGTCACCCATGCGGGGGTGTATGAATTCAATGTCCTTCCTTTCGGCCTTCGAAATGCACCCGCCACCTTCCAGAGGCTGGTAGATGGTCTACTAGCTGGACTGGGAAAATTTGCAGTTGCCTACCTCGATGATGTGGCCATTTTTTCAGACTCCTGGCCCGAACACCTACTACACCTGGAAAAGGTCTTTGAGCGCATCAGGCAGGCAGGACTAACTGTTAAGGCCAAAAAGTGTCAAATAGGCCAAAACAGAGTGACTTACCTGGGGCACCAGGTGGGTCGAGGAACCATAAACCCCCTACAGGCCAAGGTGGATGCTATCCAAAAGTGGCCTGTCCCACGGTCCAAGAAGCAGGTCCAATCCTTCTTAGGCTTGGCCGGATACTACAGGCGATTTGTACCACACTACAGCCAAATCGCTGCCCCACTGACCGACCTGACCAAAAAGACCCAGCCAAATGCAGTTAAGTGGACTGATGAGTGTCAAACGGCCTTTACCCAACTTAAGGCAACGCTCATGTCTGACCCTGTGCTCAGGGTCCCGGACTTTGACAAGCCATTCCTAGTAACCACGGATGCATCTGAGCGTGGTATAGGAGCAGTGCTCATGCAGGAAGCAACAGATCACAACTTCCATCCTGTCGTGTTTCTCAGCAAGAAACTGTCTGAGAGGGAAAGTCACTGGTCAGTCAGTGAAAAGGAATGCTATGCCATTGTGTACGCCCTGGAAAAGCTACGCCCATATGTTTGGGGACGGCGGTTCCAACTACAAACTGACCATGCTGCACTAAAGTGGCTTCATACTGCCAAGGGAAACAACAAGAAACTTCTTCGTTGGAGTTTAGCTCTCCAAGATTTTGATTTTGAAATTCAACACATCACAGGAGCTTCTAACAAAGTAGCTGATGCACTCTCCCGTGAGAGTTTCCCAGAATTCAGTAGTTAAAAAGTGTTCTTAAAATGTAGAAGTCTGTTAGTTATATACTTAGGAGTATATGTAAAGGTGTATGTGTTGTATTAATCTGTTTATTTTCAAGTTCTAGAAGGAAATCGCCGCCAGTGAGCTGCCCCACTGTCTGCAATTTGGGGGGCGTGTCATAAACAGATAGCTAAGGGTTAATGTCTCTTTCACCTGAAGCACCTGACCAGAGGACCAATCAGGAAACCGGATTTTTTCAACTTTGGGTGGAGGGAATTGAGTGTCTAAGTCTTTTGTGAGTCTGCCTGCTTTCTCTGAGCTTTGGAGAAGTACTTTCTACTTCCTAGTCTTCTGTTTCTAAGTGTAAGGACAAAGAGATCAAATAGTAAGTTATATGGTTTCTTTTCTTTGGTATTTGCATGAATATAAGTGCTGGAGTGCTTTGATTTGTATTCTTTTTGAATAAGGCTGTTTATTCAATATTCTTTTAAGCAATTGACCCTGTATTGTATCATCTTAATACAGAGAGACATTTGGATGTATTTTTCTTTCTTTTTATATAAAGCTTTCTTTTAAGACCTGTTGGAGTTTTTCTTTACTTCAGGGAAATTAAGTCTGTACTCACCAGGGAATTGGTGGGAGGAAGAAATCAAGGGGAGATCTGTGTGTTGGATTGCTAGCCTAATTTTGCATTCCCTCTGGGGGAATAGGAAAGTACTTTTTGTTTTCAGGATTGGGAACAGAGAGGGGGAGTCTCTCTGTGTAGTTTCACAGAGCTTGTGTCTGTGTATCTCTCCAGGAGCACCTGGAGGGGGGAAGGGAAAAAGGATTATTTCCCTTTGTTGTGAGACTCAAGGGATTTGGGTCTTGGGGTCCCCAGGGAAGGTTTTTCAGAGGGACCAGAGTGCCCCAAAACACTCTAATTTTTTGGGTGGTGGCAGCAGGTACCAGGTCCAGGCTGGTGGCTAAGCTTGGAGGTTTTCATGCTAACCCCCATATTTTGGACGCTAAGGTCCAGATCTGGGAATAAAGTTATGACAGTTCCGCAAAGCATTTAAGCACAGGCTTATCGTTTAAGTTCTGTTGAAGTCAACTGACTTAAATGTATGCTGAAATGACTGTTTCCTACCCATGTGCAGGGGGTATTGTCATAAATTCCCAGGTTTGGGTTCTGTAGGCGAAGCTTTGGTCTGTTTTACAAGCCTGTGAAATGGTGACTTTTGATGGGGAATCTCTTGGGTCACTAAATTGGCTTTTGTCTTTCAGAACCCAGCCCCAGCCCTCAGTTGCTTGAAATGCACGTCTCTGAACTTTACAGGAGGTAGGTTCAGATCAATGGAGCTGGTTTTGCCAAATGTGCTAGTAACCCGCTGGTCAGGATGTGTTACGGGTCCTCTTCTGTGCCAGTCCATACAGGGCATGAGTCTGTTATAGTCTCAGCTACGTAGACTAGCATCCTTAGCTCATGCTTTCAGGCCCAGAGGTCCCAGTTCAATTCCTGGTGCGTTGGCCAAGATAGCAGCCGTCATATCGACATGAGAATTGTGTTAGTTTTGCCCACCATTGGTCAATCCAACTCCCATTGGAGTCCACATGCCTCCTCCCGGCTCGAGCAGGAAAGAGATCAAGCCCCAGGGAGAGGAAAGCCCTGTACCTGCATCCCACCATCTCTACTACGGTGCCAGCCACAAATGCTCAAAATACAATGTAAGCACCTACCTGACAGATTAGTGCAATTGAGATTTAATTCTGCATTTTATTCTTCCAGCAGTCGGATGAAATTAAAATCACCAGCAAGGCGTGTGCAGAGACACACTATCTTTTTATTATGGTGCCATTAAGTTGTTATCCCCGTAACAACGTATTTTGAACAAAAGCAGCAATTTGCATAATTCCAAAAGGGCCAAGGCATTGTACATCTTCATCTAGCGCTCTGAAAATGCAATGATAAAATGGAGTTCACAGCCTTAGGATCTATTGCAGGCTGGAATAGTATGTCACATATTAAGGGAACATGTTTGAAACTACATTATGTTATTATAATTCATAACAATGATTTACAGAGGGGGTTAAAAACAGCAGCCTGCCAATATAAAATTGGCTTAGGATAGTCAACTATAATCCACACAGGTCCAAATAATGACATTTCTGTCAGTATGGCCAAAAGGCTAAACAGCAAAAAAAAAAAAAAAAAAAAAAAAAATTAAAAAAAAAACAAACCTAATCTCCAGGCTCCAGAGATAAGGCAAGTGCCTGAGGGAAACGGGACTCTAAAATATTCATGCAGTTGTAGATTGGATGCTGGAAATAGCTTTCCCCAATGGCTGTGTTTAGGAACTGATGAATTTAGTTACTGCACCTTTATATTTATCGCTCAATAAACAAGACAGGCTCCTCTGCTACTCCCAGCAACGCTCATTTAGTCTTTTTGGGGCTAAAGAAATTAGCTTTCTGGACAAGAGGAAGGTTCACTAGTGAGCAGTTTTCATATAAAATTAGGAGAATTTGGTTTTTAATCTTTTCCCATTAAAAGTGGGGGATTTTTGAGGGCTGTCTTGGAGGGAGGCATATTTGAATTAAGATACACATATATCTCTTGGGGATATGTGAGCTGTGTAGTTACCTGTATGATAATCATTATTCAAATTAGGAAGGGAAAAGTGGGGGAAAGTCCTTAATGCTGAGACCAAGATCTGGGCTAGAGCTCCAGTGAAGGTGATTGCTGCAGAATAGGGCTGATCAGAGCTACTCAGCCTGAGCCACTTTTGATTAAACCCCCTCTAACTTTAGCATCATTTTTCTTGTGCATGAGATGACCGTTGGCTCGCTGCTCCTGCTGGGAAACAGAATCTGCTCTCTTTGGGTGCTGTTTAAGGAGCCAAACCTGCAAACCCTCCTGACAGAGGGTGGGAACCAGGCCAAGCAACCTAAGGAAGAGAGTCTGCTCTAGCGGCTTGAATAGGAAAGCAGAAATCAAGGCTTGTGGAGTTTGTGCCTGTCTCCTCTTGTGACTTCCTACATCACTTTAACTCCCTGCCTCAGCTTATCTGTCTGTGAAATGGGGGAATCATGATACTCCCATATCTAGCTCACTAAGTTATGCTAAGAATTGTACTGAAAAGCTCTTTGGTGTTGGAAATCCTCATGTTAAGTGCTAATATGATGAGAGTCAGAACAAAAATTGCTCTTCTGTATAGCAGATGGGCTGCACCAGGGCTATTTTACGGCTGTCCTCAGAGGCGCAAGGAGCTGGGGCGAGGTGGCTTTCTCTCTTCTTACTCCCTGTTGCTTTTCTTTCCAGAGGCCTCTGCATGCCCTGTGATATATCCTCAAGCATCCTCTCAGCAAGAAGTCTGCATAGGAGTCACTTCAGATCAAATTCATTGGAGCTGATTGGCGTTTCAGTACGACTGGCTCACCAGGCGCACTACCAGCCCAAAGAATGCCACAGGACAACCTTGTAACTGGGAGCCAGGAGAGAGGGAGACTAGAAGGTTGGATTCTGGGGAGGCCTTTTGTGAAAATTTTTCTAGAAAGAAATTTTCTTTTGATTCAGGTATACAAGGGCTCCCTTGCATGAGCCTTCCTCAGGGTTATGTCTGCAAGTGAAATGTCCCCATTTCCAGCTGATTAGAATGACAGACTAGAGCTTGGTTAGTCCAGGGCTGTAACATGCTGGGCATCCTAATGCAGCTACAAAACTAGTTAAATAGTGATCTTACAAGGTTGCTCAATATTGCCAGGGCCCTCTGTGATCCAGCATCTAACCTTGCATTTAAAAAACATCAAGACTCTGTAGCCCTTACGGTTGAGAAGATACTTTCCATTTTCTTTGTGAAGGTTAACTGATGTCAGAGTCTGCAGACAGCCTGAAACAATAGCTCTGAGACCTAACCAGTGCCTGATATTTCTTTCAATAAAGACATAAGAAATATGTCCAGTGTGCGATTTACAGAATAGAGTCAAGCTGTTTAATTCATAAGCGCTAACTGGTCGAATCTAGAAAATCCCCCACACTTTGAAAGGTGACTAGAACTTCTAATTGTTAAGCTCTTTTATTTTGACACGTTCTGCCTCCTGATATCACCTCCCCATGTACAGGATTAATTTTCTTCACGCTTAAATTACAATGATGCCATAACGCCTTATGGAAAAAACAGTTTCCTACACTATTCAGTGCTGAATCTCTTTTTGCTGTTATCAGATCAGAAGGAAACGAGACTATGTGCTTGAATGGAGGGTGAAAGTGTGGGCAACTGCAGAAAAGAGACTCTAATAACGGCACATTCTTTCTCAACAAATCTGCTCTTGATGGATCTTTGAGGTCTACCTGCTCATTTTAACAGCAAATGGCTTTGATTCTTGATAGGGCTTTTGGGACTACTAGGGAAACCCGGCTGGAGTCTGTTCTGCTTTGAACATCATCAACAGAATTGACAGCTGCGTTCCAACTGAAGCTTTGTCTCTGTTGATAATGGTACAAGAAGCAGAAAGAACCAGGGAGCAGAGCTAGCACTTAAGGTGGGTGTGGGGAACTTCTCATGTCCTGGAAGCTGAGCAGAATTTGACCTAGAAATCAGAGAGTAAATGTGGAAGTAACCCCTGCCGCTTTTATGGAGTCTCTATTCTGGTTCTACCCGCATCTTCCACAACCATCTTGGGATTTCATGGTATGTCCCTAAGCCACCCCTATCATCACTTGGGAGCTTCTTGGCTGCAGCAGGAATAGAACTTAAATCACCCCTCTCCCCTACTGTTAATCTAGAGAGGAGTCATTAGATCTTAGCACTACAGAACTTACGAGCCGAGGGAGCAGTCCCAAGCAGTGATTTAAATAGCCACTGGCTAGCCCTTTGCAATGTTTGAGAATTTAGAGACAAGTTCGAAAAAAGCCAACATCTGAATGCACTGAGAACGAGTGACCAATTCAACTGAACTTCCAGGGAAACTGCATGGACAAGCTGGAAAGGAGAACACAAGGGTTCAATCCACAGCACACTGGCCAAATCTCCAAGCAGGATTTCAAGCCACAAGCTCTCCAGAAAAAAACGACAAAGAGTCCTGTGGCACCTTATAGACTAACAGATGTATTGGAGCATGAGCTTTCGTGGGTGAATACCCATTTTGTCAGACGCATGTAATGGAAATTTCCAGAGGCAGGTATAAATATGCAGGCAAGAATCAGTCCAGAGATAAAGAGGTTAGTTCAATCAGGGAGGATGAGGATCTCTTCTAGCAGTTGAGGTGTGAACACCAAAGGAGGAGAAACTGCTTTTGTAGTTGGCTAGCCATTCACAGTCTTTGTTTAATCCTGAGCTGATGGTATCAAATTTGCAGATGAACTGAAGCTCAGCAGTTTCTCTTTGAAGTCTAGTCCTGAAGTTTTTTTGCTGCAGGATGGCTACCTTTAAATCTGCTATTGTGTGTCCAGGGAGGTTGAAGTGTTCTCCTACAGGTTTTTTGTATATTGCCATTCCTAATATCTGACTTGTGTCTATTTATCCTTTTAAGTAGGGATTGTCCAGTTTGGCCCATGTACCTAGCAGAGGGGCATTGCTGGCACATGATGGCGTATATAACATTGGTGGACCTGCAGGTGAATGAACCGGTGATGGTATGGCTGATCTGGTTAGGTCCTGTGATGGTGTCGCTGGTGTAGATATGTGGGCAGAGTTGGCATTAAGGTTTGTTGCATGGATTGGTTCCGTAGTTAGAGTTACTATGGTGCGGTGTGTGGTTGCTGGTAAGAATATGATTAAGGTTGGTGGGCTGTCTGTCAGCGAGGCTCTCCAGGAAAACCTCTCCCAGGCGCAGGCTGGCACCTTTTTCTTGGGGTGGAAATATGCAATTCTCTGTATTCTCCCTGGGGCAACGACATAATCATTCGTGATCCAACAGCTTCCTTAAAGCAACATATCTTAAAAACCAGTAAACCAGCCTAAGCACAGTGCCTGCTTTCCCCTAACACTTACCATTACCTGGATCTGGGAAGACCCAATGTATTTACACACTCTCTCTCTGCAGAGTCTGCCTCTCTGTGTCAGCTTGTGCCTCTAGATAGCTGCTGAAAAGAGTCCCCTCAGAACAGTTGTATAACTCTTTAATCATCTTTTGAGCTCCAGTTACCAGCCTGGTAAAACAACAGTGTTCTTGGAGCCCGGAAGGGGTCCCACCAGGCTGTAATTGCCCCACATCTGTTTGCTGGGATGTTCTGATTTACTGAGCCATTGTGTTGTCTTCATGCACAGTTCCCATTGAATTCAAGCATTATAGGTGTATAATAAAAAAATATTCCACTAATCCCAACACAGGTTTGATCAATGCACAGGAACGTTTTATAACCCAATACACAATAACGTCCCTGCACTGACCTGGTCACATACAGTGTATGCCCTGAATACACGTCTGTATTCATATAGATTAATACCTAGCAATTTCGGCCACATTCAGAATGCTAGTGCATATCGGCTCCATTTCAACCAGAGCACTGGGCTACAATGATCTTTCCTGGGCATCACATACACTATATTCAGTTTTTCCCACAAAAATTAAACAGTGGACAGGTACAGTGGTTGCTCTTCAAAAAACAACCACTATTTACCAGCAATCACTACACGGTGGTAGGAAAGTCCAGGCCAACACAGTATTTCCAATACTACCAGGTGGTGACTATTGGCTTTTTAATGGTAGTCACTGTAGGTGTTTCATAAGATCAGCCCATCCCGCACGAGAGGGATCAGCCCATCCCGCATGCTTAGTGATCGCCAGAGGGACCCAACTGACATCCACCAGCTCTGCTCAGTTTCATTTCATCACATCAGTCACAGCCAGCAGCAGCTTCAGGCACCAGCGCTCCAAGGGCGTGCCTGGGGCAGCAAGCTGCAGGGGGCACCCTGCCAGTCCCTGCGAGGGTGGCAGTCAGGCAGCCTTCGGCAGCTTGCCTGCGGGAGGTCCGCCGGTCCCGCGGATTTGGCGGCAATTTGGCGGCGGGTACACCGAAGCTGCGGGACTGGGGACCTCCCACAGGCAAGCTGCCGAAGGCAGCCTGCCTGCCGTGCTTGGAGTGGCAAAAAAGCTAGAGTCGCCCCTGTCATTTTTCTTCTGCTGGGGTTAAATAGCCTCTGTTAAACAGGCAAATGACATTGAATAACAGAGAGAGGCAGCAGAATGAATGGGGATGAGCTATTGTGGGGAGGGACAGCTCAGTGGTTTGAGCATTGGTTTGCTAAACTCAGGATTGTGAGTTCAATCCCTGAGGGGGCTATTTAGGGATCTCGGGCAAAAATCTGTCTGAGAATTGGTCCTGCTTTGAGCAGGGGGTTGGACTAGATGATCTCCTGAGGTCCCTTCTGACTCTGATATTCTATGATTATTGAGCTCTTCACACTGAAAAGTGTAATTGTAATAACCTTAGTCCCAGATTTGGACCTTAGCGTCCAAAATATGGGGGTTAGCATGAAAACCTCCAAGCTTAGTTACCAGCTTGGACCTGGTACCTGCTGCCACCACCCAAAAAATTAGAGTGTTTTGGGGCACTCTGATCCCTCTGAAAAACCTTCCCTGGGGACCCCAAGACCCAAATCCCTTGAGTCTCACAACAAAGGGAAATAATCCTTTTTCCCTTCCCCCCTCCAGGTGCTCCTGGAGAGATACACAGACACAAGCTCTGTGAAACTACACAGAGAGACTCCCCCTCTCTGTTCCCAATCCTGAAAACAAAAAGTACTTTCCTATTCCCCCAGAGGGAATGCAAAATTAGGCTAGCAATCCAACACACAGATCTCCCCTTGACTTTTTTCTCCCACCAATTCCCTGGTGAGTACAGACTCAATTTCCCTGAAGTAAAGAAAAACTCCAACAGGTCTTAAAAGAAAGCTTTATATAAAAAGAAAGAAAAATACAAATGGTCTCTCTGTATAAAGATGATACAATACAGGGTCGATTGCTTAAAAGAATATTGAATAAACAGCCTTATTCAAAAAGAATACAAATCAAAGCACTCCAGCACTTATATTCATGCAAATACCAAAGAAAAGAAACCACAGAACTTACTATCTGATCTCTTTGTCCTTACACTTAGAAACAGAAGACTAGAAAGTAGAACTACTTCTCCAAAGCTCAGAGAAAGCAGGAAGACAAAAGACTTAGACACAAACTCCCTCCACCCAGAGTTGAAAAAATCCGGTTTCCTGATTGGTCCTCTGGTCAGGTGCTTCAGGTGGAAGAGACATTAACCCTTAGCTATCTGTTTATGACAGTAATACTGGTTAATATCACCTCCAGGCCCCAGTGTGAGAGGCAGGAGGGTTCCCAGTGGTTAGATCAAGAGCTGGATGTCATGTTGTCTTCAATAATGGATACAGCATCTAGGCTTCCAAAGCACAGGTTATTATGTTATAATCCAGTAACTTTACTTATTGGATCAGAAAAAGAAAATAGATACTACAGCACTACACTGCATCTATTGACATCAAATGGGAGCAGAACTTGGCCAATAGGGAAAGACAAAAAATGTGGATTGCTTTGTACAATTATACAAAGGAAAGGCAAACTGTGTGTAGAGCCCTAGCCAACAAGGGCAATGGGGCAAAGTCCTTGTCCAGATGGGATCTCTGCTACAGGCAGACGCAGGGACGTGTTAGTTTTGTTTAGTGAGGGGGGAAGATTTCAGATTGGGAGCCCTGGAAACAAAAGTCCTTGTGTAGCTACACAACAGGTACAGCAGTGGGACCAGCACTGCAAGCATCTCCTTGCTGTCCCACCTCCATGTCTCCTGCTCTAGTGGGATGGCTGGTAAGGTAGAGAGGGTCTAATTCAGTCTCCATGGCCATTAAAACCTTGACATTCTCAGCAGAAAGGCCAACTAGGATGCCAAGGGCAGGGATGGTTTATTTTTATTTTGAAGTATGGAGACTTGACCATTAGGGCCAGCTCATGAAGCAACCCCCACTTGAGTCTTTCCATTGACTCGATCAGCTGGTGGATCAGCCACTGAACCCTTCCATACTTGGGAGTAACAAAAAGAGCAGAAAGGGAGCACAGAGCAGAATTCTCTCTCTTCTACCTCGCTTGCTGCCATGAACTTTCTCCCAGTTCTCTCCTGCTGCTCGCGTGGGGAGAGCTCCCCATCCTTCTTCAACTCCTGGAGCCCCTAGGGATAATGGTATTTACCTGTCACTACAAAGTGCTTTGAGATTTGTATGCTTTCCAAACAAGATTGGTTTCTCTGATTGGGCTGGCCACATTTCAGCTGGAGATCCGTTCGAAAAGGAGCACTGAAATAACTAACAACTACGGAAACACAGGCAAGCCATAATTGCACCCACCATTAGGCTGATTTGCTTTCTTCCTCCAGAGGAAAATTGCAGGGGAAAGACTTCTCCTGAATTAGATACTTTGCAAATGGAGCTTTAAAATGCTATAATAAGCTCAAGGGAATACATGATATAAAAATACATTTCTTGTAAACCCTGGTTATATTTTGCTAACATACAGCCAAAATAAGGAAATGTGGATCAGCAGTAATATTATGCACATCTGCAAGAAACAGAATCATTAAAGAATGTACTAATTACAGAGGAATAAAAAAAGCACAATCATGTATTTGTCATCCTAAAAATGTGAATACTAAAGTGCCTGCATTCCAATTAGGTTTAGACGCAGAGCAGCAAATTCTGCTCTCAGTTCTGCTGGTGTAAATCTGAACTAGGTGAACTGACATCAGTGGAGTTACTACAGTTTATACTAGGGCAACTCAGAGCAGAATCTGGCCCTAAGTAGTTTCATGGCACTCCATTCAAAATTATGTATTTGAAATTAGTATTTGCATTTGGCATCCGCTTGGAGAATGGTTTGATATACAGCTTGCAAATATAATCTGCATTAGCACACTATTATGCCTCCTCTAATGACTGAGCCCCATAAAAGGATCAGAACCTACTACTCCTGCTACCAGCTAATGGAGTTCCTCCTCCTTTAGTTAAGTGGGCAAGACCCACGCTGTTAGCACAGAAGGCTCTAAGTTCAAACCCTGCCAGTCTATTACACAACCTTCACTCTGTCACACATTTGAGGGGTGGGAATAAATATGGGTCTGAACAATGGTAAAACTTGAAAAAAAAAAATAGCCCTCTGAGGGTAAAGAATGGTTTTTGAGTGTGTTTAGAAAGTATGGTGAGATGAGTGGAGATAGACTTCAGAGGGAGCAAGTGCAGACCCTAAACCCCAATCAGCAAAGGCACAATCATCTGTTGACCTAAAGCAGTGTTTCCCAAACTTGGGACTTCGCTTCTGCAGGGAAAGCCCCTGATGGGCTGGGCCGGTTTGTTTACCTGCCGCGTCCACAGGTTCTGCCAATCACAGCTCCCACTGGCCACTGCTCCAGGCCAATGGGAGCTGCTGGAAGTGGGGTGGGCCAAGGGACGTATTGGCCACCGCTTCCAGCAGCTCCCATTGGCCAGTGGGAACCGCGGAACTGCAGACGCGGCAGGTAAACAAACCGGCCCGGCCCGCCAGGGGCTTTTCCTACACAAGCGGCGTCCCAAGTTCGGGAAACACTGACCTAAAGTATGATGCTAGAGTCTCTAAGGGTACAGCTACACGGCACACAGCACCGCGTTTATAAGCCTGGCTTGATAGACTAGGGGTTGCAGAGCTCAAGGTACCACTCTAGAAATAGCTGTGCAGATGTTGCAGCTCACACTCTGAAGCCTAGCGAAATGTGTAGGCTCAACCTGTAACTTAAAAGCACTGTCCGCACAGATGTTTTTAGCTTATTAGCGTGAGCGCAAGTCTGTCAACCCAGACTGGGATGGTTGCTGCCACAGGCTGCCTCTGGTTGTGCAGGTGTGCCCTAAGAGATAGGTGGTGCCCAAGCAGGGCCCATCAGGTTGAGGGCCAAGGGGGTAGTCACGAAGAGTCTGAGCTTAGGTTCACTGCAGAATT
The DNA here is from genome assembly GCF_025201925.1 of Gopherus flavomarginatus. Taxonomy (NCBI): domain Eukaryota; kingdom Metazoa; phylum Chordata; order Testudines; family Testudinidae; genus Gopherus; species Gopherus flavomarginatus. The sequence continues at coordinate 85,941,669 of NC_066625.1, read as the reverse complement.
GCTCTGAAGCAATTGGATTGGTCCTCCCTCAACTACCCAGAGTACTGGGTGCAGTTCAGTTGGCTGAATCACGATCTTTCGAAAACAAAGGGCCAGACTCAGATTTTCGGGTAGACCAGGAGTAACTCTGCTGAGGTCAATGAGTTGCATTAGTGTAAAACCAACGAGACCTGAGCATCCACATCCTGATTCAAAGTCCATTGTTTGGTTTATGGTTTTTCAAAACATCTTCTTTTTTTGTCATTAATATTTATGAAACGGAATAGAAGAGTAATTACAGACAAAATGCAAAAAGTCTGAAGTTCTTCTGGTAAGACAATGAAAGGAGGATCAGTGGAAAATGCAAAAAGTGGAAAATATTTTATACAGGAGGGAATCAGTCAGAGCAGTCCTCCACCCAATCCCAATGCGGTTTTCTCTTCTGGAGCACCCAACAAGGAATTGCGTGGCAGTGCTACAGCACACGAATAACTTTGGAAAGTGCACTGTGATCAGGTATTCAAATCCAGTGTAAAGTTTCCCATAAAGATTTACTGCAACCCCTAAATACGCGTAAAGCATAAATCGCAGGAAGATTCTGACGTACAAGTGAAACAGGCTCTATTATGGGAGGAGGAAAAAAAGCTTTTGTTTGAGGCGGATTTATTTGAAAGTAGAAATGGATCCCAACCACTACAGCTCAAACTCTGGGTCAAACTCACTTACAGTTCTCACTTACACCAGCTGTGCCTCCATTGAGATCGGTGGGGTTACTCCAGATTTGGCCTCTGATCCATCAAAGCATTCAACCATATGCTTAACTTTGGACGACAACTAGATTACTTGCATGGCTAAAGTTAAGTACATGGGTAAGTGTTTTGCTGGACTTTACAGAGAGCAGAATCAGGCCCTTTGTATCTCTTTAATGGGAGGAACTTAAATTCCAGCTCTAAAGATTGGATCCGGGTTTCAAAACAGTAAATTTCCAAAAGTTTGAGGGTTTGGATTCGACATTCAAATTTGGCCCATCAAAGAGACCGGCATGAACTGCAAACGGAGATCGAAGTCTGGATCCAACATTTTGATTCAGGCCGTTCTCAGTCTGGGAGACTGGCCCAGATAACCTATTCAACTTCATACAGTCATTGATGTATATGTAACAAAGGAGTTACTGGAGAGGAAGTGAAATGGGATGGTGCCTGTGATTGGGGTTCAGTGCAGTACCTGGGTTTTCAGCTGCAGTCCAAATGCTACAGACCCAGAGCAGTTGCTGTTTTCATGCTGATGATCGCAGCTGTTCTGTGCAGAGAGCATACAAGCTTTTCAAAGGCTTTCGCCTGGTGATTTACCCTGAAATGGTGCCATGTTCATCATTAAATCTAATTTTTTTTCCTTTTTATAACTTAACCTGTGACAAGCAGATATTGTAAGTGCTTGATTTTCCAAGAATAAATTATAGTTGCATAATGGTATTTTCCTTCCCTGCTCAATTTGCAAGTGAAATTTAGCCAATTGCTTTTGTTCACAGATTTTTTTCCTTCTGCTCTTAGAACAATATATCCCCTTTACCCTCTAGGTTTTTTAAACCATAAATTATAGTAGTATGATAATACAAGATGACTAGATGAGTCTACTACACCACCATTGTTTAGCATTGTACACACACATACACACGTGTGCTAATTTAAACCACAGACACACATGCCACGTGTACCTAGATATACACATCTATAAGTCATACACACAAACACAATTACTTCCCAAAACAGAAAATAGCCCGCTAGTTTATAAATATTTACCCTGGCTGCACATTAGTTTACTGAATGCCCCAAGCGACTCTTAACATAAGTGATTTATGATTTCGGTTTGTGACTTGACCCTTTAAGAGCCTTAGGATGTTCGGCATACAGTCAATGAAAGGTCATTCTCAAGGCTCTATATAAATACAGCATATAGAGTGACACTAGCGTTACATTGACAAGAATGGTCAATGGGAATGCAGCTCAGCCTCTTGGTTGTCCAGATGGTGCTCCACTAAAATGCAATAACTCCTCTCCAGAAACAGGGAAATAATCAATGCGTGAGCCATTGATCCACAGCAGGCAGGGAATAGGGGAATTGGTCTTCCAAGATATAACCATCAATTTTCAATTCAAGTCAGTTCTCCCATTACACAGCTGACAAATCACAAAGTATTGAGTTTGTCACTTTTGAGGCAGTTGCATTAGCCGATTTTGTTTGTATATGAGATTTGCAATGCAAGATAAGTGATACCACGTCACACAAATACCATACAACCTTAATGGGTAGCAAATTGGCCCCTCCAGCCTCAAACCTGAACTTGATGTTGGCTCCCAACCCTACAATGAGCCCCGCCCAAACCCTGTGAGCTGAGCACCCCATAGAAGAGCTCATTAGACATTTTCCAGGGGTGAATTTAGCTGGTTCCTCACTCTCATAAAGGCTGCTCTTTACACATTTGTTCACTATTCTGCACTGGTTCAACAAAGAGCAAGAACAAATGGCAGCCTATGAGCTGCTCACAATTGTTTCACATTCATGGCAATATTCACTCAGGTATTACGTATTTGCTAGTCCAGGTGTCTAATTTGTCATTTGGGCTCCATGGGATTGACCTCTTCCACATGCAACAAATCTGTATTTTAGCACAGAATGAATTTAGTTTCTTTATTATCTGCTTCTTGTCTACAGGTCCTAAATTTGCATACCACTAGGGTGACCAGATGTCCCGTTTTTATAGGGACAGTCCCGGTTTTTTGGGACTTTCTCTTATATAAGCAACTATTACCCCCACCCCTTGTCCAGTTTTTTCACAGTTGCTATCTGGTCACCCTACATGCCACAAACATCTGTACCATGAAAACTTGCTGACAGATATATGTGAAATAGACGTGGACACAGACAAATCAAACAGCAATCCAGAATGCACAAAAATTGTTTTACAAATACTCTTCTCCCCTGTTGTAAGGATCTGTAGGCCTGGATTCTAGCCCTACAGGAACTGGGGTAGTGAATACTCCCACATCACCACTGGGAGGTCCTGCAGAGGCACCTCTAAGGAGCCCTATGGTGATTAGGTGCTCCAGAAAGTACCACCCAAAGCAGCCAGAGTGACAGCACCCTGCTGCCCTGTGATTGGCTCACATTTACTATTTAACCCTGGAGGGTAGTTGTCTGGGCAGCTACAGGAGACACTTGGCCTGCTGTGGTTCCAGACCTTGCCTTGCTTTCCAGTCTTTGACCCCAGCCTGACTCTTCCCTCCAGTCTGGTGACTATTCCTGATTTCTGAACCCTACCCTGCCTCTTGCCTATTGAACCTGGCTTGCCTCAAGGCCAGTGTTGACTCTGAAACACTAGCCAGCAGTGACCACTAGGCCAGACTGCCTATGCCTGGGCCCCTGACCAGTATTTATTCAGCTCTGTGCCTGAACTGGGGAGAGTTCAAATCTAACGCATAACGTTGTAGCTTTAGTCCCTTCTGAGCAAATACATCATTCCAGCTACCTGCATGTTACCTTATTTCTCTTAAGAGAAGGATGACAGAGCACTGAATCTGAGGTGGGCATACATACTGTCTTGCTAATGTAGGGGCGGAGGTGGGTCAGGACACCCGCTGGGCACTCAGGAGATCAAGGTTCAGTTCCCTGCTATACCACAGACTTCTTGTGTGAGGCTGGAGAACCTAAATACTTTTGAGGATCTGGGTCTTAGTCTCTCTGGGTCTCAGTTCAAAATCTGTCAACTAGGGATAACAGCACTGCCCTACCTCACAGGGGTGTTGTTAGGTTCAATCTATTAACGACTAGGAGGTGCTCCGATACTTGAGTAACAGGAGCCATCTGCAGTACCTAGGATAGAGTCAGTGCTAGATTCTTTTCAATGTGTTTAAAATAGTAACTGTATTAATTAGTGTTTGTATTATTAATGTGGATTGAAATGCTAATAAAAAACAATAACCCAGAGTCAAACAAAAAGCCCGAGATGACCTAATAATTAATTAAGATGTACAAGCATGAATGACGAACGCTCGGCAGCAAAAACCTAAAGCATACACAAATAATGCATGAACTCGGCCAGCCAATAAATCAGAGCAGTGAAACAACCTCTTAAGCCCCCAAAGGAACATATCTTCAACCTTCCAAAATAAATCCTGCCAAAGATTTTTTGCAGCACGCCTCAAAAGGTTGTCAAGTTTGGCCTGAAATAATAGTTAGCTTCTCTACTGAGATTTTCGTGCATAGATTTTTAAAGCACTTTACAAACAAAGGTAAGGATCGGTAATTTTTTTGTTAACAGATGGGGAAGTTAGCTTCAGTGGCCTTTGAAGGTGTATAAAAACCTAAATGCCTTCATTCAGACATGTGCTGGCAACACAGTATGTGTGTCAATAAATTAACATCCTGGGATGTTCTCTGCAAGAGCTTTAGCTTGGAATGACTCTTCTCCTAAGCACAAGGGAAAGCAAGGGACAGACTGCTTGTATTATCAGGAACTGAAGAAGGTTGAACATAAAGAAGCCAAACTACAATCCTGAGATCATTTTGAGGAGGCATTTTCCAATTCCTTCCCTTTGCACCTTCCTTTTTCCGCTCACTCGCTTACAGCTAAACTTCTTTGTAGAGCAGATGTTTTGTGTAAGGCCTCCATGACTTTCCTCCATTTGAAGACACCACTTTGATGAATGACATTTTCCTTCCCAGAAAGAGAGGAATCAGGTTTTATTCCCCTGCCTAACCACTAATAGTACAAAGAGCTGTAATATTATATTTAAGTGGGGAATTTCCTTCTCCCAGGTTATTGGATTACTTTCTCTTTTATTGCCCTGTCTCAGAGTTGCTTTATATAATGACACATAGAGCTCTTCATATATATTATCTTCCAATTCATCTCCAAGTAAGCCCGACATATTAGTTCTCACAAAAGTACCGTCTCAGCCTCGGCTATTTCTTATCTGAAAGCCTTCCTTTCTATTTACAGGCACTGAAAATTGTAGTCATATTGGAACAGGAAACAAGTGGAAAGGGACACGTTTCTGCTGGATTACATTAAAACACTACACACTCAATCTCCTATGCCACCTCCATGACCCTCCATCCATCAGCCCACCAAACACAAAGCTGATCTAAAACGGCCTTTGTATGAACCCACTTCAGTAGATATTAATTATCAGAGATAGAGCAGGTAAGCAAGGAACGGAAGAAAGTGTGATCATACTGCGACAAGGCAGAGTCCTAGGAGAATAAGATGTAGAAATGGGCAACGTTTTTCAAACTAAGTTTTTTTTTTAGTTGAAAAGTGACTTTTAAAAATTTTTAAAAAACATGTTGCAAAAAAATCTATTGACTTTTTCCAAAACTGTGCAATTGTTGCAAAAATTGTCATCCATTTTAAACTGGAAATATTCTAGAAAAGGTCATCAAAACTGTTCCAGTAAATTCTGGTTTGCAGCAAATGAAAATCTCAGCAGCCATTTTCAGTTAAAAATGTCGTACAAAATTAGAAAAGAAAAAAAACAGAAATGGGTTCATTTCAAATCCTGCAAAATGGAAACAACAACTGAAATTTCATAGATTGACGTGACACTTATGAAAAATAGAAGTGACCAGCTCTAGGGAGATGTTTAGTGTTTTCTAATGTTAGGAATAGCAGTTTTCACTACCAGAGAACTGAGGCCTGGCCTACCCCTAAAACTTAGTTTGACCTAGCTACGTAGCTCAGGGGTGGGTGAAAAATTCACAACCTGATAGTTAAGCTGACCTAAGTCCTAGTATAGACGCTGCTACGTCAACAGAAGAATTCTTCTGTTGACCTAGCTACCGCCTCTCAAGGGGGTGGATTAACGACAGTGACAGACAAACCCCTTCTGTTACTGTAGCAAGTGTAGCAAGCTGCAGCACACAGGCATGCTGCCATGGAGTCTGTAGTGTAGACATTCCCTCAGTGTTTGGGTTAGTTCAAAGGCGAGCGAGCTTCCTTGTCCTCTCACCTCCTGCTTTAAAGGCATGCCTGAAATTAGAACATCTAGAGGAGGATTTCCCGCTGCTCTTGGCAGCAAAAATTTCCACCCTTATATCCCCTAGGGATACAATGGTAGCTGGTAGAGGTGAAGGATGCACTGAGACGCGGGGCCCTTGACTAGCAGTTCTCATAGATATCAGGAACTAAGGAGTGAAAGGATAAGGAGTGCCGAACAGGACCTGACGTGACTAACTTTCAGCCTAAGCTGGGTTGAGCCATCCTGGCTTTTCAAGTGATATTTGTTAATTTCTTTTTTCCTGTATCATCACAAATAACTGTAGCCTCTTGGAGACCCCTAGGCACCATACACAGCTGCTGAGCGACACCTGGACAAAATAGGCAAAGAGTGGAAGGGGAAACGGGGGCCCAGAGAGATGAATGGACATTCACTAGAGTGACCAGATGTCTCAATTTTATAGGGACAGTCCCTATTTTTGGGTCTTTTTCTTATATAGGCTCCTATTACTCTCCCCCTCCGGTCCCAATTTTTCACACTTGCTGTCTGGTCACCTTACCATTCTCTAAGGTCACACAGCAGCCCGATGGCAGGGGCAAGAGTCAAATCTACTGCCACTCCTCTCTTCCAGACTCATGCCCCATCCACTAGACCATTCTGCCTCTGCAAGGCAATTGCACTCAACGGGAAAACAATGAGCCATTTTTTCTCCCATTACCCCTGTCCCCTCTAGCAACACAGTTTCCATCTTGGGAAAGGAGAAAGGCTGCTTCACTTATTAATTTCTGGGGTTTGGCGTTGGATACCCTGCTGCTGAGAACCTGAGGGCTTCCGGGTTAAAGGGGCTCCAGGCCAGAGTCCTGCTCTGATGGTTGTTTGCTGACAAAGGGCTACAAGGACTGAATTTATAGGGCAGCTCCCGCAGAACAGCGCCACCTCTGGTGACGCAGCTGGAAAAAATAAGGTGAAATGCTGGTCCTCATGGACAACCAGATGCTGAGCACTGAGTGGAGATTTTCCTGGGTAAATAAATATATAATAATTAGGATGCTGGGTTGAAGGGAGGATAAGGGAGGGAGACGCAACATTTCTGCTGGAATTAGAGCTCTCTATCACACCCAGCCTGGATTCTCCTTCAACCTCCTGTACTTTGAATGAGGAAGAGATCCTGTGGAATATGTGATCATGTAATTAGAAATTGGGTCATAATGCATACTCACATGGCAGGGGGCTGAATGAAGGTTGTACATTTCCTGAGTTTTGAGTGCAACCTTAATGGTGTTCTTTCAACATGGTTTTTGGTTTGGTTTTATGTGTGTGTGTGCACGTGCGTAATCTAATATTTACATGAGATAATCTCCCTGAGACCGCAGGCCAATTTTGCTAGTTGCTGTTCCAACATAGTAATCCACGGTCTGCTCCCTGAAGAGTTTACAGACTTAAAACAGTTTATAGGAGGTAGATATTTATTTTTCCCTAGAATGAAAGTTCCTCTTAAAATAAGTTTCAGCCTGGAATGTGACTTTCAACCCTTACCTGAATGGCCTCATTGCCCCTTGAATGGAAAGCTGTAGTTTCCACTGTGGGACTGTTTATGGGACTTACTAATCCATAACATGACAAAGAAGTGCCTCTGTCATACTATGGATTCATTTGTTACATAACCAGTACTACAAGGTTTGTGTGGATTGTTACAGCGATTATTCAGGACTGGGCTGTTAACGGCTTTAAGTGGCTGATAATCAATGAGTGTAGTTAGTGTAATTATGAGCTCAGAAACCGAGCACGTTAGCTGCAATATGAAGCATAATACAAACTTCATGCTCACTGATCTGCAGGCATCAGAGGCCGAGTGGCTGAGCTTTCTGAGCAGAAACACGTTGTGAACTTCAGCCAATCAGGCACTACTAACCGCCGAAGATTTAGCACGCGGCAAATTTGCTTCTTGTATTTCCCAGACTGTAGGAGCTACAGAGTGTAACAAAACCAGACAGGAAAACTGGCTGGCCAGTTTTGCTGAAATCTTTTGCAGATTAGCTATACAGTGCCAACCCGGCTCACAACTTGAACTGGCTTTCCTGGGCTCTGCATTTAGCATTAGCAGGCGAGGATTTTCATGCTGAAATGTGAAAAACAACGTGGCTGAAGAGCTTAGACATGCTGCCAGCCATGTTCAATGAGAGGCACTCGGATGCTGCAGTGACAAGGACTTACACAGCATGGAATTAGTTGGCTCTCAGAGCAGTGCCCAGGCGCAGATACTACAAACATCCCCATCACAACTGGCAGTCTCAGCTGTTGAATGGCCCAGGGAGGCAGAACTACCTCTTCCCCTGGAGAGAAGGTCCTTCCCGGATAGTACTGACATCTGTTGGACTGACGCCCAGCTAGAACAGCTGTCCTGACTAAAAACAGATCCAGAGCCATACCTTCATCTAAGGTGCACAACTGTACTGCTGAAAACGTCTGCAGCACTGAATGCAATCAGATAAACAAGAGCTTCTAGGGAGACAGCATGGCCAGATGGCTAAGACACTGGGCTAGAGGTCAAGATGTGTGGATTTTAATCCTGCCTCTGCTAGTAATCGCTGGCAAGTCACTTGACTTTTGTGCCTCAGTTTCCTCATCTGTAAAATGGAGACAACGATACCCTCCTTTGCAAAGTGCTTTGAGCTCTATGGCTGCAGAAGTCATTAAAAAAGAGCCCACTCTCAAGTGTTGATAGCAATGTTATTACGCTGACATGCTGAGCTCCTGCACAGTGCTGGCTTTGTGCTTCTCTTAGTGATATGCTATTTCAGTCAGCAAACTACAGAATCAGATGAGGCACAGCACCTGGAGTCAGGCTGGGAAGACAGAACAGTACAGACATCAGCATGAACATACAGATGCTTTGGGCAGCTCTCCTTTGTTTCAGGTTTGATTTCTGAATAGAGGGCAGAGAACTCCCACCCACACAGCAGCAGAGGGAGCCCTGCAAACAGAACGAACACGCACATGGCAAACACGTGGTATGTTTTTAACAGTTGAGCTATTGAATAACAGCATGAGAAAGGATCATTTCGCTAGCAAGCGGTGCATAGACTGGGGCAAGTTACTCACCACACTCCTGTCCCAATGACAGAGCAAACCTCTCCACCATGTCTACACTACAGCTTCCAGTCCTGGTAGCGTGGATTGTGCTGCACTAGTGCAGCAAAAGACTACGTTTTTCCAGCGCAAGTCACACCCAATGGTGCATATCTTGAGTGAGGGCTATGGAGGTGGGTCTCACAGCCATGTTGTCCAGGATGGCAGTCCTGCATCAGATCCATCAACACAATGCTTCAGGGATGTGTTGTGCTGTAGGAACAGAGCAAAGCAGCTCAAAAGCATCGTAGAATCAGGCCCAACACATTCATACATATAGTGTCAAAGGCACGGAAATCAACGTCTCACAAGCCACCCATAGGTTTCCAATAGCCCATAGTGCTGGTCCCACTAACTAGGTCATGTTCTTGTCACCAGACAATTGCAAAGAACTTTAGTACAGATGATTGGGGAAAAGTGGCAAGTATTTTGTTTCAAACCGTTTGTCTTTTTGGGAAACTTGGAAAATACAAAGAAGTTACAAATGTCAAAGTTTTGAAATTCCAGCAATTTCAATGAGCTCTATGCTGGGTTGCAAAATTGAGGTGGGGTATCTGTGCATGTGAGAGAGAGAGAGCGAGAGAGAGAGAGGAGATTCTGCAAAAATGCCATCAAAGTATCCTATTTTTATCAAAATGTCATCGACATTCGAAACCATTCAACCCACTCTGCGTTTTGCCAGGTGGACGATCACGTTATCCACATTGCACAGATGGAGAAAATGACGCAGACAGAAGTGACTTGTCCAAGGACTCAAGTCACAGCAAGTCAGAGAAAGAACTCTGAATGATGCAGGCAGACCAGGTGACAGCTCATGCCAAGCCACTGGGCCTCACTGAGCATGGATAATGCATAGTTGGAAACCAATTTGGCTCGCCTGTGTGTTAGCATGTTTAAAAGAGACAATGGAGTTATAAGAATGTCTTTTGTGTTTAGACTTTATGAAATGCTTGTAGGATGCTGCATTTATTAACCTTACTTATAACATCTGAATCCCATGTGTTATAAGGTAATATTTAAGTGCTTGCTCTGTAACTATAAAAACATTGGCTAAGACTGTAACACACACACACACACACACCTGTCGGGGAGAAGCATTACCAAGTGCTGAAATAATAAATTATCACAAGAGGTGTCATCTCCTCCCCAACAAATGAAGGGCTATAGGCAACAATCAAACCATTGTGGAACATCAATGAAGAAAAGACTTTGTTGATTGCTTCCTCCACACCCATGAGGAGGGTAAACAAGCCCTTATCCCATAACTGCTTGAACTCTGGGGGAAGGGAAGAGCAATCCCTGTCTCACTCTGCTGGTTGGGATCCAAAGAGGGCAGTGTTTCTAAGCATAAGCAAGGGATCCCCAAGCTGCTTGGCTTGGGTTAGCCACAAAGGAACCTAGGACTGCATCTTATTTGTGCATGTGTGTTACCTGCTTTAGCCTTGTAAAGAACTCTCTTGTTTCTTTTTCTTAGTTAATAAATATTTAGTTAGTTTACTACAAGATTGGCTACCAGTGCGATCTTTGGTTAGAGATCTGAGGTAAATGACTGGTCCTTTGGGACTGGCAGTAACCCAAAAATTGTTGTGATTTTTGGCTTACGGGACCCTCTATCACAAAGGCAGACTTGCCTGAGTGGCAAGATAGTCCCGTGGGACACTCCAGTTTGTCTGTGACTCCATGGTAAGGCTGTTATAGTGCCTGAGGAATTCACACTTCTTACTTGCTTGGCGAAATCTAAGTACTGAATTCACAGGGGTTTGTGAACCTCTCCAGACAGCATGACACTGAGAACAAAACCTCTCCCTGAGCCCCATTCCTCTTCTTTAACCACTAGCCTATGCTGTACCAACCTGCTTTGAAATGACCTTATCCAAGTATTACTCCCTGGAAGAGTCTAATGACATTTTTCTCTTTTAAATGAAGTTATTTCTTGTGTGTCTTCTGGCATCCCTAAAGATCCCTAAAGGAGTTCTAGAGTTTTGAACAGCTCTTTACAATAGGAGGTTTTCATCTGGGAATTTTACTAAAACATTATACAAAACACTAATGGAAAGATAACATTAGTATCCAGAAATGTAATTACTTAGCAGCAATATCATTTTAACATTGCTGTGTATTTCTACCACTGTGCCCACATCTGCATTAAATTCTCAAAGGGCCCAATATTTTTCATTTGTGCATTACAATAAGCCATTCATGTTTGCAAAAAGCCCACCTGGGTTTTACATAAGCGGGTACATCAGCTTTGAAGGCTGAGCTTATTAGCTGCAAGACTTGATAGTTAGACTCTCCAACCAGTCTTTTTTATGAGCATCCATTCTTGCTTTGATGTCCGGGCGATAGCACATCCCAGGTAATGTTTCACAGAGCACATACCATGGTGAGGGGATTCAAGTCTGGTGACCTGTAATGGACATAAAAAGCTAAAGTTGGAAAGAAGTCCTATTTACAGCCTTTTCTAGCCACATGGCCACAAAAACCACCATAAATTCTAAAGAGGCACAGGCTTTTCTTCTGTCACTTACTAATATCAGTGGGGGGATTTTAGATCCCACTAATTTCCTGTCTGGAGATGAGCTATGCCAGAACAGAGGCAGCATCTAAGAAAAGGGTCTGCATGGAGCTGAGCATAAGCAGAACATACACTCAGACAGTGGGAAGGTCCTTTGTGTCAGGGTGTTAATGCTGGAAGAATCCTTGCTGTTGGAAATGCTAAGCAGTCCGCTACTAAAGGCGAGGCTCCAGGTGAGGAAGGGAAGCCTGCCCTAGCATCCTCCAGCTAACAATCATCCACATGTCTGGCTTGATTCCAGGGAGACGTGTAATTCTGCCACTGCGGCTGGGCCAATATCCCCCAGGAGAACTGGCAGGGCTGGAGGTGGCACTTCTGCTCCGTCTCTGGCAGGAAGGGATGCTTCTGACCATGCTGATTTGTTATGATATGGCGGAAAGCTGCCAGGAAGCAATGGGAGGCCGTTATCCCTGTGTGGTTGCCAGATTTGGATAAAGCGATGTACCCCATGGCTGGCATGACGAAGGCTCTCCAGTTGTTTGGGACGTCCCTGAAGAGTGCCTTGTAAATGCAGATTAGCCCCACAGCCTTCACCACAATGATTATAACAAGAGGCTCAGAGGGGCATTTATGTATGTATGTATGTCCCTCTGATCTTGTTATGATCATTGTGGTAATACCTGTATCAATAAGTGGGGTAAAACAATTCAGTGTTTTATATTGATTGTGTTCCCTCAAGTACATCATTTGCAATATTTGCTACTGGGAGTTCAAAGGGTTGGACCACATATCGTTGGTATTATTTTCTCTCTGTGCATGTTTCCCCCTATCCCTGTTTCGGTCAGTATCGCAGGTTAGATAGTCAGCTGTCCAACCCCTAGTATATCTTTAACAATATGGAGCCTGATCTTTCAGTTATAGCTGCTCGGGTTTTGGATAATCTACCCCAGTGAAGGCTGATCTGCATTCAGCAAGGCACTCGTCAGGGACATCCCATGCAATGCAAGCAGAGAGCCTTTGTCATGCCAGAGTATGGTTTATGTGTATTATATATATAAATTGTAAGGCTGCTTAGAGCTTTTTATTAGTTTTTACATCTACAAGTGATTATGGATATATATATCCATCCCCACCCCTTCATTAATCTCAATTTTTTCCAGCTTATTTTTTATATTTGGCAAGAGTGCACTTATGTGATTTAGATGTAAACAATAATAAAATGCTCTAAACAGCCTGACAATTAATTAAACTTATGGTAACATAATAATGACCCTTGGCAGCATTAAATGTACATATGTAGGTAACACATTAACTCACCCAACTGGCACCATGAAACAATCAGACAGGTAACAAAACAAAACAAAACATCCATCCATCCAGCCAGGAAATCAAAGCAGCAGAAGGGTTAATGCAAACCCCCCCCAGGAACATACCCTTTGATCTGTGCCCAGAAGGTCATCGAGTGCAGGCTCACTGGGACCAGGTTATGGTCATGGTCGCAGTGTCAGTCTGGTCCCTGTATATGAGATCTACATGGGTAGACAATTGTGTCCTCAGTCAGGAGTCCTCTGCTGCTCTTAGGAACGGGAGAGGGGAAGCCGTGGGTTTGAAACAAAGGAAAAGTGGTTGCAAAGCTGCAAAAACTAGGAGGGGCCATAAGGGTGAGAACTTCTTACAACTCACTTTCTATGAAACTGATTAGATTTCAAGTTGCCGGGGTCCCTTTAGCCCCACAACAAAGAGTTAATAGAGTCACCGACCTGCATCAATATCACTCTACAGTTAGATTTCGGCACAGGAGCAAGGACCGCTCTAGAGTTCAGCTCAGGAGGGAGATGTTGAATGTAAACTCAAAGCAGCCTGGGTTTAGACTTTCAAGTCTCAATCCAGTTCACTTCAGTTGGAGCTGGTAAGGGTGGCATGCCACTGAAACCGTCAGTCCACTTTTATAGTCCTTGTTGATTGTGGCTAGATTTTCTCTGGTCTCCAAGTTAAGACACCCCTCCCCGTAATAGACTGCTGGATCTGCAGAGTGTGGGATGCTGTCCTTAGGGAGCTATGTCCTAGTTGGATGTGCAGGACTTAGCATTACCAATAGGAGTCAAGACCAATGCGCAGAAAGCGGATGCACGTGCATTGGTTATAGCATTCACACACAAAGACCATTTAGTGGTAACCGTGCATGTGATTAGGGACTTCGATATTCGTGCCAAGGGCAACTCGGGCATTACACACTTTGCTCTTACAAATGCAAAACCAGCACATGCAAGCTCTAGTAAGAGGGTCGTAGCGCCAACAGCTGTGTACTTAGATCACAGTATTTTGGCTACCATTTGCCAGCTATGCTGAGTGCAAACACTCTACATCTGCTGGCCTATTCTCCTTTCTTCCTTACTGTCAAGGTCTGCAGATTTAAAGATGCAATTTAATTATTTCTGATATAATCTCGTATAATGCACTTCAATTTGATTCCATAATGTCACCTATTCACCAACGAGCACCATCATGTTGGACTCATGCTCAGCATCTGTTCCTACAGGGCTAGCTGAATAGAAGGTTCTCCAAAACAGATGCATGTGGCAATTCTGGATGATAACAAAAATCCTCATCTCCCCGGCAGGTATATTTTACCAACCAGTCTGTGCTCCCCACACCTGCAGCAGATGTGTCTGGCAAACACCGTACTGCATAGAGCAGTGCATAGGCAGGCTGTCACTAGAAAGGCCCACTCAGATGCTATTCCAGCCACTGGACTATACGAGCATCCATAAAGCAGCACCACAGCTGCTCTGTGGCCCCTCCCTCCATGGTCACAGCCCCACCCAGAATCCAGCCCAGCTGCACATCCTGGGCGCTGGATTGGCCCCCCTGCAATCGTTTCCAATTATGGAGTGGTGGTTGGCCAATCCAGATGAGACTCCTGCGTCCATCGATTTCTCTGCCTCCCATCACCACAGTGTCTGAGCACCTGTCAGTCGCTAACGTATTCATCCTCATCCCTGCTCGGTAAGAAACTCCCATTGAACAGAGAGGGAACCGAGGCACGAAGAGACAAGGTGATACAGGCTGCCTGTGCGGGAAGCAGGGAACTGAACTCAGGTCTCCTGAGGTCCAGGTTAGTACCCTTAGCATGGGACCATCCTGCCAGGCCTTTAATGCCCAGCAATGGGTGGGTGGGATGCACCTGTGTGTATGGAGGATCTTCCGGACATAAATGATCCCTGGGTAAAAGATAAAGCAGAGACATCGTCCCCTCTCTTTAAACAGCAAAGTCAGCTACAGCCAGGTACCTGGCCCTGGCCCAAACCTAGCCTTCAGTTAAATCATCTTAGCTGGAGCAGCTGCTCCCCTCCCCACCCCCAGCATCCCCAAAAGACTCACACCTTTGGTTTCCATGGCAGCCTGATTTTCAATGAGCAACCTTCAAGTCCTAACTGGAATGAAAGCGCTTCATTAATGCATACAGGACACAGTGACATCTCCCAAGGGCAACAACATCCTTCCCCCGAAAAATAGCACCTTCTGCCCATGTTATTTTATTTTAACAAATGCATCTGAGCCAGCAGCCCTCACTTCCTTCCGGCACTGATGGGAGTAGGGCTTGCCGAGACACATGCAGCGCTTGCTGATTGACGGAGTTTGCTCGGAGCTAATCAAGGTTTTTTTTTTTTTTTTTTTTTTTTTTTTTTTAAAGAAAAAGGGAAGTTGATGAGTAAAAATTGCTGCTGAACAGGAGAAGGAGGCGAAAGATGATAACGTTTCCCCAAACCACACTTCCAGCAGCAGCAATTTCCCAGAATGCAGCAGGCCGGGCCTCCCTCCTCGTTTCTACCTCGCTAGCCATCATCAGAAAGACACCCTCCCCTTCTAATCCTTCCTCCAGCCATTCAAAAAGTCACAGCACTTTATTTCAAAGTGCAGCCTGCCGCCCTATGATCTCTGAAAAAGCCCTTTCGACTCATCGAAGGGGAAGAGCGGGACAGCTCTAGCAGACCGTCCGCCTTGAGGGTCAGGTCTTCCATGTTCTCACACTCCCTCCATTTGCCATTTGTTCTCCATTTCTGCTCTGTCTGGCTTTTGCTTTGACATATGCCTTATTGCGGGGGGGGGGGGGGGAGAACAGAGAGCTCTAATGAATTCTGATCTGCATCCAGCCTCCACTAGCCGCCTTTTCCATCTGGCATTGTCTCCATGGACAACACAAATGGTATGCCCAGTCACTTGTCATTACATGGAGCCCTAGTTGCATTACTCTGCAAATGGAACATCAGAATAGGCATTCGTGTTAACTCCCTGCCCCAGAATTCAGTTCTGATCTTGGAGAAGGGTCCTGGGTTTAGAGCACACAATGGACTTGATCCCAAATCTGAGGCCCAGGGAAGCACACAACCCCCACTCTGCTACTGGCAGGTTGCTGCCTTCAGAGTTGGGCACCTGGCCAATAGCCACCACTCTCTGGCAACCCAGCTCTGAAGGCAACACAGAAGTAAGTGTGGCGATACCGTGACCCCCAGACAACTCCATTTGAGAAACACTGGTCTCCCCCATGAAGTCTGTATGGTATATGGTAAAAGCACAAAAAACCACCAAATTTCATGGGAGGAGACCAGATTTCACGGTCCATGACGCATTTTTCA
Source organism: Gopherus flavomarginatus (assembly GCF_025201925.1). Taxonomy (NCBI): domain Eukaryota; kingdom Metazoa; phylum Chordata; order Testudines; family Testudinidae; genus Gopherus; species Gopherus flavomarginatus. The sequence continues at coordinate 85,925,413 of NC_066625.1, read as the reverse complement.
TGGCCATGAATTTGGTAGGGCCCTCATTATGTGAGGTGCAGTGGAAACACTTATTTAAAAAGACAGTCCCTGCCCCAAATGGTGGACAATCTAGATTGCAACCAGGAGACAAAACAAACTAGAGGAGGTGGTGTGGGAGTAAAGCAAGTGTACACAGTTCCCAGCATTAGCCTGGACTCTCCATTCTGAACACATACGTAAGAATATACATCAGCCTAGAGAGAGCTGGGGATTTCTGTGGCGTTATGCTGATTTATACCAGCAGTGGATCTGGCCCTTGGACCCGAACCTAAAATTAAAGATAAGGAAAAGGGGGACAGAAAGATGGAGAGACAAAAAGAGATGTATAAAATAACTGGAGGCTACCCAAGGAAAGGTGTCCTTGTCATGTATCCCTGGTGAAAGAAAGTTACATGGGTATGTAAATTCTCAGGGCCGCCCAGAGAGGGGGGCAAGTGGGGCAATTTGCCCCAGGCCCTGGGTCCTGCAGGGGCCCCAACAAGAATATAGTATTTTATAGTATTGCAACTTTTTTTTATGGAAGGGGGCCCTGAAATTGCTTTGCCCCAGGCACCCTGAATCCTCTGGGTGGCCCTGTAAATTCTTGCAGGATCGAGGCTTTATTTTGTCTGAACGATGAGGTTAAAGTTTCCTCACACCATTTCTACCTTCCACTTTCCCCAGTGTTCCACCACAAGACAGGACAATTGGGATCACTGGATTTCTGTGATGCTTTGGTACTGCAAAAACACCAACAAAAAAACCAACCTCAACGTGGTGGCTTTTTGTTTACTTCTTGCCTTGCACCCGCTTTGCTGGCCAGGTCAACAGGAAGGGGCTCTGCCTTGAGACTAGTGCGTATGTCTGTCAGGCTGCTCTGGAGAAACAGCAGTTCACTAAAGCACCCATTGATCAGAGCAGTACCCTGGCCCTGGAGAATTTAGTAAGAAAGCACAGATTTAAAAAGTCTAAAGACAATCCCCACCAGCCTATAACAACTGGGGGAATATTTAGAGCACGGGGAACTGTTCCTTTAAATAAAGGGATACTCTCAATGTTAAAATAGACCAACAATTAAACATTAGACATTAAATATTGGAGTGAAATCTATTTTTACCAGACGGACCTGCACATAAGATGTGCATGGTACATTGAGATAGATGACGAAAAATGTTGCCTGCCTAGTATCTTTCAAAGAGATTAAAAGAATTTAAGTCAATGAGCTGCTTTAAACCTGGTTTTTTCATCGTATGACAACAGTGACATACAATTGAGCTGACCTCATTGGTGACCCATCTGCCATCTAGGGTTTGACAGGTACAGATATATGGCTGTAACTTGAGGGTCTGTTAAAAGCTGTCTATTCTGAAACAATAAAGCTCTGTAGGAGGCAAAGACTGAAATAAGTTAGGGTAGCTTCATAATTTACTATCCACAGATGGGCCAATGAGCTGCCCATCATCTCTGAGCTGGTGTCTCAGGAAATTGGCCTCAAGTATCAGCAAGGAATGACCTTATTTTAAAGCATTATCAAGCCTGTAAAGTCTACTGCATGGGGAGGAAACTTAATTTGATTTTCTGCACCCTCTTTTCCACCTTCAGCAAGTTTGGAACACAAACTCTTTTAAATAAATTATTGGCTGCTGCAGAGCACTACAGATGGACGTGAGGTAGCCAGGTGCTATAGCACATGTGACAATAAACCCATGCTCTCTGCCCTCAAATAGGTGCAGCCTCAGAGGAAGGGTGTTCCAGGAGCCTGGAACCTGGGAGAGCTGGATTCAATCTGCTGCTCTGCCACAGATTTCCTCTGTGACTCTGGGCAAGTCAAGTAGATGCTCTGTGCCTCAGTTTCCCTATCTTTACAACAGGAATAACAGCACTGCCCTGCCTCCCAGGTGTGTTGTGAGGATAAATACATTAAAGATTATGAGGTGCTTATATGCTACAGTAATAGGGGCCATTCTCTCATATTTCCTGGGGGCTGCATGTAAGAACGCCTATGGTAGATACAGAGAGATAAGATGCATCAGACAACAGTTTTTTGAAAAAGAATTAATGTAATGCAAATGAACAGTTGCATACAACTGATTTTTCTTGCATACATGTCCCTTCTATTTTACATATTCATTCCATACAAAATTCTATGTGAAAGTTACCTCAGCATTCAAGAGCCAGGAAATACCAAATTTATGACTGCCTGCATGGCTTTAACTCTCCCTGCTTATGTAGATCGATGTTTTAAAATTGAATAAGAAAGGTGCATTTTTCCCAGCTCTCCTGGAAGGACATTTCTGGAACAGTTTTACTCAAACTTTAAAAATGAAATAAAATTCATCAAGCCTCAGAAAATTCAGCCCCAACGGCAAAAGTTTCAGAAAGTAACAAAACAGAGGGTTGGGGTAGAAAGTGGTGGGAAATCTGAACTTCAAGAGCTTTCTGCTGCTCCTGCCAGAATTCCATGGTTAGGCCCTGATGCAGGAAAGCCACCTGATGTATGTATTCAGGATGGGCACTTAAACACGTGCTCAAATACTTTCCTGAATTGTGGCTTTTGGGCTCAATCCAGCCGGTACAGAATATCCTGGCCTTGAGCCAGCAAAGTGCTTAAGTAGTCCATCTGACTTCATTGGAACTATTCACATGGGTAAAGGGCAGCACAGACTGTGTTGGATCAGAACCACAGTGTTCTGCACCTTGCAGGATTCAGCCCTTAGTTCGTGGGAAGGCAGGTGAGAAATAGAATGTATTTATTCAGTTTGGACTCAATCATGTTCCTAAAACAGGAGTTTTGTCTTTGACATCAATGGGAAGTGTATTGAATCCTTTATTGTAAGTTTCTCCATTAACCACTGAAGGGGAATGTTCTGAAAATGCAGACAAAAAAGCATGACCCTGAGCCACATACTGATATACTATCGCACAAGCTCTAGCTATGGACATAGAAGGCCTGATCTTCAAAATTAGGTGTGTGCACAACTGTGCACTTCATTTGCATGTGTAAAGCTGGATGACTGCATGCACAGATAAATGGTTCTTCATCTGAGTGGTAACTGGCACACAATCACATGATTTGCATTTGCAATCGTGGACAATGAGCATGCAAGTTAGACATGGAACTGCAGGTGCATTTTTGGCACCCAAAAAACATGTACTCAATTTTTTTTTTGGGGGGTGGAGAGGGGAAATCAAACTTCACAGTCAAGTTTTCACCTCAGCTATGCTCACACTGCCTAGCTAAAGTTGCCATGGTTGTACAGGTGTAACAGAAGGCAGAATGTGTCTCCTGGGGTGTAAAATCTGGCAGTATTTGGAAAGAAAACTTTCCCTTCACTCTTATGGGAAGGGCTCCTTCCACCAGGATAGCAAAAGCCATTATAAACCAGTAATATCACTAACTGAATCTTCATAAATTACTTTGATATATAAACCATATGGTAATGCAACACCTTCCATCCTTAAAAGCACATTACAAGCTTTGATTCGTTAAGTCCCCAGATTTCCAAAAAGACATGTCAGTATTTGGGTTACTCCTATTATTAAACCTTAGCAATGATACTGATTTTAAACGAGCGGAAAGCCTGATTTTGGCCACCCAGAGACACTCCTCCAAGTCTAGAATCTCAAAACAATCTGAACAAACAGCTCTAAGTTATGTGCGCAATATATCTTTAGTGAGTAATATACTACCACGTTTCCTGCTCCATTTACCCAATTTTATCTACACCTGACCTATTCTTAGCCTAATGGGAAACGGCTGCTCCTCTCATGGCTGCATTCTCTGAACATGTTTTTCTGGTAAAGGCCAAGCCTAAATCACTTCCCCAGCTCTGAAGTGCTGAGCATCGGCTGTCTTGTGATGTTTAACCTCCAACCAGGCTTCCCCATATCTGTACTCTCCCCCACCCCCTATCTCCTGGGTTTCTGCATTGAGTTCCAAGCTTTCATATGCTGCTTCACTTTAAGAACTCTAAATCACCACTGGCTAATACCTACCCTAAAGTTTGGGCAAATCTTCATTCCAAGCACCAAGAGTTAACAACTAAGGGCCCGATCTTGTCCAGTGCTCAGCAATCCAAGGGTGCTGAGCACCTTGCAGGATCGTTGCAAGAGTGCTCCTTCAGCTCCAGTTCAAGAACTGATCCTGTAAGTCATGACTCAGGCAAGCTGTCCTCAATGCAAGTTGCATTCAGCAAGGCTACTCAATTCAGACTGAAGTCAATGGAAAGACTCTCAATGACAACGGAATTTGGGGGAGACCCTGAGTAAGTAACTATTCACATGAGAAAGGATGTGCAGGCCTGGGCCCCAAACTGGCATGAACTAGACTTAGCATAAAATCTGGGAGCACTCTTTTTTGGCTGTAACAAAATCCTGACTAGGAATAGGGGAGAGATGCATCTTCTAAGACTGGTCAATTCAATTAAGCCAACTCCGTAAAGATCAAATAGAAACTGGATAAAAGATATTTGCTGATCCTGGACCTTTCCAGGAAAACATGCTTTTCTGAGAAAATGCATTTGTTTTACAAACAAACAATGGCAGTATCTTTTGAAATAGCCCAGAGAAACCAGTCAGATATTATTAACTGCTATTATGTATTACTTGGGACTTGGTGGTGAAGGAATAAAGAAACATATGCCATTTGCTGAGTTTATGCAAGTTACTTTTACAAGCTTACTTTGAGATGCCTGGATGCAGAGTTCTATTCTGGCAGGATCTGGTCTTAGTGCGTACATGTGATCTTGTTTTCCTTTGGAAATGTTCTCATAAAGTGACATTTCCCTACAGCTGCCCTGCAACATATGGGAGAGGCGTACAACATAACTCAATTCCTAATACAGTGGTCAAACCCCCATGGCATATAATTTTTAATAAAGCGTGGCTTCCTAGAACACATCCACCTCCCGTGCAATTCAGATGGAACATAGCTTCTTGACAACCCTCGTTAGCTGTAACGCTAGCTACTAATTAGTTAAACTAGCAACTGGACTACTGGCTTTTCAACCAAGCTGCAACCAGGCCCTGTCTCTAGGAGCAGGAGTCTCATTGCAGATTTTGGCATAGTTCTGAATTGATCCCAAACCAAATAGCTGAATAATTATCATCATGATTCAGGATCACAATCCAGCCATTTCCCCGCCATGGTTTCTCCTACCTGTAACATCTCCTCTTGATCTACTTTCCAAGTTGCCATGGAGGTCTACGTCAAGAAGCCGGTAACATAGTAGCTACCTTTTTCACTTCTAGCCCAAAGGTACTACGGGATATTGAACTCATTTATTCAGCACCGATTAAAAGGAGATATTTGTGCACCAGCTACAGTCAGATTCATCACTGGGGGATTCCATACTTTCAATTAAGATTCTAGTATCGCAGAGCTATTAATCATTCTATAACCTTATCAAGACAAGTGCTAGGGAGAGATATTTCTGAGAAATGCTGACAGTTTTTACAAGAGTGGGAAGAGACTGGCAAGAGGGGCATCTCTCTCTGTTTCACCTCATTATTCCCATGTGTACATTGCAATGAAGTAGGATAGTCCATGCAATCCTGTCACTGGAAAAGGGCATCAGTAGGATCACTAGAAAAGGGTGTATTTGTAAACCTCTTGTTCAACTGCTTAATACCTGGCTACAGGATCAGCCTAGAAGAACTTCTTTCATTCCAGTGGGCCTGCACTGTTAAGTCCCTTCTGCAAGTGCCCTCAGCTTCCAAAGTACCTCAGGTGAGCGGAGGCTGCTCAGCACTGCACAGGAGGAGCTCAGCCCTTCACAGAACCAGACCGCTATGTCCTTCAGTACTTCGGCTGCTAGGTTTAATGTGAGAACTGAGGCACAATGTCTCAGCTGACTCCAGTGGAAGGCATAAGTGAACCAGCTACAACCAGGGCCGGATTAACCTTTTGTGGGCCTGGCGACAAACATATTTGTGGGCCCCCATGGAGACAATGGAGCATGGCGCGGGGAGATCAGTCCTCAGTGTGAGGGCCAGCCAGGGGCAATGGGGCATGGCATGGCAGGGGCGGCCCAGCTCCGCCCAGCCCAGTGCAAGGGCTCTATTTACATGATGCCAGCATGCCCCTTCCCCTTGTGGGTGGGCCCATACCACACAGCCCCCCTGCCAACACCCCATGGGCGCCAACACCCCACAAAGCACCCACAGAAAAAAAATAGTGTGTGCTGAGCACCCACTGGCAGCCCCACCAATCAGCTCCTCCCTCTCCCCCAGCTCATCCCCCCCTCCCCCCGCTGCTGATGAGCTATTCAGTGGCAGGCAGGAGGCGCGAGGGGGAGGGAGAGGAGTAGGGGCAGGGAGAGGCAGAGCGAGGGTGGGGGGCACTCAGGGGAGGGTCAGAATGGAGCAGGAAGAGGTGGGGTGGAGTGGGGCCTTGGAGGAAAGGGTGGAGTGGGAGCAGGGCTTGGGGCAGAGCAGGGGTCAAGCACCCCCAGGGAAATCAAAAAGTCAGCACCTCTGCAACACTCTCCCCTCCCCCGAATCCCTATGGCCAGAGCCTCCCCCAGACCCGCTATGCCCAGCACCCCCCTCGAGCTCTCCCCCATATAAATGCACAGTGCCCTATACAACACCACCCCTGCCCAGCACCGCTTGTCCACAGACCCCCACAACTGCCCAGCACCCCACACAGAACCCCCACTCCCTACTTCCCCAACACATACAGATCTTTCCCGCCCTCTCACAGCCCAGCACTCCCCTCCACACCTTCCAGAGACCCACTCCCCCACGTCCTGCCTCCCGGCCGCACTCACCAGCCCTGCTGGGAGGTGACTGTATCTGCCAGGCTGAGCCGGCAGAGCAGCCAGGGTGTTCCCAGGGAGGGGAATCACTCCGGCCCCTTGGGAATGGTGCAATCTGGGCTCCCTCAAGACCCACTTGCCTGGAGGGGCCCAGCCACCACCCCCCACTGTTCCCCACCCTCAATTGGCCGATACTGGGCAGGCATCTGCACCAGTCCCAGGCAGCTCAGCTCCAGGGAGACTGGCGGGCCCTGTCAGGTGGTGGGAAGCAGAGACTGCCTGGAGCCGGAGGTGCACTGCGGTCCAGCAGGAGGAAGAGAGGAGCTGGTGGGTGGGGCCAGGGGGCCAAGTGGAGCAAATGGTGGTGGTGGTGGAGAGCCAGCGGGCAGGTGGGGCCTGAGGGTGCAATACAAGCAGAGCAGGCGGGGGCCCCTTCTGAGAATGGACCTGGCTCCATGGTGCCATTGTAAACCCGGCACTGGTTACAACTCCATGAACCCAGGGCTCACTCTATGCTGCTCTAGATTACAGTAGCCCAGGGGCTACTCTAATTTCTGCTGTCTAGCTGTGGCCTCCCTAAGGGGCTAGCTGCCAGCTAGAAATAGCCAGAGTGTCATCCACTCTCCAGCCCTGGACATGCCTCATATGCCAGGGGTTGCATGGGGAAGCGTAGGAGCCAGCTGTGATAGGGGCTTTCTCAGGGGTGAAATTAACTTAAAGGACTTACCGGTACACCAGAGTCCTGAGCAGGGGGCGTGGCCTTAACCAGAAGAGGAGGGGCCTTTCATGATTTAAAGACCCTAGGGCTCTGGCTGTGGCTGGGAGCCCCAGGGCCTTTAAATCACCCTGGAGCTACCAGCTGCAGAGGCGGCTGGGAGCCCGAGGGATCAGGGGCAAATTAAAGGGCCCGGGGCTCCAGCCACCGCAGAGCTCTGGGCCCTTTAAATCACTGTGGAAGCCCTGCTGCCACTACCTTGGGTCAGCAGGGCTCGGGCAGGGATTTAAAGGGCCCGGTGCTCCTGCCACTGGGGGGAGCCCTGGATCCTTTAAAGAGCCGCCAGAGCTCTGGCAGCAGGGCTTGGGCGGCGCTTTAAAGGGCCCATGGCTCTCCGCAGTCGCCAGAGCCCGGGGCCCCTTAAATCAGTGCCATAGCCCTGCCACCACTGCCCCGGGGTAGCAGCGGCAGGGATCCAGCTGTGATTTGAAGGGCCCAGGGCTCCCCGCAGCGGCTGGAACCCTGGGCCCTTTAAATCACCACCAGAGAAGCCGGTGCAGTCCGGCACGGCATAGTGACTCTTGCCGGTACGTACCAGCTTACTTTCACCTCTGGGGTTTCTTCATGCTGGGAGGAGTCGCCAGGCTGGAAGATCCAGCCAGCTTCCAGCTTCTTGCACCACTGGAGCAGGCTGGAGAATCTGACTCCTGGACTAGCCTCTGATCTCAAGAGGAAGAAAGCTTTCACTGTCCTGCTAAGTAACCTGCAGAGGCAGAGGAAAGAGGATGCATTGTCAGCATCAATGTAACCTCCAGTCACAACCTGCATACAGTTATACAAAGGAGTAGACAGCAATGGGGACTACCTTTCCACACAGAGCTGGGCCACGGGTGACAGCATCAGTGTACACTATGCGAGGCAATGTGGGAGAAAGAGGAGGAGTGTAATTATTGCCTAGGCCGTTGCTTACTTCACTGCTGCTTTGATTTCCATGTGCAGGTGTCATTACAATCCCATTACCACTGACAATAAACATGGAATCCATCAACCCAACAGGCCGTGTGTGTGTGTGATAGAGAGAAGGGGAGATACAAATAGCATCATAGGCTGCAGTCAGAATCAAAAGTCTGCGCTAGCAACACTTCTCCTCGCTACTCAAACCCAGGGCCGCCCAGAGGATTCAGGGGGCCTGGGGCAAAGCGGGGCAGCTCTGGCGCTTGTACTCACCCGGCGGCGGTCTGGGTCTTCGGCGGCATTTTGGCAGCGGGGGGCCCTTCAGTTGCTCCGTGTCTTCAGCAGCACTGAAGGGTCCCCCGCTGCCAAAATGCCGCAGAAGACCCGGAGCAACTGAAGGGCCCCCTGCCGCTGAAATGCTGCCGAAGACCCGGACTGCTGCCAGGCCAGGGCTCATGGGGCCCCTATGGGGCCCAGGGCAAATTGCCCCACTTCCCTCCCCATCCCCAGGCAGCCCTGCTCAAACCAAACTCTTAATACAGCAATATTTCAGCTACTACTACACTAAGGGCTCCTCTAGCTGTGACTTCCCACCCCATAACTACTACACCCTTTCTCCCCAATCCACAGTTTCACCCAGCTTCAGGTAAACAGAGGGAGACTGGGGCTGATATCCTCAGGCTGGCTTCACTATCCGTATTATTCTGTTTACATACAGCATGTCCATACCTCCACAGAAGATCATTAGAAACCACAAGGACCAAGAAGGGAGAGTGAATCATTGCTTTACCAAAGTGAAAGCTTTATACCACCTGCAGGAAAGCATTACTTTAATTTAAAAATGAGATTATATATAATATACAGAAATTTAGAAAGAGAATGGGATTTAGTTTTAAGGGTACTTAAGACAACTAGGTTAGTCCCCATACAAGGCCAAGTTCTAATCTTCCTGCCTACCCCCTGTCATAGCTTTCTTTCTCAAATCCTAGAGAGGAGATGTTCAAAATTAAATTGATGCTAACAGTCAATCTTCCCAAAGAAGAAGTCCTTTTGAATCACGTGTTCACCTAGTCTCATGAGCAAGGCTAATCTGCTGACATACCACTGCATTTCTGCAGTAAACAGCGTTCTTGGGGGTTTAACTGGTAAGTGACATCTTTTAGGAATAGAGAGAGAGAGGTTGAAAACATTGGATCAGTCAAAAGCAAAGCTATGAGTTAAATTGTTAAATTGATATAATGAGACTAAGACTGTGTGTGTAACAAGCACCCCAGCTGAATAAGTCTCATTAATCTATTTATTTTGGAAGGGACACTGCTGGAGTTACATGCATCAGAACATTTAAACTGCAGTAATTATAGTTTAATTGGATTTTCTACCACACCCACAGAAGAATGTTACAGACAAAACGTCAAATTATGCTCTGTTGCGCCAGTGTAAATCCAGAGTAACACTACTTAAATCAGTGGAGTTACTGAAAGCAGAATTTAGCCTATATACCATCTAAGCAATATGTACACAGCTTTTTTTCTTGCTGGTGTACTTGTAAGAAGTTTACAGCTTGCAGCCATAGATTTTCCTTTGAAAATGTGCAGGTTGGTGATCTGGAAGCTAAATTCCAGGTTACTATAATGAAGTTGCTCTTTCATGCAAATTCCCAACTCTCTGCTCTGAATTTTTATGTTTCATACTCTTGATGATATGGCTAGTTTTAGGCACCTAAAAATCTAGGAAAGTACTAATTTCTGCATGTTTTGGAGTCTATGTTCTGCTTGGAAATGAGCCTGTCTGGACATTCGCCCATTTTTTACTAGAAACTGACCAGAGGTTTTGCATGTTTTTGATTGGTTTTGAATGCAAACGGGAGACGAGGCTTATTCACAGTCACACAGCCAGCCAGGGGGTCAGCTGCTAGGAGGGCCCACAGGTCCTGATTTCCAGTTTCATACTTTAGGGCCCAATCCTGCAAACAATGGCACTGCTCACATGAAGTTACTCTTGTGCATAAGCATATGCAGCATCGGGACCTAGGCTTTGCTCCCCCGAAGAACTTGACTTCCAGGAGGACACTTTCTTGGGAGAGTCCCATCGCAAGCATGTTTGCACACAACTGGCAACCTCTGAAGCATAAACCTTCTGGTGTGTTGAATCCAATCGAAGTCTTCTGACAAAGGAGACATTGAGGGGAGAAAGATTTCACACTCTTTCAGGGGGCATCAGTCTGAAAGAGAAGAAGAAGTGTGCCTGAAGAGGTAGGGCCCAGAATCTGCAGCCCAAGATGGAGCAAAGGCGACCCCAAGCCAGCTTTGTCCTCCCAGTCCTGGGCTGCTCCAGTAGCTGGAGAGGCCCCCTGCATAAATCACACAGGCTCTGACTAAGGCAACCTTGTAGAGATCCCCTATAGCCCCCTGCATAGCAGGAATCCTTGGGAGACATCCTTTCAGCTGTCTTTTGCCATGCTTGAGCCAGCGGAATCCTTCCCCAGCCAGATCTGGGGCTTTCCGGGCCTTTTTACATCACTCTGGCCTGTCCAGAGCAGGGGCAAGAATGTCACCCTTTATCTGTCTGTTTATAGTGAGAAAACCTACAAAGTGTTTGAATCCTCTGGCCTGTGCTAGGCATGAGGTCAGACTAGATTGTCGGAACGTCCCCTTCCGACCTTAGAATCCAGGATCTCTTTTCCAGAAAACAGATATAAACTCCTCTTTCGCTGGATAGGCATTGGGCCTGCATACCTCACGGGAACAGCCTGTGTACCCAGCTGTCAGTTTAAAATACATGTTTCCATAATAGCATTCAGCAGGGATTCTCTATTTCAGGTAGAATAAATCTTTTTTTAAAAAATCTAATTTAGTTTCCATTGTTAAACAATGGTATTGCCAATTATTGTATTTTTTTACCACTGTCACACTCTCATTTCAGGGTGAAAAGCCACCCAGTTTCTCTAGTGCTTTCTTTTTGAAAAACGAGCCCATTTCTGTATCTGTGAAACTTATGCCCCCATTCATGGTAAGCAAAGAAACAACTCTTGATTCATTACTGATAAGGAATCAAGCTAAGGATGCTCCATTGTTCTCCTCATCAGGTTTCAATCACATTTCTCGGGAGAAGATGTATAGGAAGGAACTCTTTTCAGTTCATACACATCAGCTTAATGGAGTCAAGCCTAGAAAAGAATTTCAATAATGGCAAATAGACTACTGTTCTTTGCCACAAAATGGATTTAAAAATATTTAAATTTCCCATCATGCTAAATGCAGACACTAACAGATTAAGTATTGCAATAATAATTATTCACAGCTTTAAAGTTATTGACTTGGGAAATCTAATTGGATTTGCATGTAAATCTGGACTCCAACATATTTTATGCCCAAGGATTCTACTTGTCCACTATTCAGTATGCTTAAAGATATCATCGTAAAGGTAATAGAGTAACTTTTATACTATACAGAGGTTAATGCAGTGACAGTAGTATAGTGCATGAGTACATTAAGACCAATTCCTACAAAGAATTCTACAACTGGTTAAATGCCATCCACCAGAGGGAACAGATAAATTAAGTGATAAGGTGATAAGCACATTGGTGCAACACATCTTTTGCCGCCTTGTGGTTGCAAAGTCACAACAGAAAGTCTGACAAGCTGGGTGGGGTAATATCGTTTATTGGGCCAACTTCTTTTGGTGAGAGAGACAAGCTTTCGAGCTTACACAGAGCTTGTCTCTAATGTCCTGGGACCAATACGGCTACACAACCACTGCATATAATAGAAAGTCCCTCGGGACCCATCAAAGAATGGATGAGTAGGTCAGCTTCCTATACTTTGCTTTCTCTCACGTATCTACAGCAGTTACCAATGTTATAGACCAGGGGTAGGCAACCTATGGCATGTGTGCCGAAGGCGGCACGCGAGCTGGTTTTCAGTGGCACTCACACTGCCTGGGTCCTGGCCACCGGTCGGGGGGGCTTTGCATTTTAATTTAATTTTAAATGAAGCTTCTTAAACATTTTAAAAACCTTCTTTACTTTACATACAACAATAGTTTAGTTATATATTATAGACTTACAGAAAGAGACCTTCTAAAAACATTTAAATGTGTTACTGGCAAGCGAAACCTTAAATTAGAGTGAATAAATGAAGACTCGGCACAGCACTTCTGAAAGGTTGCCGACTCCTGTTATAGATGTTGAGTGGTTGTCTCTTCTTTACTTTTTATACCCTGTGTATTTATAGAATAACTACCTCCCCTCCCAGGTCTGACAGCACTATTTTTGCCATTTAAGCAAAACTTAATTAAAATGTTAATCCAAAGATGAATTACACTCTTAATAACCTCCTGGAGAGAAGAGCCCTATTCCTTCACTGCACATGGTATTGTTGATAATCATTTTTTTCACACTGTGCTTTATTAATATGCATAAGGTACATGGTCTGCCCCAAAAACGTACGATGTAAGACAGTTTTATAGGGCCAGATTCTGGTTCATATTATGTCAGTGGGACTGTCCATTAAAGCGAGGATGTCACTCTCTGGTGTATGTTAGATCTCCAGTTGATAAATCAGAACAAACAAAAAGCAGTCTGCCTGAGACGGGCACATCTCTTAAAGCTACCAGATTTAAAGAGGCTGCGTTATCTTCCTGATCACTAGAAATAACTGCAAAGGTTATTACTCATGGATGGTGTCCCTAGCCTCTTTTTGCCAGAAGCTGGGAGTGGGCGACAGGGGATGGATCACTTAATCATTGCCTGTTCTGTTCATTCCCTCTGGGGCACCTGGCATTGGCCACTGTTGGAAGACAGGATACTGAGCTGGATGGACCTTTGGTCTGACCCAGTTTGGCCGCTCTTATGTTCTCATCAGCACATTTCTATAATTGAACTGAAAGGATCCATTAAGCTATTTATTTTACTATTTGCATTGCAGTAGGGCTGGAGGCCTGTGGTGAGGCGGACTGGCCTCCTACTGACCCAGAGGGGGAGGAGCCCCTCGTAGAGCTCTGGTAGGTGGAGCCAGGCCATGCTCGCCCCTCCTGCTGGAAGTCAGGGGGCAGGACAGGAAGTATAAAAGGCGGGTCTGGGGCCTCAGTTGGGGGGCAGCCACTGAAGGAGCCAGATGCCCCCTGCCTGCTCCCGAGCTGGGAATGTGCTGCAGGGCCCTGTGGCGCTGAGGACTTGTCAACATGGCCGGAGCCATCCACTGACCAAGCCGAAGAGGAGTTGCCAGGACTGTCGCTGGCCTTCTACCCGGACAACCCAGAGGACCTCCTGTGGACCTAGGCGCACCCTGAGGGGGAGATAGGAAGTAGCCCAGGGGAACTAGACAACAATCTAGTTAAGAGCTGGCCTGCGATGAGGTCAGCGTGTTGCAGGCGGATCCCTGCTGACCCAGTGGCAGACCCCTCTGCTCCTGTTAGGGTCCTGGGCTGGGACGTGGTGGAGTTGGGTGGGCCCGTGTCCAGCCTGGCATCCCACCCCCGGGTGGCAATACTCCCCCTCCATAGACCCAGAGGCCTGCCTCTGCCTACAGTCTGCCAAGCGAAGACACTAGGTTCTACTCATGCCTGAGCTCCCCCAGGCTGCGTATGGGGTGCTCTACCCCGGCCTGAGCCCGGAGGACTTGTTGCCCTGTCATGACTAAGGTCCTGGGCTCTGAACTATTTGTTTGCTACTCGGCCCTGAGCGTAGGCCTGAGACCCAGACTCGGAACCACCCTGCCCTGACTAAGTGTTCGGCGTACTAACTCTTTGTTTGCCACTCGGTCCGGTGTACCAGTCTGAGCCACAGACTCTTCACTGCCCTGACTGTGGGCTAGAGACCCTGAGGGACTATCGCTCTTCCTGGACTAGTGACCAGAGCTATAGGCTGAGTGCATCTTGGCTCATTCCCTAACTGAGAATGACATCCTAGGACATAGTGAGGCAGAGTGGCCTCCCACTGACCCAGAGGGGGAGGATCCACTGCTAACCCACTACAAGGCCCCACTTGAGATGAGGGCCCCATTGTGCTGGGTCCAGTCCCTGAAACTGTCCCTACCTCAAAGAGTTTAGAGTCTAATAGGCAAGACAAATGGTGTGAGGGGAAACCGAGGCACAGAGCTGGTCAGACAGCATGTCAGTGGCAGAACTGTGGGAGAAATCCAAGTTTCCTGACTCCCAGTCCAGGACTCTATTCACCTGATGCTGCACTTCTCTTTAACTTTGCTACTAACTATTAAATTTAAATGATTAAAATTCAGCAGAAATGGAGAGCTCTTGGCATCAGGCAGGTTTGGATCCCCAGCAGGCAAAGACTGTCACAATTTCCTTCCTTCAGAGATAGGGCCCAGGTCTGCAAACTGCCAAGGTTACTCGCTATAGTATCCTTCAACTCCTTTTGAGCTAAGAGAAAAGCGCTTTCAGAACGAAGTGTTACACTTGGCAACTGGCAGAGCCACAGGTCTATCGACTGGCCTTTGCTCCTTTTTGTTTTATAAGGCACCCTGGCACATAAACATGAAAAAGATGGGATGGAGCAAGGGCTAGATTCATTGCTGCTTTTTTCTGGGTTTATGTCTGTGTGGCCCTGCTGTGCTGTACCAGCATAAAGCTGCCCTGATGCAGTGAAGGAGGCCCAGAATTTAACAGAATATATATATATACGTTTCTCTGTTAGATCAAGGCAGCAATGAGGCTTATTTTATGCACAATTCTTTGCACGCTCAAGCCTGAGGATAGCACTACATTTTTACTCTCTCTCTCATCCTATAAATAAAATGATAATCCTTTGCACTTCTGTGGCACCTTCTGTCAAGAAGCCCAGGCACTTTACAAAGGTTAATCAGGTAAGCCTGGCATCATAGCTGTGAGCCAAGATAGTATCACTGACCCCCACTATACAGATGGAGAAACTGAGGCCCAGAGAAAGATGAAGTGACTTGTCGAAGGATCCTCAAGAACCCTGTGGCTGCGCTGGGAGTAGAACCCAGACGTGCAGAAAACCAGTCTTGGGCTTTAGCCACAAGACTCTTGTGCCACTTTGCCAAAAATCAAACATTGATAAAGTTTCTCGTGATTTGCTACCAGGTTTCTAAGGAGGAGGAGGAGGAGAGAGATCAGAGCTGTTGGCCTCTTCAAGGTTAAAGCTAAACTTAGTTAAGACCATTCATCCCGGTTCTTGCTCACTCTTTCATTCTGAACAAAGACGACGCAGGAAAAGCACTCTGAGATGCAGCCTCGCCGCAGGCAGCATCTAGTGGAGGAAATAAACAGTAATACATTATGAGACAGAGAGCTCTTGCATCTTTCCCCCATTAACTAATTCCTACGGCAGGACATGGGCACCAATTCATCAAATGTGATCAATACCTCCCCATACGCAGCGGGTTGAGGAGAGTGTGTGCTGACATTCCGATGACCTTGGGAGAACAAGGCCAGCTCCCTCTGAGTGCAGGCCAAAGAATCTGGACTGAAACAGCTGTATAAGCTCACACGTTGCTCCACACCGCAATCAGGTCACAGCTTGTCATGGCATACCCACGCTAACTTTGATCTATCTAGACCAAAGCTAGCTGGAGCTACAACCGCAATGTAGCCGCAGCAGCCTGGGTGGCAAAGCTTGTGTACGTATCCTGGGTCCTGTAGCTGGGGTGCTAGCCCATGCCACTACCCGCACTGCCGCAGCTACACTGTTATCGCTACTCGGGTACGGCTACACAAGCTGCAAGCCCATCTCCTGATCGCAGTGTAGACGTACCCAATGTGGCTTGGCACAGGCAGCGTGTGGCAGAGGCGAGGAATTAGACCTGAAGTCTCCCAAGTACGAGGCTAGCACCATAATCACAGCCCCGACCATCCATTAGACACTGCCACAATACAAATAGTAAGTAATAGCAGCTGCCAATGCCTGTGCTGTCCACGTTCTGCGGATAAAATACATCAGTTTTCAGAGCCAACTACATCCCTGGCCCCTATTTATAAAAATGCCAGCATATAAATGAAATGCCCCCTATCTGTACGGCCGCAATTCAACAATGCAAAGAAGTCATGGTAGTAAGTAGCATCAACGGATTATTAGGCACTGCGCACTTCTTGCCAGAGAGATATCCTTAGAAACCACTCCCAAACCATTACACTCAAAGAGCAGCAAAAATGCAGGCTTACTCATTGGCATGATGGCGGACTTTGTCTTTCACAGGAGTTCAGCTACCCCAAAATTAGAATTATTAAGAGAGGCGGAGATACAGTAAAACTGTTTTGATGTTTGTCTGCGTGAATGAGGTTTAAAATCATTGTTGTTCGGTCTTATCAGCATGCCAAAGGTAATTAGATAACAGGGTACCATAAGCTGTCATTTCCTATAAGCAAATTTTAATGTGGTCTTTAGCTGACCTTTACTGTATGCAGTGGCTTCATTTGCTCTATGCTCCTCCAATGAATTTATTTTGAAAATTAGACACACGCCTGCTGGTCTGTGGTCTAGGATGCCAGATACGAGAAATAGCATAGATTCTGCAGGGGAACTAAACGTACATGGCAATGAGAAAATAGTCCTGACAAGCTGTTTTATAGACTCTTTAGATAGCATATTTTTACCTGTATGGGCCAAATTCAGACTTTGCGTAAGCAGCAGCAATTCCACTGACTTACATACAAGGCTAAATCTGCTGTTTGAAGCAGTGGAAATTTACCTGAAGTCATTAACAGGGAAGGTATCTAGGGGAATTGAAAAGAATGGATAATTTTATGACTAATTACATTTGCAGCTGGACATGCCAAAGGTGTAAAGTCTCATGCATTAGGGCAACAGGCAATCACCCAAGGGTCAGGAAGGAACTCTTCTGCCCACCCATCATAGGCAGGATTACACACCTGGCCAGGTGCATTATGGTCTCAATCCGGAGATGGTACACAGCCAAGTGAGGGTCAGGTGTCCTGACCTGATACAGCAGGCCCTAAGGTCTTATGTCTTCCCCTAGACAAAGGGGTTTTTTAACATAAATCAAAGCAGAAACACATTCCTTTCAAATACACTATTAGATCTGGCTTTGCTGACCTGCATATTCCTCCTTCTGCAGAACAGCAAGAGATTCCATGCCATCAGTAGCTGCAGCCAGGGGCAGCACTTCCTGCTTTACAAACCTCCAGAGTGGAACAAAGAGAAAAGTTGGAGAAGAAAATGGACTTGAATAAAGTGGTAGCAGTGCCAGCTTTGCCTTTCCTACATTCAGATGACACCTGTCATCAAGGGCCGCCCAGAGGATTCAGGGGGAAGACCCGGCACTTCGGTGGCAGGTCCTGGGGCGGAAGGACCCCCTGCCACTGAAGTGCTGGAAGGACCCCCTGCCGTGGATCTTCGGGGCACTTTGGCAGCGGGTCTCAGAGCGGAAGGACCCCCTGCCGCCAAACTGATGACGACAACCCAGAGCAGAAGAAGCTCTGGGGGCCCAGGCCCCGTGAGAGTTTTCTGGGGCCCCTGGAGCGAGTGAAGGACCCCACTCCAGGGGCCCTGAAAAACTCTTGTGGGGGCCCATGTGGGGCCTGGGGCTAATTGCCTCACTTTCCCCCTCCCTGGGCGGCCCTGCTGTCATCCCAGGGCAGTGCCAAAAGGGCTTCTAAAATTGTCAGGCTGCTCAGCAGTTCTTTCTTCACCTTTGAGCCTCTGAGCGTAATGGAATTGATAAAGAAAAAAACCACACAGACATAGTGACAACAGCAGCTATCAAAATAGTCCTAAAGCTCCGGGAAGATTCCATGCAAATTACATGTAGATCAATGGCTCTGTTCCATTGCTATGACATCTAGAAGGTGTGTGTGTGCGCGTGTGTTTGTGAGAGAGAGTGGGGGTGGGGTTCTGCTTCTAAACACACCCAGGGAGTCATTTCCTACTGTATATAGTGGTAAGAGCTGCCCAGGGAACCCAGGCTGCTGAGGAGCAGACAAAACAATCCCCATACATACCACAGATTGTAAAGCGCTTTGAGATCTTTCTGGATGCAAGGTGCTATATAAATTCAAGATCATTTCTATGAGACCCTCTTTCTCATTTGTTATGAACTCCCAAACTTCAATAGACTCATCTCCCTATAATCTTATTCTGCTATTAGAGGTAGATTTACTCTAATTTCATAATTCAGGAGATAGTCAGACCCTGCTGGTCAAGGCATCTTGCAACTGAGGAATTTATAAAGTAATTGAACTTCATTTTAAAATCTCATCAGTTTCACTGGTTAATACTCTCTTATCGAATCTAATTAAATTTTTTAAAAATACCCTCCAGTTCCCCTCATACGTGATCTCACTTGGCAGCCAATAGATGAGTTTTTCCTGTTATTTTCATAATTTCTTCAATGACAGAAAGACCCTAGTTTTTCAGAACAAGCAAGATTCTTGAAGCATATCGTTCATATTTATTTTACCAGAATCTGGGAGATCCCAGGGCCAGACAATGTTTCTTTGTGTTTTTAAATCTTCACAAACTAAAAAGCACAAATCCCTGGTCCAGAAGACATCAACAAATGGGTGTTCCAACTATCACCCATTAACAGTGTTAAAGTCAATCTCCATATAAATTGTTGGCTTTTCTACCTATCTGGCCCCCATCACCGTACTCCCTGAGCACCTCACAATCGTTAATGCATTTGTCCTCACACCACTGATATGAGGTAAGATGGTGCTATCATCCATATTTCACAGATTGCGGGGCCTGAGGCCCAGAGAGGCTAAGGCCCAGATCCCCAAATCAGGCACCTGAGTCCCCGTTTTGGCTCCACAAAACTCCCACCAAACCCAAACTCACTCAGCACCTAAGTTTTCAGAGTAAAAAGTTCCTGCCTCTGGTCTCACTGCTGCCCAGTGCTCAGGCCTGGATGCCTATATCCCGCCTTAGCCCCAGAGCGAGCCGGGAGAGGACAGGTGTGTGTCTGCCTAACTTGCATGTGGGACCCAATCCAGCAGGAGGCCTTGGAGCACACTTGCCGGATCAGGTCCCATTTAAAATCTGGCTAGAGGACGAGGCGGTGGTAGTACGCTGCCCTTACAACTTGTAGCCCAGTGGTTAGAGCATCCGTGTGAGAGACTCATGTTCAATTCCCCCCTCTACTAAATGGGGAGAAAGAGACTCCTGTTCAAATTCTGACCTCTCAGGAACGTGCTCTGTCCAGTGAGCTCTGGGATATTCTAGCATGGGCTCCCTCTGCCTCTCTGGTTGAAGCTGTTCCTTGGGGAATAAGTGATGAAAGAGTTATTGGAGTAGGGGAGCTGGACCTTGGTGGGTGCGCTAACGAGGATCCTCACTGTCTCTCTCTCTCTCATTACTGATCCACAAGAGGAACAGCTTCACAGGAGCGATGGAGGGAGTCCCCACATCTTGCTCTCCCATAGCTCAGTGCTTAGCGCACTCCCGGGAGAGGCAGCAGACCTCTGTGCAAATCCTTTCTCCCCACAGGCAGAAAGGGGAACTGACCCTGGGCTTCCCAGGTAAGTGCTCTAACCCTGAGCTAAAAGTTATAAGGTGGGCAGTGACACCTCCTCCTCTGACTGTTTTGGAGAGAGGCAGGTACCTAGCTCATTCTCCCAATAAACAACTTAGGCACTTAAGCCACCTGACTCCAGGAGCAGGTTCCTGTTCATGGACATCTAGCAAAGCCAGCTACCTCCCTAAAGCCTAGACTTATGCAGGGCCGGTGCTACCATTAAGGCGAACTAGGCAGTTGCCTAGGGCACCAAGATTTGGGGGTGCCAAAAAGCGGTGTCCCCAATTTTTTTTACAGCGTTCCTCCCCGAGCGCGCGGTCACTGCTCCACTTCTTCCGCCTCCCAGGCTTGCAGTGCCAATCAGCTGGGGGAGGGAGCTGCTGCAGGGGAAGGTGCCTCAGGGTGGGGGGGGGAACTGCCTCGGGGGGGTGCCTCAGGGCAGGGGAGGTGGGGAGCTGCCGCAGGGCTGGGGTGGGGCGTAAGGTGGAAGTTTTGCCTAGGGTGCGAAAATTCCTTGCACCAGCCCTGGACTTATGCACCTATTTCTGTGAGAGAGGCGGGGCTTTGCATGCAAACTCCTTCTCATCTGCATCTCCCCATTGGCTAGTCTAGGCAGCTCTCTGCCAGCTGGCTTTTGTGGATCGCATTCTAAGGTGCGTATCTCCTCCCATTCATTGTATAGTGAGCCAAGGCACCTAATTCAGGCTTCGTGCACCCCAGTGTCATTCGAGGGCTTTCCTAGGCACGGTGACGCTCAGCATCGCAATACCCAAGTCCCTTTGTGGATCCAGGCTTAAGTGACTTAGCCATGGACAGACAGGAAGCAGAGCAAGGAACTGAACCTGAGTTTCCCAGTTCTCAGGCTAGTGCCCTAACGGGATCTTCCTTCCCGTGTTTACAGAATGACTAAGCACCACCAAAAAACTAAAATTGTAGCACTGGAATGAATGCAAAAGAGAAACAGTAAAAAAAGGAGAGAAGAGAGAAGAGACAGATATTGAGCATTTTTGTCACTTTTTTTTTATTTAAATTTTACCACTCTTTTATACTTACGTGCTGGTAGCATGACAGGGCCAACCATTCCCACCTCCAAAGTCAGTAGAATGTATTTTTTCCCTTGAAGCTTGGTGTTGTACCTCCTGTTTTCATGCTGTCGCTAATAATACTGTGTTGTGCTAAAGCATCTTTGGTCCAAGAGTCTCAGTGCACTCAGCAATCAGTATCTCAGAACAGTCCCACCTAATCTGCCTGGATTACCCCCATATTCCAGATGTGGCAAACTGAGGCACAAAGCGGTTAAAGGTCACACACGATGAATCGGTGGCCAAGCCTGGAATAAAACCTGTACCATTCATAAGCACCTGTCTCATGAGGCTACTGCAAGGTCTAATTCATTAGATGTATAGGAAACCGTTTGAGCTCTGGGTGGAAGGTACTATAGAAATGCAAAGCATTGTTATTAGTAATCAATCTATGTGAGCTGGAGTTTAACCAGGGGATGAAATGGGACTGTAAGGAAATGTGGGTTTTAATTACTCCAGGGAACCTGACAATGTTTCACCTCTACTGTATTTATTCAGCTTCCTCTCTGCAAGTCTCATCTTTAAGCCCAGGCATTTGAATAGCAGGATCTCTAAAAGGCTGGGGAGTTTTATCTGGGTTAGAGATGTTTATTATCAATCTTGTTTATTCATAGAGGGGCAGCAAGTTCACAGTACTATGTATCCATGAAAAAAATAAATGTACAACCTCATAGAAATTAAGTGTGATAGGTCACCCAGTGCCTGGGATAGGTGCTAGTGTTTGAGTGATTCACCTCTTTACAAACCAAATATAAATGAAGACACTGATGTTTCAATATGATCTCAGTGCTGTAATTTCTGGGGGCTAAACTTCAGCCTGATTTTTACAAGTGCCGAAAAACTGCCACTCCAGTTATAAAATATAGATGAGATCGCAAGAGGTCGTCTGGTCCATGCCTCTGCACTGAATCAGGATTAAGTATAAAGTGTGGTCAATGGGCGAGGCTGGGGCTTGGCACTTCGTAAAAATCAGAGCTAACGTGTGTTGAGTTGGGATCCCAAAAACTAGTTCTTTCACCTTAACCTCTCTGTGCTTAAATAAATGCTCAAGGTTGTTGCACAGGATGCTTTTAAATTCTCCTTGTGTTCCATACAAAACACCACCCTGCTAGCAAGCAGAGATGACAGAGGACATGCATAGGCCAGCCTAAATGAGAAAATCAAGGCAGCATGCTTTTTGCCTGAAGGCCAGTGATTGGTGACGGCACAATTCCTCAGCGAAGCCTAGAAATTGACAGTTTTTGACAGCATTCCCTATCATTAGGACTCACTTGCTGTCTTCCCACCCTAGATCCAATCAAACACTGCTGACTGATTCCACACCAAATATGCCACAGTTTGATATGCAAAATAAGATTCAGTTTGATATACAAAATGAAATTCACAAAGAAATTGGAGAGCAATTGCATGAGAAGTCACTGGTGCATTAAGCTGTCCTGGGGTACCTACCCCCCACCCCCTATGCCCGCCCTTGTGATGGGCACCATTGGCTAGAAGCTGTAATGTATCAACATAATCATGGATGTGTTTATTGCCCCAGAGGTTCTATTACAGCTAGACATAACCAAACCGCCTTAATTTTGTTGCATTACAATCCTCATTCATACAAGATTTATTGTTTAGAGTCAACTCCAAATGAGGGCCTGGATTCAGCCTGGAGCTTGTATTATAGGATTGCTGGACTATTTATTAACATTTCTGTCCACGAGAATTTGCACTGTTTGAAATAAATACTGTGGGAGCCTTAATATCCCTCAGAACTAAAGTTAACACCCCCTTCCTCTCCCCAAAAAAGGAAGGAAAAGAAGCAGCAGAGAGCAAGGCAAAGATAGGAAGAAATAGTACTTAGCACCTATATGTAGGGCTTTGCATTCACAAGAGCATCCTGTGAGTTGGGAAAAATATCACTGCCCTCATTTCGTAGACAGGAAAACTGAGGCCCAGGGCAGGGAATAGGCCCCCCAGCAGGTCAGCAGCAAAGAGAGTTAGAACTTAGAAGTCCTTGGCTCCCAGTCCTGACCTATGCTGCAGAAGGAAAGAGGATGCAGAAAAAGGAGGGCAGAGAACAGAGCAGAAATCAATATAAAAGTGATGGAAAGAGAGAAACATGTAATTTTTTTTAAATTAAAAAGTGTTTTTAAAGACCCTTAGCATAGCAGCCAATAGCTGAAATCCTGCACTCTGTATGTGGTGCAACCTTGGATAACCCATTGGTCAGCGTATGTCACATCCCTCTCTGTGCCCCATCCACACTGGATAGAAGTAGAGGTGACACATGGGGTCACGTGTCCCCCCAGATATCTGCCAGGGTTTACGTGCCCTCCCCTGACCCCTGCTGAATGCCACCCTCCGCCGCTATCAACACAAGGCTTCCTCTTTAGCTCAAGCTGTAGAGACCATGCTGTGAACTTCAGAGCTTCTCAAGGTCCTGGCCAAAGTGGTGGCCTTCAGTCTTGCATAACCCTCAGGCCACAGTGAGCAGCTGCTCTCTGACAAGATTCCCTCTCTGGCACCTTTGCCAGCTTGGCACTCCCCATGCCGCAGCATGAAGTTCCTAAGACTCTGGTGCCCTCTGGCTCTGCAAAGTAAAAGGAGCTGTAAAGCCACTGTAAGTACCTCCAAGGGGATTCCTTTAACTAACCCAGCGTATAATCCTAGGCCGGTGAAAACAAACTGACCAATGCCGCCTGCAAGCAGAATCAGTGCTGAGCTGATTACAGCCCAACCTAAGAACAGTAGGGTCGGGCTGTGCGAAGACGAGTGTAATTCATGCACCACTCTTTGCACTGTTCGAGCACAATGCTGTGTTATGGGGCAATTGTAGAGTATTTTAGAGGAGCCATTTGCCAAATGTAAAGGAAGGCTTCTTACCCGAGGACTTCCTTCTCTTGCTATTGAGACACATGTCTGCATGGTTTCTCACACGCCACCAAAAGGATTAAAGCTGAACATAAGAAATATTACTGCAGAGGTACCGGAGACAGCAGCCACAGGGGCAATAACAGCCATGCCAGCTATTGTATCAACGGTGTCTTACCGCAAGCAGCTTGGATTTTAATGCATTAGGCTTTTGCCTCTCTGAACAACATAGTGCAAACAAAGGCACTTCCATGGGGAAATGTTCTGTGAGCCCATGGCATTGTTGGCCCGCCAAGTACTGGCTGTAGACCTCAAAGTGGCCAGCTCTTGCAAGGATGCACCTGAAAAATCTTTAGACAAGATGATCGCTGTGACTTGTAATAAAGATACTGAGTAGTCCCTCCCTACCCCTCTTCCTGTTGGCATTTCCCTAGAAAGAGGGGTTCCTTGGGCCAGTGTGTAACCATACAGCCCCCTCTACTGAGAGGCTACCCCTGGGCACCCACCTTGCAAGAGACCCTGGAGCAGACAGCCTGCCAGTGGAGGGTAGGGAAGAGGGGCCACAGCCAAGCTGTTCCACACCTGGTTATCCCCA
Source organism: Gopherus flavomarginatus (assembly GCF_025201925.1). Taxonomy (NCBI): domain Eukaryota; kingdom Metazoa; phylum Chordata; order Testudines; family Testudinidae; genus Gopherus; species Gopherus flavomarginatus. The sequence continues at coordinate 85,901,000 of NC_066625.1, read as the reverse complement.
GCTGCTGGAAAGCCCACAGGGGCAATTATTACCTGGACACAGACCTCAGAGGGAGAGAGCAAGCACATTGCCTCCTCACTCAGTCCCTGCAGTGACACAGTGGGGAATTCTCCACCCCACCCCAGAGAGGCTAAGCAGCCTGCACGAGAGCTCAGGATTTTCCTCACACCATTAGGCCAAGTGCTAGTTAGGCACAACGTCGGTAGCAGGCATGGTTGAAATGGTTTTGACCTGGTCTATGTTAGCACTTAAATGGCTTTCTTCATTGGCTCAGGTGGAAACAAGTGCTGAAAGCCAGTCAGATTTCCTGGCACGCAGGCATGGCTAGGGAGTTTTTGCTGAGTTTCTGCCAGCCTGACTCATTTCAATGGAGAGAGGACTGGTTCTAACAGGATTGAGCAGGACTAGATTATCTGTTGAGGATTAAACCCTACCAGGAGACAGCATTTATGGAGAGATTATTTTGTGATTTAAAAAAATCATTTGTTGAAGCAGATCACTAGATTATCCTGCAACAAGATTCATTTATGGAGAGACAATGATAGACAATTGGGGAAGGGGACAATGCCATCTTAATGTGCTTTCCAATGCAGAATCATCCAAGCATATGATCATCCAGTTTGGGTTTTGGGAGGGAAGAGCATCCAAGATATCCGGGATGCCTCCCTCAGTTTGAGAGAGAAACTTCTGGAAATGATCAGGTTAAAGGTAATTAATTTATAGGTTGTTTCTTAACTGGCCCTAATTTCTGAAGCATCATTAGCCTTCTGACACAGTCGTCCAGTCAATGGAAGCCAAGGGTTGGGAGACGAGCAGCATCTTAATGGAGATTTGCAGTGAGTCCAGCTCTTTTCACTTTCCAGAAAGATAGTGGCAGGACTGGTTGGGATTATTTTAGCTCTGCATAGAAAGGGTATTTTTGCCTTATGGCCTATGAGAGAAGAAGAAAAACAGAGGAGGGAAGAAAGAGAAAAATAAGAATGTAAAGAAAAAAGGAGCTGCTCCCTCAAAGCCAAGACTGGATTCTAGAAATTCATGGGTGGGAATGAGGTGAAGGAAACGTTGATTTGAATCCCCCTGAAACAAACCTGCCTATAAACCCAAAAGTGGCCCTTGGCATTCTAGAGTGAGGGCATACTATGGGCAAGATGGCAGAGATCCTGCCTAGAAACCGGATCTCAGTGGTGCCAAATCTGAACATGAACCCAGACTGAACCAAAGCCAGATTCAGACAGTTTCTTTACCTTTGTCCAGTTAAAATGGGAGAGTTACTCCTTATTCTCAGTCTCTTTTTTTCAGTAACAGGCTCAGAGAAGTAGTCAAGCAAAGGAGAAAGTAGCCCCAATGGCTTATTGAGAACCAAACCTACAAATCAAAGAGCTCTGTGCTATCGCTGTTATGTTCTGGAGTTGCAATGTAGTTACGTACCTCTGGGACTCTCATCTAGGACTGCATTGGCCTTGCTAAGTAGGGCAGGGGTGCGATAGGGAAAAAAAAGCAATCATAGTACGGAAAAGCTTAAGACTGGGTGTTACACAGCACTTATCTGATGTAAAACTATAGTTGAATACCTCGTCCATACCACTGGTTTCAATGAGAGTTAGGCGCTTATATACCTCTGAGGATCTGGGCCTATGAATCTTCAGGGTTAGTACAGCTTATGAAAGACCAGTCTCAACATTCCACAGAGTATTACCCTGCACCCAGAGCCATTTTCAGGTCATATTTCCTTATGATTTCTCGGTGTAGCAAAGAAGAAAGGGCGGGGAAGATACAGGATTCTACAATAGGCAAAATGGGATCCCAGGCAAATTAGCTGTGCATGTCTATGGGAAAGTTTATACCTAGGTAATAAAGAAAAAAATGGTCTGTAAAATACCACCACAAGCCCCACTACAGTTTTAAATTTTCATTGCTGCCTTAATCATGGCTGTGTGGCCTACTGGACACAGCCCAGGACTAGAACTCAGGAGAGCTGGGTTCCAATCCTGTCCAGCTGGGTGACCTTGGACAAGTCACTTCATTGCTCTGTGCCTCAGTTTCCCCATCTGTAAAATGGGGATAATGATACCCAATTCTTTTATAAAGTGCTTTGAGACCTACTGATAAAAAGCACTATCTAAAAGCTAGGTATTATTCGCATACTGTACTCTGGTTTGTTTCACTTTCAGTTCCTTTATGAAGTGTGATGTGGACCTCCAAAAGGACCTCTATGCAAACACAGTGCTTTTGGGAGGCACCACCATATACCATGGCATTGCTGACAGGATGCAGAAGGAGATCTTTGCCATGGTGCCTCCCACCATGAAAATCAAGATCATTGCTCCACTGGAGCGTCAATGCTCCATCTGGACTGGAGGATCCATCCTGGCTTCCCTGGCCACCTTCCAGCAGATGTGGCTCAGCAAGCTGGAATATGACGAGTCTGGCCCAGCCATAGTCCACCGTAAATGCTTTTAAATGAACTACCTGCAAATGTATCCACACAACTGGAATAGTTCTGGTTCAAATAAAAACCCTTGTCCTTGAAAAGCTTCTGAGACTATCTGATATGTTAAATCTCGAAGGTTGATCTAAGCTTCAGGAGAATCACACCATGTAAAGCTATCTGCTTGCATCATTGCTAACTGGGACAGTCTACTACATGATCTAAAACTGAATTTGGAATGAGACTTTTTTTGGTGTGTGTGAGTGGAGCTAGTTGTAGGAACTCTAGCACCCTGTGAGATTGCTGTTGCTCTAAACCTTCTCCTTCTCCTTCCAATTATGAAATTCTCTAGGGCTTGAGCCCCAGTTTTGGGAGTGGGAGAAGTAATCAAGGCAGAATGCAATGACTGAATCACTAAGCACTGCAAAAGTGCTGCGTCTCTTTCTCCCTCCTCCTTCCTCTGAGAGGTTAGCACTCCAACGGAAATAGGAGGCGGCTTTTGCTATTCTGGAGCACCTAAGCATTGCAAATAAGTTCTTTATGGCTTGCAAAAGCATGGTGCTAAGCACCATGCAAAGTGGGCTGCGTCTCTCACAATATGAATGCTTAGAAGCTTCCGCGTAGCTCAAATAGAACATCAGGTTGCTTTGGAGTTTTGCAAAACTGAAGGCCTTATGCAGTGTCCTGAGTGCATTAAGAATATAGCTGACCACTCTAACCTATGGCAGGTCAGGTTTGCCCATTCATAGCTCTAATTCTAAAGTCTAAACAGGTCTCTCTTTAATGTATTAGTAGCAATAAGAGCGTAAAAACAACTCGTGTACAGCTGACCCTTCCCTTTCTGCCACCATATCCCCTTGCAGAGGACAGCGTTATGCTGATTAACTTATATTGCCTACAGCACAGGAGCTGGTCATGGTCACAGAACATGCACTGCAGCTGTAAAGCCCAGATGCACAGCTGCCTTTGCTATGGCATCGGAATGCTAGTTCCTCCTGACTAGTCCTAGCTGGGGCCGTGCTTGGGTTCTTGTGGGACTGGTGAAGTAGCTGCATTGTCCTTTGGACTAGCAGACTAACTTTCTCCTAATTGTTAGGCTTCTCCTGTATAACCATCGGACTAAAGTTTTAGCTGTCCTCAATCTCTCAGCTCCCCCATTTGCTCTCCACCTGCCCTGAGCCGTATATATATCCTTGCAACTTGCACATGGCAGGAATTGAACCCTTTTTGCTGGCACTGAATACGGTAGAATCTTTTCTGAAAAAACTTCTCACATCTGTCATGCAAGGTTTTAAAAACTTGGAGCATTGTTATCATGAAGTTAAGCTAATGAAGAACCATGTTAGTAAATAGTTAAGGGTAAACAGATGGGTACATACGGTAACTCTTCAAATAGGGGGACATTAATAAACTTTTATTTTTTTTTCTTGAATAAAGAGCATACACACCACTAGGGAAAGTAGTGCAGGAGTTTATTGGCACTACTGCAAATAATGTAGAAAGAGCTACATTGCATGATGGAAAGGGATCCCTTGTGTTGTATTTAGTACTCTCTTAACAGGATGTGATTTCAAGTGGAGGACTTTAGTGTATGAGGCTCCAGTTTCAAACTTAACTTGGGCTGAGAGCTTCTTTGAAAGATAGGAACCTGAAACTGGGCTCTGAACTAAGTGACCTGGTCTCTAAGTCTGCTGAACAGCCAGCAGCTCCCACTGACTGCCATGGGAGCTGCGGGGGGCGGAGGGCAGGGGGAGGGGCAGGACTCCTAATAAGTTTGCTCACTTAGTTCCTTCTGGCCTTTGAGTCTATGAGAAATAACTCTCCTGCAGCCAATGGATTTACACCAGTGCGGAAGAATCACTACCCGAGTGTGTGTATATATGCACGCTGAAGGAAAGAAAGGAGATGTTTCCCAGTCAAATACAACCGAGCTGGCTGCTGAAGGCTTTGCCTTCACTGCTAAAAAAGGTGTGTGATTCCAGAGGAATAATGAAGGTGTGGTAGCTATTGCTCTGTAAACTCCGAGTGGAGAGAAGGTTCTGTAGTTTTATCATGAGGTTAACTAGGTGAGGTTAACCATGGGTAGGGCTATAATGTTGACCTCATGTAGGTACCTACCTTGCTATAAAAACTACAGGTGCTTTGTCTCCATAGGATTTTACAGTGAGAGAACTATCCTGTGTTTATCTCACTATAACAAAAAAAACCCTCCACCACTGGTCTTCCTGCCCCAACAAGCTTCATGCGGGGTGAGAGGTGTCCTGTGTCTGTGAGGAAAGGTGGGAGGAATCCTATTGTTTCGTGAAACCACTCAGCGTGAATGTACACAAGAAATAGGGCTTTAAGCTGCATTATTCACAGAGGATCTTAAATATTTCAGTGAAAAAAAATCCAACCCTGATTTTGATCGTCCTTTCTTCCCCTACCATGACTACTTGGGTTTGGGGAGGGCAAGATGGGAATTTGCTCTCACTCCATACACAGGCTCATGCAAATGTTTTGCAAAACCCCCAAAGTAAAATCAAGTTAATGGTTTTGCTAACCAAGTAGACCCCACTGTCTGTATGTAATGGTCTCTGGGAGAAATACAGTTAAGCGGACGCCTCCTTGTTCAAGGCAGGCTAATTCTCTCTTTAGTGTTCTGGGAGACAGGGCTTGGCTGGCGAATGATTCAGTGCCTAACTTGGTTTTGAGATTCAGCAGTCGGGCTCTCATTTAAAAACACAAGCAAGGGGAAAACACAGGTAGAAGATGCACAGAGCAGAAATGACTGGTTGTCCTCTCCGTGCTTCAGGAGTTGCTACCCTGTTAGTGCTCCCTTCCTTTCTCTCTCTTTTTCCCCTTTGGGCAATTTACCCGATCTGCAGAAACAAATCAGATGAAACTGCCAGTTCACACAAGGGCAGCATAATATTGCGGTATAATCACATATTACAATATTTGAAGGAATCCAGTCAGAACACCAAAAGGATCTGACAAGTCAGCTAGTTAGAAAAGCCTGCCTGCTGAGCTGTATGAGGCATAAGTCCTACCCTGCAGTGGCACAATGATCATGTTTAATTGTATTAGCTAAGAGGGAGACGCTGGCTCAGTTGGATAGATACACTGCTGCCATCACCTGGTAAAACACGTACATTGGGGAATGCTCTCTCCACCACAATGGCAATTAGTGTTGAGATGTGCTGAAAACATCCAACAGCCGAACAAACACGCAGCACCGTTGTTTTGTAACTGTTACATTGCAGATCACTCTCTAAATGCAGTTGGAACAGTATTACAAACAGGGTGTTCACATGTAGCAGAGATCTTGATTCCCTGGGCAATGAATCAGTGTTACACTCCAGTTTTACATCACTATAACTCCACTGAGGTTAATCGAGTTATGGCAATGTGAAACGGGAGTAATGCAGTGAGAATCAGGGCCCTTGCACACAGGATGATGCAAAGGGCCACCGCCTGTGTAATTGGTCTCATTGGAGATGAAGTCACAAGACTAATGCATTCATCTACTGTGAATATCCATTTACAGAGCACCTGTGCTGTCCAATGGACTTGCTATGCAGCCCTGAAAAGCAGGCAGTCTGTCAACTTACAAAGTGCATGGACTTTTCAAGCTATTTACGTTTAGGTCACTCATTTTCTTAAAGTCATTGCTCCTTATAGTTCACCTTATTTGACACTGGCAGGGGAGACCACTATAATTACCCATGAAAGTGTTGGGCGCACAGCTGTCATCAGGACCTGGTGGACACTTGTGCTAGATAAAATATCACCCATTTTGAAATTCCCCCACCCTATTCTGAGAGTCTCATGGGTGGTTTCATGAACCTGCCCACGCTACCGAAAACAGAGGCTGCTTCTTCTTCCTGGCAGAAATTGCTTTTCAATTCTGGAAAGAAACATACAAAAATATGCAGAAGTACAATTTGGACAAGGGGGAAACTGGTTAAAAGAAAACTTCAGATGGGCAAACCCAGTTCCCCAAACCAAATCTCCACCCTATCCGATCAGGTACCTTTCCCTTAGCCCTAAAAGTCCTTTGCATTCCTGAGTTAATGAGGGCATGCGCACTTCTGATTCTCACATGAGACTTTGAAATTTGTTCCCCACAAAGCTTCATGGCTCTAAAACTTGACTGTGCAAACATCCAGGTAAAGTGCTCTGCAGCTCCCACCAAGCTCTAGTCTGGTTAGTGGGAGGACATGCATGGAACAAGGAGAGAAACTTCAAAAGGTTCATGGCCAAGCTTTGGATAGTCTTTCAAACCCTTTAGGCCTTAGCAAACCCAGGTCTCCAGCCCTTTCTCACAGTACTCATCATCACTCACTGTTCACAAAACAGTCTGGAAAGGCAAAGCTTCACAGTAGCTTCTTGTATGAGAGAAGGAACTAAACCAGCACCCTACAGCTGACTACTCCTGGGCTTGAGGGAAATTCTACTCTGCTGGGAATCCTCATAGCTCAATGACTCAAATGACTATTTTAACAGTGATTTCAGTTCTATCTCATGTCTCCTTTCTGTCGGGTTCAAAGTTTTTCACACCGTCTCACTGTAAATGTTTACATTAATTCAGTGCGAACTTTTGCAATTACCTTAATTATACTTCAATTTGTTAACTGACGAATGCACTGTGCCCTTTGTGGTGGAATATTTTCCACTCCTGAGTTGTGCATTCAACAATTTCCAAAATCAACCTGTGAAAGCTTTCCTTCAAACTTCTGTCCTTCTAACAGAGAGGGACTTATGGCATCTAATATTTATGCAATCACCCATTGTGATTTGTAAATGTTTGAATCAGGGAAAAAGCTACAGTTCAAAAGGTACCCTGAGGTTATATATACAGAACAGAGAGTCCTCTAATTATGTCGACATTTCTGAATCTTTCATCTGAAACCAAAGTCTCCATTAATCCATTCAGGTCATCTCCTACTTCTCATGGAGGATAGGTTGATCCATGGCTATTAGCCAGGATGGGCAAAGATGGTGTCCCTAGCCTGTATTTGCCAGAAGCTGGGAACGGGCTACAGGAGATAGACCACTGGATGATTACCTGTTCTGTTCATTCCCTCTGGGGCACCTGGCATTGGCCACTGTCGGAAGACAGGATACTGGACTGGATGGACCTGTGGTCTGACCCAGTATGGCTGTTCTTATGTTCTCAAAAGCTTTTTTCTCTCTAGGGAGATGCTTCGACTACAGTTGTCAGCAACTCACCTTCTGCCGAAACAGCAAAGGAATGGCACTCCCATTCCTCTGAAACCGGTGCTGTGATTTTGTAGTAACAGTGTCAGAGTAAGAAATAAGTCAAAGGCAAGGGCTAAAGGCCCTGATTTTGACTCTGTTTACACTGGTGTAACTCTGTTGTCTCCCAGTTTATAACAGCGTGAGAGCAGAATCACACTGTTGAATGCTAATGTGCTCTTCATACGGCTATTATGGGAAGTTCAGTATTTGTGCCCGAACCTTTGAAACCACACCTCTGGCACATCCCCAGCCTGCCTCAGCTGCCGTATGGCATTTCACTCAGACTGACTGATTTGAGAAAGGGAAAAGAGGGGGGAACCAAAAGATCCTGGAAGAGTTGATAGCATCAATTCTCTCCTGAGAACAACTCCACACTTTTGCTTGGGAAACAGAGCCTCAAGACGGGGAAGAGAACCAGTAGGTCACTGGCTTGCTCCTGACATCTCCCCTTCTTAAAGGGAGTTGAGATGCCACATTGATCGTGCTGGAGACCAAAGTCCTCTGTTTGCAGAGTGCTGGCTTCCCTGCACTGTCAAACCTGACATGGAGGGTCTCTCCTGAGCTGGGCTGGATTTGAACCAGTGATCTAGAGGTGAAATGCTCCATATCCAGTCTCCTGTTGCATTTATTTTCTAATGTGTCAGACCAAAGACCGCTAAGGAGCAAATAAACCAACAAAGGGCCAGCACTCCAGACAGATCTTACTTGCTTTTTTTTTTCTTTTAGCACATATGCCCTTTCCTATGCTATATCATTTTGTTTTAAAATGTATAATTTTCAGATTTTTGTATTAAAAGAAAGAACAGCCCATCACAAATACTAAAACATGCCATTATCTCCACACTGCATGGGCCACCTTGGGAAAGAAGCAATCTGCTAATCAAAGCTGTTTTAAAATGTCCAAGTTTATATCCAGCAACAACTTTTTATTTTAGCAAGACATTGCTTCCCCACACTGAGAATGTGTTCCCTACACTCTGCCTTGGAATTCGCTTTGCAAAGGTGCCACGTGCTAGAACAATTCAGTAAAGATCTCCATACTTTCACAAAAGCTGGGTCGGCTTTAACGTTTCCTTTGCTGTTATTTGACCCAAACAATTCAAGATCATAACAGTATCAGCTAACACGATGGTTATCTGGCCAGAAAGTATTATTTTCTGTTACACATACTAGGCCTGATTCTCCTCTTTTTCACTTCAGTTTCAGTCCAGCTTAACTTGATTAGTTTCAGAGGAGTGATTCCTAAATTACTCCAGTGTCAGTGAAAAGAAAATCAGGCCCGGTGTCTCTTTTGCACTGCTGGGACTGAGTATGCTGTCTTGGGTATTCCTTTCTTGTGATGGTAAAGAAAGGCATGGATAATTACCATCTAGGAGGGATTTAGTTCACAGCGCTTTTTAACCTCCTCAAGTGTGTTTGGGTGAAAGGGAAGCTGCTTCTCTTTTCCATATGTGGTGACAGCACAAATAAACCTGAATCACGTAACCTAGTCCTCAGTAATCTGCTCTACAGATAATGGGAGATTGGATCTCTTTCTACGTGAAATCCTCAAAGAGCAGCATATTATTGGTGCATAACAAAGAAAAGAAATTCAACAAAACAAAGAGAAGTGCAATACTGACCAGAAAAGGAAGGATGGTTTTGTGGTTAAAGCACTAGACTGGGACTCATGAGATCTGGGGAGAAATTCTGGCCCCATTCATGTTAATGGAGCCAGGATTTCACCCTTGACTTCTATCCCAAGTTCTGCCACAAACTTCCTGTGCTGTCTTGGGGAAGTCACTTAACCCTGTCCCTCATTTTCCTCATTTTAACTGGGGATAATGCCTAGTTCAGAGGGGTGTGGTGAGATTAATATTTGTAAAGCACTTTGAACTATTTAATTTAAAAAAATTAAACAGCTCAGTTTTTAGAAGGGAAGACTAAACTGCAGGTACACACGAGAACTCACAGCAGACCAAATTTTCCTTACACTGGTGCAATCCCACTGATTTGGGGGGGCACCTGTATGAGTGACAGGAAGATTTGACCCATCATTTTCATACTGCTCTATTTCCAAAACAAAAGTTGATATGATTTCAGCTAGCCACTAAAAAGTAGGGAAAAGTGAGGATATTTTCTGCCAATTGATTTCAAAAGATACTTGAACCAGAGTTCTAGTTTCAGCAAATATCCCAGGAAAAAGGGGTTTTAATAGATTAGTCATGAAAAGGACAAAAAGACGTTAACTACTAGAAGAAGGAGGAAAATGAGATAAACAGTCTATTTCTATTATCTTTACCATATGTTCTATTCCAACTGGATACACAAACAGCATGTCATCTTCAAGCACAGCTCTAGACCCTTTGAAGTGACCTGACCATACTACTGATTTATTTCAAACTAACCTCTCTCTTTGAACTCTAGGTCAAGGTTACAGCTGGCCTTTGCCAGTGTTGCCAACAAGTAACAAACCCCTTACTTAAGCATTCATTTTACTGAGTGTAGCGTTGTATTTCTATTTTCCCTCACCCATATTCGTTTCCTTCACAAACCATAGTTAAGAGAAAAAATTCTCATTTCCAGTCCATGAGATCAATTTTAAATGTACTTGAAGTAAATGAAGATATTTAAGCTACATTTCTATGCCAAAAGGGTACCGACTGACACCAGAAATGCTGTATTTTGAATATCCACGTACACTAACTTACCACATCTTTGACTTCATAAGAACCCATAGAGATACTTTACCCAAGCTCTTCCCCCAGCAATGTCGGTTTAGCAGCCTTCTATAAAACTGTCTTTGTGCAGAATCACAGCTGTCCAACAAGGACAATATATCTAGAAAATCAATAAGGGAGAATACATTTTAAGAGCCCTTCTTGAGCAGGGGAGATGTAACGGAGAGCTGCTTGTGAGCACACATAGGGCAAAGTTCATCCTTGATGTAACTTCATTGGCTTGCAGAGGAAGAGAGGGATGGAAGTGAGGTGAAGTGAGGTCTTTGATTGCATGTAGGCAGCCAGGGATGGACACAGCATTAGGCAAAAAGAGTTTGTGGTTGTATGGAGATGAGGAATGCAGGGATTAGGGCAGGGCATCGAGGCTGTGCTGCCTAAGTCTGCTGCTTCCTAGCCTACAGTTTTGACTTCTAAATCCTCAGCCAGGGATCAGACAGCGCTGTGCCTTCTTCAGACAGCTGAAGCGTGACCATATTTCCCAAATTGAAAACGGGACACCCCCAGCTGCTTGCCCAAGGTGCCTACCCTGCTCCCCCCAACCCCCCCGACATGAGGCTGTTGCCCATTGCTGGATCCCTGAGCTGCCCACCCACCCCTTAGAACGCTGCTGCCCATTGCTGGAACCCTGTGGGAACCCCCGGCCATGCTGGAACACTACCTCCCCCAAGCCCTGCCTCCTCCCCATGGGGGGGGGGCTGGCATTTACGCTTCCCCCCCCCCACATTCCTTCACACTGCACTCCACTTTTTTGACAAAAGTGGGCATTTGTCCCATTTGCTCTTGCCAACTGATCAAGTCACCCAGAGTAAACAGGACATAAGCCTGCTGAAAAAAAGTCGGAACAGGGCTTAAAAAAGGGACTGTCCCAGCCACAACGGGATGTATAGTCATCCCGTGGCAGTGAAAATGAATGTGTCTGGGCAACAATAAAAAAATAAACAACACATTTAGAAATTTTTAATTCGTCGATACATCAGTGTTTTTAGAAAAGAAAGGAGTGAGGACAAGTGGTGAATGTTGGATTTTTGAAGTAAGAGCAACACTTTCAACTCCTAATCAAATGCAGGAATTAATTAGTTGGCTATATTTCTAATATTCCTCCACACCCCAAAGCTTTATCACTCTGTGCCCATCAGAGCTGCTACGAGCAGGATTAAATGACACGGTGCTTAAAATGCTAGCAGCAGTTGGAGGTACTTTTAATACCAGCGGCTCCCAATGTTGTCAATATTAGAGGAGTTTAACTGGTATTAGCAACAGTGGGGGTTTTGCTAGGGAGTTAAAGTTTTAAATAATGATGAAATTAATAAAATCTACCATCCCCTCCCCCCAGCAGAGCTGTGGCCCCAAAAGGGGAGAAGTGCCGGAGTTACCATGCTATTCCTATTGCATGGAAGGTATTCAGATACTGCAGTGATGGGCGGCAGGATAAAACCCCAAGATAAATAAATATTAATGGTCAAAAGTTATTTGGCTTCACAGGAGTTACTCCTGATTTACACTGTGTGAGGGCCCTGTCAAGTCAATGACGCCCGTTGAAGTCAGTCAGAGTTGGGTCAGCCCCTTCACAAGAGGAGAATCGGGCTGTTACTCCATACCCGCTACGGGGTTGCACCAATGGTTTTACTGATACTACAACAAGAGGCAAAAGAAGATGATAGCATCCGTTGTCCCCAGCTGGAGAAAGGCTCATGCCAAAATTAAGAATCAGAAAGAGGAATGGATCTAAATTCAATACTGTAACTTTAACACTTACAGGATGGTAGAGCCCCTTATTAATATGGCTGATGTCACATCTTCATGGACTTTAGTGCCCTGAGTTGAAGTTCAGAAATATTGGTACGGGAAGGGGTTTCTCTTAAATTTGGCATCAAAAGCTTTGTTCTAGTTTGTAGAATATGGTGCTAGTCCACCCTTGGATAAATTTGACCAGACACCACTTTCACTTTTAATATAGCAAACTTGTTATCCCATCGATGTCTGCCACTGCCTAAATCAACAGAACTTGCTGCAATAGAACTGTCATCCATTTTAAATCCCAAGGATGACACATCAGTTCTGGGTCAATGTTTTCAGCAGTTTCATTAACTTTCAGGCTGCTGGTGTTACTTTATAGCTATTCTCAGTTAATTTATTGGTGCAGGAACAAGTCAACACAGCACCATCCATTTTCTTTAAAAGAGGCCCTCCTGTGATTAACTAAAAGGTATTGATGAGCTTTGGAGCAACACAAATGTCTGGCCTCTCCAACACAAATAGACATAATTTTCTGCTCCAGGACAAACTCTTCATCTCTCTCTGGCTCTCCCTTTGCAATTCACCAGGATGGACTTTTTCCTCATAGAGTCCCCAGACAGACATTTGCCTTTCTCCCACATCTAAGTCCTTGACCTAGTATCCATGCACACCTAAATCCTTGATCGACCACCTAGGTAATACAGCCCAGACCACCATAGCAGATAGCCAGCTGGCAGCTATCTACTGTGCACTTACACCATTGCATCACACACTTTCTCACCTCACAAACCACCAGGGCTCTGAGTCTATCAGACCTTAAAAAAGAGACTGGTCCTTCAGATCAGCCGTTCTATTTTGCCACTTGTCAGGATTGTTACATGGCAAATCCCGGATATTGGACCAATGCAACTTTTAACCCTTGAAATGTCTTCATTATACTCAGGAATTTCAAAAAGAGTAACAGCTTTTTCTTAAAGGAAAGGTGAAGCTACAAGCCCAGGGAACAAAAATTATTCACCATTGGTGAGCTATCAGTAAGCAGAGATTTGCATCTGGTATGTGATTGGCTCAGAAGTTAACAGTTATCACTAAACGCGGTTGCATCCGGTTAGGACGTAATCGTTGGTGTACCCAATCTGATTTGGAGCAGTGGCGACCAATCTCAGTAGCCATCCCCTAAATCGTAAACATCCAGAATATGCTGACATGAGAGTGGCTGAAAGTAGTCATGTGACAAGACAGCATTTTCTTTTCTCATGGAACAAGAAATATTTTACATGAAGACATGGAAATAATATTAATGCAAAAGTTCAAAATCGCAGTGTAAAATTCCACTCAGAGGAAGAAACATCTCCATGGTCATATTATATTGTTCTTTAAACAAGTGCTGATAAGAAAATGATTATGTCTAATGAAATATTAGTGAACAAAACTAGCAAACTGAGACAGTCAAAGACTGATTTTCAAAGGGAGCGCACAGAACCATTTAATATAATGCAAACTAATAAACACATCCCAACCTGAATCACTGAATGATGTAGTTAACAGCCTGTCAGAGACATCAGATATTTACAGATAGAATAAGGCAGAATCAGATAAAGCAAAATGCCTCCTCTCAAGGCCTTGCAAATGTGGATAAGAGTCTCAGCAGTCATATTCTGAGATCAGGATGACAACTTACACAAGCCAAGAGAAAAAACTTTAGGTGGTGACAGCTACACCTTCCCCTTGAAAGTAGCTCATGCCATCCTTCCAGCCAGTAGTACTTCATGGATAATATACAGCAGGGGTCCACAGCGTGGTGCCCACAGGCGCCATGGCGCCCGTGGGGGCATCTAAATGTGCCCATGTCCTGGCCAGCAGTCGAGCATCCGCCAAAATTTGGCGGCATTTCGGTGGTGACCCCTCTCGATGATGCCGCTTGCTGCTGACAAGCAACGTCATCGAGAGGCATCGCCACCAAAATTCGGTGGCATTTCGGCGGATGCTCGACCGCCGCCACGGCCCTTCGTCTGGCGCCCGCCAGATGAAAAGGTTGAGGACCACTGATATACAGGAATCACTGCACCAAATGGAATGCAACCAAGTCCAAGACTGAAGGTGGCTGTCAGACAGTTGATTGGCACATACTACATTGCCACATAATGGGAGGTGAGGAAATTTGCTGGCCAGTGACATTGGGGCAAACTCCTACTGTTACAAGAAGTGCTGTGGGATTTTTAATGTCCATGCAGAGGAGTTAGAATCTTGATTTTAAGGTTTCATCCAAAAGAGCCCGCACAATAATAATCAGCTACCAGTGTGTTAGGAAAAGAAAGGCAATATGATTCTTATGAGCTGGCTAATGTTTTAAAGAGAAAAAGTATATCTAGATGTCTAGTAAATTTGCTAAGCTAAAACCCCAAGTATCTTTAATATCTTTATCTCCAAGATTTCAACAAGACCATACCGCAGCAAATAATGTTATGTTGTTATACTGAAATCTTGTTTACATAACTGTTATTGAAAAAAGGCATTTTCTGTGAAATGATCAAGAAGAAAAAAGATTGTACGCACATTTATTCCAACACCACTCCCTGACCATAAAATCTCATCATCTAAAAGATGCATAGAGTACTTTACATAGCTAATTTAAGAACAGTTAGGACCCTTTCTAAGAAAACTATAGATATAAAAGCAAAGAACATTTTCTTGAATTCCATCATTTATACAGGGAAAACTATCTTAAAATAATTCAATCACGATCTAATTTTGGGTACTTAGTTGTGTCTTGCGTGTGATATTGTAATGGATTTGCTAGTTGTGGAGTCTCTATCATTGGAGATTTTTAAGAACAGGCTAGACAAACACCTGGCACAATAGTGTAGTTATTACTTAGGCCTGCACTGAGTGCAGGGGACTGGACTAGACGACCTACTGACGTCCCTTCCAGTCTTGCATTACAATTTCATGGCAGTGGTTTTCAAGCTTTTTTCCTGGCGACCCAGCTGCCATAGAATCATAGTATAGGACTGGAAGGGACCTCAATAGGGCACTCAGCTGGGGATGAGGGGTTTGGGGTGTGGGAGAGGGCTCTGAGCTGGGGCAAAGGGTTGGGGTGCAGGGGTGAGGGCCGTGGGGTGGGGCCAGGGATGAGGGTTTTGAGGTGTGGGAGAGGATCTGGGCTGGGGCAGAGGGTTGGAGTGTGGGGGTGAGGGCTGCGGGGTGGGGCCGGGAATGAGGGGTTCAGGGTGTGGGAGGGGGCTCTGGGCTGGGGCAGAAGGTTGGGATGTGGGAGGGGCTCTGGGCTGGGGGTGCAGCCTCTGGGGTGGGACCAGGGATGAGAGGTTTGGGGTGCGGGCTCTGGGTTTGGGTGGGGTCACGACTGTGGCAGGGGGTTAGTGTGCAGGAGGGGGTCAGGGCTCTGCGATAGGGGTGTAGGCTCTGGGGTGGGGCTGGGGATGAGGAGTTTGGGGTGCAGGAAGGGGCTCTGGATTTGGGAGGGGCTCAGGGCTGGTGCAGAGGATTGGGGTGTGGGGTTGGGGCACAGGCTTATCTCCAGCAGCTCCCAGTCTGTGGTGCAGCAAGGGTGCAGAGGCAGGCTTCCTGTCTGTCCTGACACTGTGGACCACGCAGCACCCTGAAAGTGGCAAGCAGCAGGTCTGGCTCCGGCTCCTCGGCTGAGGCACACAAGTGGCTCCACGTGGCTCTCACCCACGGGTACCCCCCCCCCAGTGCGGAGCCAGTGCTCAGGGCAGGGACAGAGCGTGGAGCCCTGTGGTCCCCCCGCCTAGGAGCCGAATCTGTTGCTGGCCACTTCCGGGGCACAGCATGGTGTCGGAACGGGTAGGGGATAGCCTGCATTAGCCAGGCAGCACCGCCAATTGGACTTTTAATGGCCCGGTTGGCGGTGCTGACTACAGCTGCTGCAACCAAGTCCCTTCCATTCCGCAACCCAGTTCTGGGTCGCGACTTGGTTTGAAAGCCATTGTTCTATAGAATATAGAGCACCTAGAGATTGTCCTTCAGCTCAAGTGACAGCAGCCCATACTTTTGGAGGAGGAAGACCTACGTTCTAGTCCCTCTGTCACTGTAATATTCCAAGCAGCGGTGTGCAGCATGGTCATGATATATTGAATTATAAGCCACACTATCCACGCAAGATGAAAAACAAGCATCATCATACAACAGCTGAAAATTAGGAGAAAAAGTTATCCCAGCAGAACAAGTGGAGAGAAAGGAGAGTGTGATGGGACGGTTGCCCCTCACCGGCAGAAAAGGGGTTAAAAGCAGCCCTAGGGAGGCTGTGCTGGAGGCAGCCAATTAGAAAGGGGCTGAGAGAAGCAGCCAATCATGGCCCGGCAGGCTCATATAAAAAAGATTGCAGGGCAGTTAGTTCAGTAGCTGACTGCTGCCTAAATAAAAACTGTGCTTGTATGCCTTTTAAAGCTCTCTGAGCATTTAAGACACTTCTGCATGACAGGAGCCTGTAAGTTACATATGGAATGCCCTTTCTGAGCTGATAAACCAAGCCACAACCTACTCCTCATTGAGATCCCTCCTCCAGACCTACAGGCTCTAATGCCTACAAGCTAGGAATCAATGAGATTTATACTATTAAAAAACAATCTGTCTCGCCTTGCTGTGCATCAGCCTTTTGCCAAGTAACAGTGCATTCTCACTGCTGTAACACCCCTCCCGGCCTTCACCTACCTTAGTGTCCCCTATAAAAATGCTATCTTCTGACAGGGGAAAAGGGAATAACTCCATTATGCCTTGCATGTCTCCTCCGACTCCCAAAGAAGTGGGTCTGTGTGGGTCTTATGAGGTCCTGCACCATCTTTCAATAGTCCGAACAGGCTTGATGTTTCTTCTTTAGATCAGACCCCAGCCCTGACAAGTCTCCCTCACTTGGAGGGTGACCTGCTCAACTAGTATTGGGTGTAAAAGCCAGTACAGGTCTGTCGCATCTTATGCACATTTAACATGCACAATTTCAGCTTTATGCAGTTGGCAAAAACAAAAAACAAAAGAGAAAAATAATTTTAATACTGTACCTGTAGTGTGGGCGATTTCGCCCACCATTACACTCAATGTAATTTTGACTATATGTGATTTTCACTTTATGCGCTGACAGTGGAATGTAACCCCAGCGTAAGATGTGACAGACCTGTTTGTATCATGAGAGAAACAAGGTGGGTGAGGTAATATCTTTTACTGGACCAACACCTCACCCATCCTGTCTAATATCCTGGGACCAACATGGCTACAAAAACACAATAGGTACCACTGTTAGGACAAGGGCTGGTTTTGGCGAGTTTCTGATGGTCACACTTAACAGTTGGCACTAAAGAGCCTTGCTCTGTATCTGAGCACAGTCACAGTCTCTCATCCTCAGTGGAAGGGGGATACAAACTATTTTGTGATGGAAAAACTGCGATTTTGACTAAATTAAAATTGCTGTGGAAAATATCTGGTTTCTGCTGAAGATTTCAAGGAAAAATTAACATTTCCAGATCAGCTCTGCCGCAGACTACAATGAGGTGTCAATGAAACCCTGCAAAGCTCCTCTCTTTCATTTCTTCATTCAGATGGTCCCAGCTTGGGTACAGACATCGACCTGCCCCAGGTCTTTGCTGGGGCAAGAGTGGGAAAGGAACATGATGGGGGTTAGGGCAGAAAGGAGGGAAAGAAAGACAGGAAGTGAAGAGCAACAGTGCAATGAGCGACTGAATGCAGAAAAGAATGGAAGCTACGAATAAGGGGAAGGAAAAAAGGATAAGAGGATGGAGAGGGAGGAGGAAGGACAGAGAGAGGGTGGATGGAAAGTGAGGAATGAAGGACAAAGATGAAGGTGGGGGGACCAAGGGATGAGGGAGAGAGAGGGAGGGAAGAAGAAAGTGGGCAAGGAGAGAAGGAAAGTCGGGGGGAGACAGACAATGGACGGATAGTCAGGGGGCAGAAGGAAAGTCGGGGGGAGACAGACAATGGGGGACAGAAGGAAAGTCGGGAGGAGACAATGGGCGGATAGTCAGGGGGCAGAAGGAAAGTCGGGGGAGACAGACAATGGGGGACAGAAGGAAAGTCAGGGGGAGACAGACAATGGGGGGCCAGTCGGGGGACAGAAGGAAAGTCGGGGGGAGACAGACAATGGGGGGCAGAAGGAAAGTCGGGGGGAGACAGACAATGGGGGCCCAGTCGGGGGGCAGAAGGAAAGTCGGGGGGAGACAGACAATGGGGGCCCAGTCGGGGGGCAGAAGGAAAGTCGGGGGGAGACAGACAATGGGGGGCAGAAGGAAAGTCGGGGGGAGACAGACAATGGGGGACAGACAGACAGTCGGGGGAGACAGACAGCGGGGGACAGGCAGACGGTCGGGGGCGGGTGTCCCAAGGCAGGGAGTTGGAGCTGACGGGTCCCCCTGATCCGATCCGGGCCGAGACACGGCGGGGGGGGTCTCCCTTTTCCAGAGCCCCCCTGTGATCGGCCTGGCCACTGCCGCCGCCCTGGGCCCCGGGGCCGGGTCGGGGAGGGAGGAGCCGTCAGCCGCCGGGGCTGGGCGGGGCCGGGAGAACCAGAGGCAGCCGCCGCTTCCGCCCGGTGAGGCCGGCGGCTGGGCGGGGAGCGGAGGCCGGGAGACTGCTGGGCCTGCGCCGCCGGGCGGGTAACGCGGGGGGCGCAAATAAGGGGAGATAGGGACTGGGGGCCGGAGGGCAGTATAGGGGGCGGGGGGGCAGGAGGGGAGAGAGAAGGGGCCCGGAGGGCAGTATAGGGTGTAGCAGGGGGGAGCAGGCTGGGGCCCGGAGGGCAGTATAGGGTGCGGGGCTCAGGAGGGGAGAGAGAGAGAAGAGGGCAGTATAGGGTGCGGGGGGGCAGGAGGGGAGAGAGAAGGGGGCCAGAGGGCAGTATAGGGTGCAGGAGGGGAGAGTGGATGAATCCGGAGGGCAGTATAGGGTGTGAGGGGGGAGGAGGGGAGAGAAGGGGCCCGGAGGGCAGTATAGGGTGCGGGGGGGCAGGAGGGGAGAGAGAAGGGGCCCGGAGGGTAGTATAGGTTGTGGGGGAAGCAGGCTGGGGCCCGGAGGGCAGTATAGGGTGCGGGGGTCAGGAAGGGAGAGAGAAGGGGCCCGGAGGGCAGTATAAGGTGCGGGGGGCAGGAGGGGAGAGAGAAGGGGCCCGGAGGGCAGTATAGGGTGTAGCAGGGGGGAGCAGGCTGGGGGCAGGAGGGAAGTATAGAGGGTGGGCTGGGGGCTCAAGCAGTGAGATGCAGGGGACTGGGGGGCAGGGTACATGTTCTGTAAATCCCTGAGACATGGATGGCAGTGGAGACAGGAGGGGGAGGTGCTGCAGACAGCTGGGGGTGGCAGATTGGTCCCTCCAGCACCCCTAGGTTGAGGGTTAGTGAAGGGCTTTAACCTCTGCTGAGCTGCTGCCCCGTGTGTTTCCTGGCCAGACCCCTGGTGGGAATGCTGCCCAGCGATGCTGCCCTCAGGGAGAAGATCAAGGAGGCCACCCGCAGGGACATCTTGGCTGCGGATCTGAAGTGCAGCCTCTTTGTCTCCGCTTTGCAGAGCTACAAGCGTGATTCCGTCCTGAGACCCTTTCCAGGCCTCTATGCTAACGAGGAGAGCAAGGATTTTGATGCATTGGTGAGTTATCCCCTCAGAGGGGACAGCTTGACACTGTGAGTGTCAAGGGGAGGGGAGCCGAAGTGCAGCAGGTGTTCCTCCAGTACAGGTGTAATTAGTTCCACCTAAAAACAAAGCCCAGAACAGATCCTATGAACAAGTCACTCGTTTTCATTACTTACGCACTAATACTACTTCACAGGAGTGTTGTTCGGAGCAATTAGTTAATATCTGTAAAGTGCCTCCAAGATGAAATGTGCTAAGTATTATTAATGTGATTATCCACTTGAATAGTGCTGACCCCATTTCTGGCATCTCCTGGTTTAACACACCTGCTGTGCTGCTGAAGGTACCAGGCTTGCCTTGCCTTTTCCTTGATTTCTGGCTGACTGAGAGGTGAGTGGAGGGTTATCACTTCCACACAGTGCTTTCCAGCATTGTACATTTGTCCCCTTGTCCTCTCAGATTGGGGGTAGGCGTTCGCTGCTCAGTGCAGCTACTGCTTCAGGCCCTTAATTCTGAAGCCTGTTCAGTTTAGCTGGTTTTCTGTACACACCAAGGGCACGGACAGATTCCCTGCGTTGGCAAGATATGGCGTGAGCATTACGGGTACATATATTTTAAAAACTTGATCCTTGTTAAGGACAAATGGCTAACGTAAGTCTAATCCCCTCACCCAATCTTGTTTTTCCTAACTACACATGAGGCTGTTAGGATGTGCTCTGTATGTATGTATGTATGTATGTGTGTGTGTGTGATGGAACACTGTCCAGTAGTTAAAACTGCAAAATAGCTGCCACTATAACATTTTCAACTACTCATAACTTTCTGAAAAACTCTCCTCTGGGATAGAAACTTTCCAGACATGGTCCCTGTCCAAAGGTGAACTACTTTTTTGGTTGGAGGAAAACACTTTTTCAGGCACATGATGTTGAATAAACAGACAAATGCCGTACTGAGCACATGCAGCAGCACATAGACCTCTGCATAAGGGGAAGGAGGGAATCACTGTTTTAATGGTGTGCTTCCAAATAAATGCAGTGTAATTTGTACACAGCCCTGGAAGTTAAAAAAAAAAAAAATTAACAAAGTAGAAAAAAAGCTGTCATACTACCGTGTATATTGTGTTATAACTTGTATATGGGCAAAAGCTGACATAGCTCTTTACAGAAAATCATAAAAATGAGGTCTCTGGCCCAAGAGTTTATAGCTAAGTTGTGTGGAGACTATAAAACAGGTTTAAAATACAGAGCACATTGTTTTCTGTAACACTAAAGAGGCAGAGCAGCTGTGCAAACTTATGTACATTTACTAGCTCAAACAAAATTCTGACTCTTGCCCAGTTAATGATAAAAAAGTTACTGATATGTTATCTGTCCAGTATAAGTGGGTAAGTAAAATTTTGCAAGTCTGAAATGCACTAAGTAAGATTAAGGAATTTAGATTTAAAAGTTACATGACAAATTTACCCTTGGAAGCCTCTAAGTCTAAAGTTGAAAATCTGAAAAAGTTTAACAGGTGAAATAATATCAAAAGCCTGGGTTTTTTTTGTCTGTTGCTCTCTGGAAAATCCAGTTTGAACCAGTATATCCAAGCCTCCTCAGGGGGTGGCATCTCTCTGGAGGCGTTTACAACTTAAATGGAGTCACCTTAATCACCCCCTCACTGTTTTGATTCATGGAGTTGTGGTAACCCTCCCTCCCGGTGTTGCATATAATCCCTGGCCCACAGTCATAGGTGCCGACTTCGCCTCTTTCCCGTGAGGGCTAAACCCCAGCCCTGCCCCACTCCACCCCTTCCATGAGGCCCTGCCTCTTCCCACCCGTTCCCTGCCCCCATTCCAAGCCCTTCCGCAAAGTCCGCACCCCAACTCCACCCCCTTTTTGCCAATATTCCAACTCCTTCCCCAAATCCTCCGCTTAGAGTGCCAAGTTCCTGCTCCTCCACCCTACCCCCACCCCACCCTGGAGCATGCTAATGCTGCCAAGCAGCTGTTTGGTGGCGGCTGGGTGGGCAGAGCCGGGATGCAGTACGCTTAGGGGAGGGGGGGGAGGAGGAGGTGGGGGGGGGAGGGGAGCATGGCTGCCAGTGGGTGCAGAGCACCCACAGCGTCAGTGTCTGTGCCCACAGTGATACATATCTTTGGGAACCATACCATACCAAGTTACTGCATGGGATTGCAATATCTGTCACAGTTTATACCACTCCAGATATCGCCTCTGTGTTGAAGTAGTGACCACATTCAGATGTTTTTGCTCACTGTTCTTATGCATACCCCAGGGATGCTGCCACTGAATATAGACCATAGAATTATAGAAGACGTGTAACTTGCTCAAACATAGTACTCATTGTTGCATATCAGATCAAATGACAAATTTCCCCACAATCTCCGTATAAGTCTTTCAGAAGTGGTTCTTGTAATTAATTGGAACTTGTTTTTCAACTTGTACCACAGAGATCCCCATTAGAGAGAAATATTGTTTCCTTACCACTAGAGGTCTCTGTTTAATCATGATGAAGAAGAGACGCAAACCACACTAATAGTCTTTCTTATGTTAGCTTGCAGATACAAATGCTTTGCCAAGCTTAAAAGAACTTCCAGAATCTATTACAGACACAGATAAAAGGACCTGGGATCTGTTTAGCTGGATTTTATCATCTAAATTCTTAACTATACAAAGTACTAAGAAAAAGGAGGTAAGATTTCAAATTCTTAATGACAGTTTCATGACATGCGTTTACTATTTAACACAACCATTTGCATGCAGGTGGTTCCCTTGACCTAGGATTTAAGGGTTGTTTATTGTAAGGATTGAAAAGTATGTCCAGTGAACACATTTTCTGGTAAGCATAGATGAATAAAGAGACAGTGTCCTTACCCCAAAGAGCTCAAAATCTAAATAGACAAGAACAGAAGAAGGAATGTGTGCAGGAAAAGCAAGTGAATGACGGAGTGGTGATTAATTTTTCTATATCTATTATTTCCTATTAAAACCCCAAAGGTTTGTCTTAGCAAAACCTTTATATTGCTAATGTATGGTTAATCACACTTGACCACTCTATTTAATGTTGTACTCCTACCCTGTGTTCAGACTGTGAGGTCCTCGGCAGGAACCAGGCCACTTTTTCTATTTAGAAAACACCTCATGCTGAGGAGGAAGAATGAGCTAGTGGTTCAGGTGCCAGCCCAGGACGCAGGATACCGGGGTTCGTTTCCATGCTCAGCCGCAGACACCATGTATGATCTTGCATAGGTAACTTAGTTTCTCTGTGCCTCAGGTTCCAGTCTGTAAAATGTGCACTACCTCGCGGGGATGTTGTGAGGATAAATGTGTTAAACATTGTGAGGCACTCAGATACAACAGGAATGGAGACTGTCTAAGTACCTAAGAGAATTGTGGATGCTGCTGGAAATGATATGTAACAAAGACATTTTTATCTTTTTCTTTCCCAAGGACAATCTCTCATGACTATATCTATCTATATAGCCCTGTCTGTGTGCTGGGATTACGACACCATAAAGATGTCTCTTCTTTTCCTCCCTTTCATTGCATCATCCACTTAACTCTGATATCTGAGTCACATTATTGGGAGAGGAGGTGGGGCAGACGGGGATTTAACTTTGATGTCATAACCTTACCACTCAGCAATGCTCATGAATATTCATAGAGAAGCAGCAAAGGAGAAGAGGACAGGAGCGTGGAGGAAAAGAAACCCTTACAGTTCCCAGAATCCACTTGGTCTTCTGTGGTTACCATTACTAGCTAACTGGGTATTAATACTGAATTGTAAATGCGCATAGGTAAATATATTAAGGAACTAGGAAAGGATCTGAGACACTAAGCAAATTTCCAGTGAATAAACTAGACCTTTAAAAAAATAACACTAGGATTCCTTTCTGTGTTTAAGTATGAGAAGATCCAAGAGTTGACAGGAATGTCAAGTGATGCTGTTCCTGCTCCTGACTTCCTGTTTGAAATAGTGTATTGTGATCAGATGAATGCCAAATTTGATGAAGCCAGGGGAGAAAGGAACCTTATTTATGCATTCCATGGGAGTCGCCTTGAGAACTTCCATTCCATACTGCACAATGGATTACATTGCCATTTAAATAGGGTAAGGTTTCCAGTATTTCTTGCTTTAAACACACAGCTTCATCCTTTGTTCACAAACTCTGAGGCATGTTTTAAAACACATGTACAAACATGTGTAGGGATAAAAATGTGATCTCATGTTGCTATTTGTTTTCCTTGATGGCAACAAAGTTTACTTTGCATATGATTATATTAGGTTATAATGTAGATTGAGCTTAAAAAATGCAGGTAGTGTGAAACTGGCATTAAGTTATAGTCATTTCTCCAATATGCCTGGTTGTAGCCATCCTTCACTTTAAAAACCAAAAAAAAAAAAAAAAAAAGATGAATTTAGTGCCTCTGAAAAATTTGACTGCGCTGGAGCCTTGGACCAGGAGGAAAATGGTCAGTATAGGCTCTCTCTGCCCAGGTCTCAACCCTGGACCACCTCTAAAGATGGTAAACTACCTGCCAATTGAGAGTTCTTTGCTAACAAGGATGTCATTTAGTGGGGGGTGGGACTTTGTGGATGTCCACAGCTGTTTGATAGAAGCTAGCTGGGACTATCACTTCTTTTCATGTAGGTTGTCACGTAGCTGGCAGACAGTAAAAATATATAGTCACTACCAACCTGGGCCATGTGTGAAACAGTGACTTATTGTTTTTAATTTCATCCCCACATTCTTAAGCACCAAAGTTCACATGAAAACAAAAAATTAAAAGGCCACACTCTGAAGGTCCCAGAGGGCAAGAAAGAATCTGTATCTTCCCAGGAGGGCACAGCTGGCATGGTGTGTTTCGATTTTTTTCCCCACCCTCATGAATTATCACATTGTCTATAATGGGAGGCAGTGTGCTAGATTAGATGGGGTGGCAAATCCTATGTTTCTAAACTGTTAAAGCAATTGCGTTTGGGGGAAAAAAAATCATGCTTGAAAAGAACTTTTCTCCCTTGCAAAGCAGGTTTCTAAATGTCACTAAGGCCTTGTCCATGCACAAAAGTTGCACCATTTTAAATATACCAGTATAGTTAAAGCTGTACAACTTCCTTAGTGTGGTTTAAAAGTGCTTATTCTGGTCTAGCTTAATTGGTTTTAAAGAAAATAGTAACGCCCCTAACTGAAATAGTTACACTGGTGTCTGTCTGTAACCCAGCGCTCAGGAGGTTAAGATCTGAGACTTCTGAATTTCAGTGCTGTGTTTTTAAGCTCCATAATACTTTTGGAAATATTGCTGGCATTTGGAAAGGAAAGTGCAGTGGTACACTGTATTATTGTTCCATGTGGCCGTTCAGAGTGTTTGATCTGATGCAGTCTCTCTTGATTTACTTTTGTGCTATTTCAGACATCCTTGTTTGGCGAAGGTACCTACCTTACCAGTGATCTAAGCCTTGCTCTTCTATATAGCCCTCATGGCCTTGGGTGGCAACGCAGTGTTTTGGGCCCTGTCCTTAGTTGTGTAGCTGTTTGTGAGATTATCGATCATCCAGATGTAAAATGCCAGGTGAAGAAGAAAGGTGAGTGTATAGAAATAATTACAGCTAGAGTGTGTGTTAGTCTTCTATTAATACTCCTCAGGACTTAGGTTGTGTATATATGCAGTAATACAGGTAAGAATGTGCTTGTGTGTACACTAGTTTCCCACCAGCAGGAACTGACCAGGAGGCACCTTTTCTGTATGACCCATTAGCAAATCTACAAAAGCTTTCCACAAAAAAGGAAAAAATAAAACTTGATCATTCTAGTAGCTGGACCTAGCTAGATCAGTATAGAAACCAAAATAGCATCCTATTTTGTTTTAATCTAGCGTCAGTATAACAGAACATGTTCTGTAATGCAGAATTTTTCATTTGTTCCACAAGTGAACCCACGCCAAGGTATTCCTGTAACAGCAAGAGTAATATGTGTTCTGGATTTAGGCCTGTTAGACTCATAACAAAGCTATAATTTCATTTTGCTGTTGCATTATTTCTCTATCCTCTCTGATGTTTGCAACCCTCAAGCATCGTGCTCTAGGCCTGCCTTCTCCTTCTGTAATGTGCCCTTTCTCCACTCCCAGCCCAACCCATAGTACCCCCATGCCAGGGATAACCAGTAGGGGCTAGTGTAGCTTTAAGACAACTCTGATTCCCCTTCGGGATGCTAAGAGGGACCAATGAAATTTGAGGTAGAGCAAGGAATAAGAACCCTGTCTCCTAACTCCAAGTCCTATGCCTTGACCTTCTTCCTTTACTGTCATACACGTGCGTTTGCTTTCCTTCCCATTTCCAAGAAAACCTCTTCTTGTCCCATACAGATTCAGAAGAAATAGACAGGAAAAGAGCAAGAGTAAAAAACAGTGAAGGGGGCGACGTTCCACAGAAATACTTCGTTGTCACAAACAATCAGCTTTTGCGAGTTAAATACTTATTAGTATATTCACAGAAACAACACAGGAGGTAAGAGTTCAACTCACCAGTATAATGAGCATGGTGCAAATGCCGGATGGACAGAGATCTTATTTGCACATCATTCTCTCTCTCAAAATCAAAAAATACAAAAGCCAGACATGCTTCCACCTACAGGAAGCAAAAAGGGATCCCGGTGCAAATATAGTAGCTAGGAAAATCTTGATCAAAGCTTGCAAGATTGTTCAAAAATAGTAAAACATAATAAATGTGTCAATGATAAGATTATATTTGATGTAATTCATGCTTTTTTAATGCATTTTTTCCCTCCACAGGCCTTCGAGTCAGTCATCTTGGTTTTCCAATCATCGTTTTGCTATAATGATGATGATGTATCTACTACTGCTAATCGTTATAGGTGCCAGCAACTCACCGGCCTTCCTCTACTACTGGAATAGAATGTTTGACTCAGAAGGATGAACAGGCTGCTTTATATGCTGTTACGTTCACCATGTGCCTTAATGATAGGAGATCTACAACCTACTGCATCTGTACCAGCGCTCTGGAAATGGGGTCTTGAGCATTTGGTTATATTCCAGTTGCATTTCCTTCATGGCCCACTTTCCGTTTTTTCTTGTTTAAGTTGTTTTGTTTCTTTGAGTAATGATAGGCTGAAAAGGGAGCTGCCAGTCTTGCACTAGGGACGCTGAAGTAGAATGTGAACAGTTCTCTACAGACGTGTTTTAGTCAATGGTCCAAGAAAAAGCTTTATTTAAAATTAATGAAAACTTTAATGTGGAAACTATCGGGCCGTAGCTGCTGGCTTGATGTGGGTTCCATCATACACAGGGTTTACAATTTGGTTAAGTTTCTCTCCGCACCCCTGTATCGGGGATGTTTATTCTCTGCCAGATTAAAAAAAGCAATATTTATTTATAACGCTATTGGAAGGGAGGAATTCTCTTTACCTCACACAAAGGTAAACCTGCAGTAGGTTTTATTGCCTTGACTTGAGAAACCCTGCGTGTCTTTACTGAAGTGCTGTTTCTCATATGATAAAGCAGGATCATCTTAATTACAATTTTTGACGGGATTATATTTGGGCACAGTGATTGTAACAAAACATTATAAATAAAACAGTAACCAAGTTGGAAGGATCTGGATGTTCTTGTGTGTTATCGAAAATAAAATCATTGGATAAAGAATTAATACTGAATTTTAGAGCACTGTAGGCTATGATGAGAGGAGTGTGTCTTAAGTACAGTACAATGGGCCAGATCCTCAGCTAGGTTCAGGGAGCACACAGTGCAAGTCTGGGGAGGAGGTGTGCAAGACCAAAGTTCACCTTGGCCCTCCCCCACTAAGGGGCCCACTATATTCAGGGCTGGTCCTTGTGTCCAGAACGCTCAAATGGGAGCTCGGGATCAGGGCCGGGCAGGAGCTTCCCATCAAGAAGGAAGGGGAAGGTCTATGCCACTGGCAGATCTCTTGGTCTGGGAACACTGTTTTCACAGCCAAATGTGCAGTGCCAAATGGTTGCATGATGCTCCAGGATGTGGCTCTGTTTGTACACGTCCTGTCTCTTTCTGCAGTTGTGACCTGATTACAGTAGGAATATACCAAATATTTCCTAAAATATTTCATATCGTTTTAGGAAATAGAATATTTTAAGAGCAGGATTTATTTTGTTTCCAAGGTCAGAGAGTGGTGTCAGCTTAGTGTATACTGCATTTAGGTTTTCACTTGATAACTGACCTCTGTATGTGTGTCTGCAAGATATACTGTCTACATAAAGTTATCAGAAGGAGATTGGTTTTTCCTCTATCAGAATTACATTATCTGTGTTAGGTAGGCTTCATGCCAATATGTTATAAGACGTAGCCATATTTTACTTTAAAAAAAATCAAATTACACTAAGAACCCCTCATTTATTATTTGGATTTGTTTGACAGTGTATAGGTTTGTTAGAATTCTGTGTAGTGCACACTTGGAGACTTGGAACATTTAAAGAGATTTGAAAATCACTTCCCTGTCTGTTTTATCTGTACTGTAGTTATAAAACCACCTAAAAGTATTCAAACTGAAAAAGCTAGCAAAAAGAATTTTCTGTTAGTTTATGTTGTGCATGTGGGGATAACATTGCATATGGTCAGATTCACTATTTCTCCCTCTGATGGATCAGCAAGGTAGCAGAAAACCCCATATAAAATTGCCTTAAAAATATTTGTAAAAGCTTCAGGACACATTTTAAGATTGTGCTCTCAGAAAGTGGCAGGTTTTTTAAATGTCAACTTTAAATAATTGAAATGGACACTGTCCCTTTAAACAATGGGGGCTTTTAGCACTCATTTTGAACACAGTCAAACTTTAATTTTGTGAAGATGTGAGCATGGGTGACTATGACCACTCTTGATGTCAATCTCAGATTTAAGTACAGTGATGTGGTGAAAGCAGGAGAGTTCCACATTTATAAAGCAGTATATTGTGTGTTGTAAACATTAGATGTGTTTTGAGACAGCCAGGGTCGTTCAGCAAAGAAGAGCTACACCCTGTGAAAGTTGATTCAGCAGCAAACTAGCCGGGCTTGTGAACAGAGTGTCAGGAAGGAGTGGACTATTCCAGACACAACTATTTTAATTAAGCTTTGGGGTTGGCTGACTTAGTTTTAAAGGCATTAAGAGACAAAATACCATTTCTTGAAATGTGTATTTTCTCACCTTTGAGATTTTAAATTATATAAATACAACTTCACATCTTTAATAGGAATGTCCATTCTTGGAGCTAAGAGTACGTCATGACTTACGGTAAAGTAGCCTCACAGGGGTGTCACATTGGGAAGTAGTAGTATGCCCATTTCACAGATAGGAAACAAGCACAGCCACTAAGTAACTTGCCCAAAGTCACACACAGGAAATCTGTGGGAGAACTGGGAATAGAAACCAAGTCTTGTGACACTCCGAATGGTATGTTAACCATAAAACCATTCTTCTCATAAGATCCTTGGTGCTTGTCTAGTTACTGTTATATATAAGAGTAATGTGAATACATATTAGTGATATGTAATTTATATTAAAGAGGGCATGGATAACACCACTTTTTATTCCTTTTAAATGGTAGCTGTTCATATAAATCTGTCATGTCAGCATTACTTAACATGCTGTGTGTGCTATAAACTGGAGCCATTTTAAGTGACTAATTCTCAGTGTGACTGAATGCCAGTGCTTATTGAGACAAGAGCATTAATTGCAGGGGTTAATCAGCATAACATCTCTCATATCCTCAGGGGTAGGGTTTGCTTCCTTGTCTTTTATCTACCACACATGAAGCCTGAAATTCCTCTCCAAAATCCTTTTATTTTAATCTTGCCTGGTGTAATTCTCCAACCTAATGGATGGTTTTAGAAAATTTAAAATGGCAAAGTAAGCCATCTTCAGGAGAGGTTAAATGACTTGTTTACTAGGGTGGGGAAAAAGTGGTTTTAAGAAGTTCTGTGTTTTTAAGGGTGATCACAAAAAAAAATCACAATCGCAAAATTTGATAACAGCTCCTGTGTAAAATCTGTTATTAACCAAACTATAAGGAAATGGTGTGAACTCCCTACAGCTGTAGTGGAGTGTCTGTTAAGATGCATGAAGACAATGATTATCCTCTATGCTTATGATTATCCTTCATCTGAGGATTTCAAAA
Source organism: Gopherus flavomarginatus (assembly GCF_025201925.1). Lineage (NCBI taxonomy): Eukaryota > Metazoa > Chordata > Testudines > Testudinidae > Gopherus > Gopherus flavomarginatus. Next base: position 85,871,123 of record NC_066625.1, on the reverse strand, counting down.
TGATGGGAAGTATTAAATCCCTTTTACTGATGGTTAAACTTAGGGACAAAGAGGAGACTTGGCTGAGAATATACACCAAGTCTGTGATGGGGGGTAGCTCAGTGGTGTGAACATTGGCTGCTAGACCCAGTATTGTGAGTTCAATCCTTGATCAGGCCACTTAGGGATCTGGGGCAAAAATCTGTCTGGGGATTGGTCCTGCTTTGAGCAGGGGTTGGACTAGGTGACCCCTGAGGTCCCTTCCAACCCTGATATTCTATGTAGTTGGGAATAAAACCGAACAGACTTGATACAAGGCCCCTGCTGTAACCATGTTAGAAGTCTAACTTCTGTGGGTGGCTGAATTGCCAGCAAAACAGAGATTAGATGAATGGCAGAGAGATCCAAGGGAAAAGAGAGAGGTTCAGTGCATGCATCTGCTCAAGATTACAATCTGACTCTTAATATTATGCTTGATCAATGAAAAGCTGTATTAAATAATGAACCCTACAGAAAGATCTCTGCATATTTCTAGCAAACAAGACAAGGGTTATTATCTCACTGATTAAATGTGTCAAAGAAAGTATCTTTTCCCTAGATGTTATTCTGTCACTTAATTGCCAGAAATAATGACTTGGTAATCAGGTTTTTTTAACTCAAACCCTCAAAATTAGGCCTAAGCCATGTCAACATTGCCTGTGCTATTGCAGCTACCTCACTATCTATGCTCACTTAATCTCACTCACTGCAACCTCTTTTGTTGGTGAATGGAACGAGGAGCATTTATTCCAATGAATTTCTGCGTCAGATGCCTGCCTTTATGCACTGTACAGCTTGCAAAACAAGAACATTACCATCTAATGCCCCATTGCCTTTCACAGTCCATTAACACTGCCCAGCTTTACAGCAGATAACATTTCCTGTGCCCAAGTAACGTGAACTAATTATACAGCCAATTTGAAATTAAAATACTTCTCAATTAACATTTTATTGTTCTACGGAGTGGAGGACAGAAGCCTCTCGATCTCTGTCTTTACCCTTTGGTTCTCCATTACAGAAATTAGGTTTAGAGGGGATCTCAGGCCATTTCTGAAAGCACTGGTGTGTTTCTGGTGCACATGAATGTGCGTGTATATTAGTGTCATAGGTGTGCCTAGTGATTTTGAGCTATTTTGAGTATAAGTAGCAGGGTAGCTGTGGCAGCATGGGGAGCAGCAGCAGAGGTGCAGCTAAGCTAGGCCGAGTCCGTACCCACCGGGTTCAGGCAGGTTTGCGCTCAGCCCGCCTAAGCCGTATCAATACTGCCCAGGCTCCTGCAGTGACCTTGCTATTTCTGCTCTCTCCAGCTGTCATCGATACAGTGCTAACCACTCGGTATTTGCTCCCTGTTATAGTGGCTGCAGCTAGACTGACTGGGGGAACAGCTGGGTTTTCAAGAGCCCTAGGAAGGAGGAGGAGGAGGACCTGTGACACATACTAACTTGGAGGTTGTTCCAGGATAAGGAGCAGGCACTAAACTGGGGGTGGGCAATTAATTAAGACAAAAGGAGCAGCTGGGAAGCAATACAGGCATTTCTGAGACTTTGTTGCTTAGAACAACTGGTTCTCCAAGAGCCAGGGGCTTGTAGCCCAGAGCTGCCACTACAAACAGCTGAAGCTTTGTGTGGGAAAGGAGCGAGTCTCATTGTGCTATAACCAGGTCTCCCGACAGAATAAAGCCATTCTTTTTGGGCCCCAGAGGCAGGATGGTCTAGTGGTCAGAGCACTAGCCTGGTACTTAGGCGCTCAGGGTACAGTTCCCTCTGCTACAGCCTTGGATATGTAGAGAGAATTTTCTGAAAGACCATCTATCTTTAACATCTCCTTAAAGCTAAGTTTCCAGCAGCCTCCCTCAAAGGAGCTGGAAAGAACAATCTTCAGAAATTCAAGGGAAGAAATGTACTGTTTAGTTTTGCAGAGTTAAGAAACACAAGTGGGAAAGCTGATGCCCAGTGATTATGCATTACACAAAATTTTATTTTTATAGAAGCAAGAGTAATAACCTTTAGATGAGACATTAAGCATTGGAAAGGTCGGTCAGGTTGAAGATTATAGCTGTAAGTCACCAAAAATAAAAAACAAATAAATAGAAATCTTCACTTAACAATGGGCTGTCTGTGTAAGTTACTCTTTAAAGATCCATTTCTGAGTATTGCCAACCACAAGCGTTCAAAAATCATGACTCAGGGCCCCTCCAAAATCATGAGATTGGCTTAAACACAATGAAGGTTGAGTTTTTTCTATTTGCTTTCTGAGCCTTTAGCTTGAAATGTGAAGTGAGAGCAGCCTATTTGTCACAACTAGGGTGACCAGATGTCCTGATTCTACAGGCACAGTCCCAATTTTGGGGGATTTTTCTTATATAGGCTTCTATTACACCCCACCCCAGCCCGATTTTTTACAGTTGCTGTCTGGTCACCCTAGTCACAACCTGGAGAGCTAGAAACTTACTTGAATTTCAAATGAGAGCTGAGAGTCTCATGCAATCTCTGGATTCCGGCATCTGGCAAAACACCAGATATCACAGGACTGAATCACCCCTGGAGCAGCCGGCCTGGTGCTATCGGAGGCAGCAAAGGTGTGTGTCAGCCAGGTGTATGGTGACCAGATGTCTCGATTTTAAAGGGACGGTCCCGATTTTTGAGTCTTTTTCTTGTATAGGCTTCTATTACTCCCCACCCCCATCCCGATTTTTCACATTTGCTGGCTGGTCACCCTCACCAGGTGAGTTGGCATTTACTTGGTAACGCCCCTGATCTCTGGCTTCTAGTGATGTTGCTCTGCAAACTCAGCTGCCCCTTTCCCTAACCACCAGCTCTGCTTCTTACAGCCTCAAATGTCTCCTCTTGTGTGTCTGGGACTCCAAGTCTGCCCCCTAACCACCATCTCCACCTTCTGCAAACTCCAAGCACCTGGATCCCCAGATTCTCCCCAATGTCTGCAAACCTTGCCCTGCTCTTTAGGAGTTCCTCCTGTCCCAGCCAGGGGAATTCACCCACTGCCTCTGCCCTCCTCACTGCTTGTCAAGAGTCTCCATCTCCATCATTTGGCCTTTAAGAATTGGTCAGTCAGCACTGCGAAGAACACGTTTCAGCCCACCGGTGGTTTGCAAACTGTTCTTAATTAGTCAGGTGGGCGAGATGGGGCATTGTTCTGCTCCCTGATCTGGCCTCGGTTCAGCAAAACAGCAAAGCATGTGCTTATGTCCCATTGCAGACAGCGGTAGCACAACCACGTCCAGTGCATCATTTGCAAGGGGACTTGAGCACATGTTTAAAAACGCCTAGCAGCAGAGGGATTGGATTGTTCATGTGCTGAAAGTTAAGCAGGTGCTTTAGTGAGTTTCTTGACTAAGGCCTGGACAGTAGGGTTAAAAATGAGAGTGATTCCAAGATGGCAGCACAAATGCTTACAGGGGATGGACGCGTGCGCACACCCCCACCCCCTTCGTTTTCTACCAATGTTCACGTTAATGGCACGTAAGCCCTGGTGCGAAGGTTGGTAGCAAAGGGATTGGAAACAGTAATAAAGCAATTGGTGGGCGTTATTTTAAAAAAGGTTTTTACAGGTTCTCGACAAACATCCCCAAACAAAATCTTTATCTTTAGCAAGCTGAAGCAAAGCTGACATGTTTTCTGCTCTGATCTACCAGACAGTTTATGGAAAATTGAACGAGATGGGTAAAGAAACACCTTAAAAATAGAATCACAAAATAGAGATCTGGCATGGAGTATTTTTAAACACATGTTGTCACTTTTAAATACCAGTCTTAAAATAATTGTGGTGACTCACAGAAAGATTGCCAGTGGAAAACAAAATAAACAATAAACATTTCCTTTCGGCCTCTTTCCAGCTGACTGATGCAAATACTAAGGTGAACTAAAAAAGAGTAATAGGATTTTTTTAATGCGTGTCTGGCAATCTAAACAGTTAGATGTAATCATATTTGTTGTATTAAAGTGAATTTAATTCTAAGGAGAGCATTAGACTTGTATTAAAAGGAGTCGATGGATATCCCCAGAAAATTGGGTTTGGTTTTCTATGGCTTAGCATCAATATTACATTGTTCCATGAAGCTGTATTTTAGCAAATGAGTGACAACATTTCAGGGAATTTTGAATTTTCATCTTTTCAGTTAACTGTGTAGCTCTATCACCACTCAAAAGGATTAGATGAAATACTTTCACCAGAAAAGTTATTTTGTCCCATTTTAATTGTCTGTATTTAATGAGCCAGGTTCACACAGGATGTGGTGTATCCAACAGGGGAATTTGGTCTCATGCTTGTTAAATATAATTGCTGCTAGATTTTCTTGCTACTTAGCAGATAATTAATGGATAGGTAGGATCTAGAAGCAACAATTTAATGAGATGCTTAGCTTCCTAGGAAAATGGGAGTTTCTATGTCCTTCGAAGATATCACGCCATGTAAGTGGCATGTAATATTGTGATCTCTTCCTCCTTGTCTGTAACATTTGGGGGATGTGGCAAAATTCTCTATTCCTAAAGGGAAATATTATATATCCCAGGCTTTGCTGCTTTTGTAAATGGGTGAAAATAATTGAGAAGGAAATCCCAGCAGCCCCCGTAATGAAAGAACATATAGTTTGCAGCTTTCCGGATAGCCTTTTATAAAGGACTCTGGAACAAACACAGATCTCTCTCTGATCACAGTAAAATTGAAGAATGCAATGAAAACCATGCTGTGACTTAACTACCACATGTGTGTTAATGGTGCTTGTGCTGAGATGAGAGTCTTGTATGAATCCATAGGACTAATCCAGCTAACACTTCAGATACCAGCTGGAATTGGGCAGCCCTCAGTTATGGTGCTATTGATGGAGTGAACTGTAGGATCTAAGATGGTATCTTACCACAGCTACTAATCAGATTTTCATTCAATAGATGCACATCAGGTTTGGGATTTCACTACAGGTAGCAGGAGGCAGCAGTGTCCTGCTCTGGATCTGGTTTCAGTTAGGGCCCAGGTTAGAAGATGAAGCAGGGTCAGGACATGGGTTCACACTGAATGGTGCTAAAAGCCCCTGGGCTGTTCTCAATCACAACATCCACATCAGTTCAGGCAGTGGCCCCAGAACCAGAAATGCAGGACAGTTTCAGATCCAAGCACAAGAAGCCAAACACCAACCCAGAATTCACAGGGGTCTGGATTTGAGGTTCTGAGATTCATCCCATCTCTGTTTTCCAAAGCAGCCGACAAGACCCATTAGCTACGCTGGCTGGACTCCTACTGTCAGCAACCCAGCTGACACTGACCCATCACCAGGGCCGGCTTTAGGAAGTGCGGGGCCCCAATTTGAACAGTTTCGACGGGGCCCGGCAGGGATGACTTAAAAAAAACCAAAACAAAACAACAACGAAAAACACCTGTAGAAAAACAAGTGGGGCTTGTATTCACCGGGCAGTGCTCTGAGTCTTCGGCGGCACTTCGGCGGTGGGTCCTTCACTCGCTCCAGGTCTTTGGCGGCACTGAAGGACTTGCCACCGAAATGCCGCCGAAGACCCAGAGCAAGCGAAGGTCCCGCCGCCGAAGTGCCGCTGGAGACCCAAAATGCTGCTAGGTGAGTAATAATTAAAAAGGCGCCGCTAGCCAGGGAAGAGATTCTCACTGGGTGCGGGGCCCTCTTAGGCGCGGGGCCCGATTCGGGGGAATTGGTGGAATGGGCCTAAAGCCGGCCCTGCCCATTGCAAAGCTATCCTCTTGCCAGTTCTGTCACACTGCTCTCAGTTCTGTCTCCGTTTCCTTGCTGGCTTAGCACTAGGCAGGCAGGGTGGTATATTTGGCAATGTGCTTTTTTGGTGACATTTTCATTTCATCGTGAAAGCTGTCTCTGCAGGTTCCCTGCCTACGCCCTGAGCTTCCTGAAACTTGCAAATGTCAGACTCAAGCACAGAGAAGAAAAAGCAGGAAAAATAAAAATGCCTACAGATGAGCGAGACAAAGAATCAAGTGATGGAAGGGAAGGACACCGCCAGCAGCTCTTACGCTTACTGAAGAGCAGAGCTACTGGAGAGCCTAGAGATGAGCCTAACCCCGCACCCCCCAGGTCCCAGTAGCTCTGGACACTGGAGAAGTTCAGAGCTGGACATGGCAGACGCTCCATTGCCCAACAAGCATACATCTCACTGCACTCTCCGAGGTCATGTATGTTTAACAACAACCAGGCACACCTTCCTGCATTTTTAACTGTATATGAGGAAACTTTCCTTACCTTCATTCCTTGGTATTCTGTAGCTTGAAAGCCAAATGGGCTGCCAGCTGGAAATGAGCCTAACCCTGAACCTCGAACTTGTTACTCCAAACTTCGGGGGGAATTTTATACATCTGGGCCTGGACCCATATCTACTTTTGCTCCTGACCCTTAGCTCTGGGATCAGGGGCGGCTCCAGGCATTTTGCCACCCCAAGCTTGACAGGCAGGCTGCCTTTGGCAGCTTGCCTGCGGAGGGTCTGCTGGCCTTGCGGCTTCGGCGGACCTCCTGCAGGCATGCCTGAGGGACGTCCTCCGAAGCCGCAGGACCAGCAGACCTTCCGCAGGCATGCCTGTGGGAGGTCTGCCGAAGCCGCGGGACCAGCGGACCCTTAGCAGGCAAGCCACCGAGGGCAGCCTGCCTGCCACCCTCACAGCGCCAGCAGAGCGCCCCCCGTGGCTTGCCGCTCCAAGGCTACTCTGAAGCCTCAGTTCTAACCATCCCTGAGTTTTGGGGGGAGTTTGGAATCCAGACCCATATGTTGTGGTTTAAGCCCATTTCTACTGCGGGACATATGGGAGTGGGTGGGAGAGGAGATCCATTCATCTTTCCCCTACCCACCGGGGCGTCAATCATGAGAGAGTATTTAGCCTTCGTCCTGCTTCCATTGAAGTGAATGGAAGAAGTCTCATAACTTGTAGATGGGTGGAGAACTGTGATTTCTATACTAACCAACAAAGAACAGTGTACTTCCTAGCCCACCCGGGCCTGCTTGTTTGTCTCGTCCGCTTGTCTGTCATAGAGTGTGAGCTCTTTGAGGGTACTGCCCTCTAAAGTCAATGGGAAGACACCAATGTCAGTGAATGCATCACCAAGTGTTTGCCGTATTGTATAACAACTCACCCCTGCTACTGCTGGTCTTACTCACTAACTTCTACATGAATGGAAGAGGCAAGAGATTTACTGCTCGTGCTGTCTCCTGGGAATAACTTGTCAAGATAAAACAGGAAGCTTGTAATATTAGCTGGTCAATAAAACAAAAGTTGTGTGTCAACTGAAAATATGAAGCAAAGCTCTCTCAGTAAGAAGGAACTGATGTCAAGGACTCCATGCAAGAACATTACGACAGGCGGTAGAGAAGACACATATTAATCTGTCAGCACCTTAATGTATAATAAATAATTCCAGGAGGCAAAATGCTGAGCAGAAGAGTAACTTTCCAAACTCTGATCTATGTCTTTCTTTGATTACATGAAAACCAAAGCCCGAAAGAAAATAGACGTTCCACATCAGCTGGTTTGATGACTATTCCAAAGGCGCCAACCTCCTGAACTGTCTTGCCTTGTTTTCCTAGCCCTTCTCCCACAAGAGCTTGCAATTCTGTGCTAGTTATTGGATGATATGTTAAAATATGTTCTGTGTAAGAACCAGCCGAGACAGAGAGCTCATAGGCTCTCCAGTCCCAACCTTTGTTGCTCCCACAATAAAGCTCGTGCTTCTAGATCAAGCCAGCCTTTTTCCTTTCTTTATGACACCGCTGTGTATTCATCCCACAGCAGATTTCACATGTCCTGTGTGTAAGTAGATGTCTGCCAATTTGATCAATGGGATTTGAAGGAGAATGAGCTTCCCTATTGGGGTATGGTTTGCTTAAGAGTGTTTACAGACAACCCACTCTAAACATCAGCCTTTTAGAAAAGGAACAAGACAGAGGGCTTTGGGAGTGACACACCCAAGGAGCCCTTGGTGTCAACTGGCAGAGGGTACAGGGGGTGTCTAGGGTTTTACAGAGATTGCTTGGGTTGGATAGCTGCATAATAGTTCACCACGGAGTGGCATATGAGGTCTCTACTGAAAGCCAGTTGCCCATCCATCATCATGAACAAACAAACAAACAAACAAATGCATATCTGATTTTCACTATAAATATAGTGAAGTGCTTCATGTGAAGCTGATCAGTGATCTGGGACCGGTCAGCTGGGGTGGGCTGTTTCTCTGGGAATGGTGGGAGTGTCCTGTGGACAAGGGACTGGATGCTCCAGGCAGACGCTCAGAGGGCTCGACGTTTGGGGGCTGCCAATTGCCAACCTGTTGAGAGACAGAGGGGCTTGCGAGGCCCTGCGGCACTGGAATGATGGGGAGGGGCAGGGGGCTATGACCCCCATTTTTTACTGGCCACAAGGGCAAGTTATGGGAGGGCAGAGAGGAGTGAGCAGGGCCTCAGGGAGAAAGGGTGGCCTGGGGGTGAGGTCTTGGGGGCAAGAGGAGGGGTAAGGCTGCCAATTTGTTTGGACGTATTCCTGGAGTTTCTATCACATGACACAACCTTTAAAGATTCATCTTTAATTCCTGGAGACTCCAGGACAATCCTAGAGGGTTGGCAACCCTAGGGAGAGGTGGGGCCACGGTTTGGGCACCAGAGGCTCCCACCACACACACTTTTAGGAGGCTTCCATGGCTCCTGGTGTGGCCTAGAGGGCAGTGCTTGCATTGCCCATGGCTGATGGAGTGGGGGGGCTGACCCCCCTGCAGACACTGACAGCCCTCACTATGGGCAGGTGGACGTGTCCCGGGGGTGAGTATTACTGGAGCTAGAGAGAGTTCAGGTAGTCTGAGCACCTGCTATACCGCTAAGGCCAGGCTTTGATTGCCAGGAAGAGGCAGAGAAGCCTTCCATTATGTCGGATTTGATTCCACAGAGGGGGTGGGTCTTTACCCACCGCGAGTCAGGCAGGCGTCCATGGGGCTCCAGAGGACAAATGCCTGACTTAGCTCACGGAAGGGCAGCCACTGAGGCTGTGGGGCACGATCCTGCCCTGTCCCCACAGCCTGTTCCTGGCTCTGTGAGGTTTCAGGGCCACTCTGGGGGACTAAGGAAACGTGGCCAACCGAAGGCAGGGGCAGATCCAGCCAGTGGTTAGTCTGCCCTGGCAGGCCAGTGGATCCCAGGTAGATATTGGGATGCTCCTGCTGTGCTCGACATTGTTCCTTTCCATGCTGTGTGTTCCTGCCCCTCGAAAGAGGAAGGGGCGCCGTGCTGCTAGGGACAGGGAGCACTGGGGGCTGGGGCCTTGTGGAGTAAAGGCTTCACACCTTGATGCTCTTACAAGGCCACAAATCCCTCCTGTTGGAAGGGAAAATGCCACTGAGCCTCACGGGAGTTTTCAGAGCCACCTAGCAGGTTTGTCCGGGTAGGGAGAGGGAGGAATAGCCCCGGATGCGTACACAATGCCGGGCTAGTCCAGGGACACCCAGTAGGGAACAGATGGGAAATAGCTGCAGGAGATAGTGGCTGCCCCGGCCCATTGGGGGCTGGTCAGAAAATCAGCCTTAAAGGCCATCACGTGCCCCCAGTGATTTAAATGGGTAGACTACAAGAGAGTCTGATGAACATCTCCTCAGGGCCCAAATAGCTCCTGCCACCTTGAAGCTGTTCCTGTTTGCGTAGGTCAAGTCAAGACAGCGTGTGAGTCGTCAGCTCTACTCCCCGTTAGCAGTGTATAAGTAACCTTTACAAGAACAAGCTGCAGAAAGGGAACCATTAATGAGGTCTCCCATTGGCGTTTGGGAACAGTGTAAAGGTCTCAGCTGAATCCCTACAAACCAGGCTGCGCTCTCGGAGCTGCGATCAAAATTCCTATTAGGTCGCACATCTAGCGTGGAGGGACTTTAATGCTACTCTGGGCTCAACATGGGGAAACAAGTTACTTCATACGTCTCTTACTCCCAGCCTACAATCAGCCTGAAACACACATTTGCCCCATTGCCCAGAAATAATTAAACTGGAGGTGCCATCTCCCATGTCTAGGGATACATTTGACTGCCACCTCCCTCTTTCCTAACACAGAAAGGCACATAAAGGGGAATTCTGTGCTAAGCAGCCCCTAGAGAGAGCAATGGCCTTGCCCATGAAGGCACGAGCTAGTACTAGACAGTTAGGCAAGCCCCTTACAACACATGCAGCTGTCCATTTGTGGGGGGAACCAGAACAGATTGGGAGCCCCCCAGGCTAACACACAGCATGTGCATCTGATTACTGGAGGACTGGTCTGCAGGGAGGTTTCTAGCTTCCCCACAAATTCACAGAGTTAGTCAGAATTTTTTTGACAAAACATTTCCCCCCCCATCGGAGAATGCCGAATCATGGAAAGCAAAACTTCTCCTGGGAAACGGTTGATTTTTGACAAATATTTTTGACTTGAAGAAATTTTGAAGAAAAAAAAAGTTTTGAAGATTTTTTAAAAAAGAAAAGAAAAGAAAAGAAAAATTCTGGTTCCAAACAATTTTGTTTCAAAATTGAAGCCAATGAATATAATAAAGAAAAGGTTGAAATCACAACAGAACATTTTTCTTGGCCCAAAACATATATTTGTATTTTAGTTGATGAAAAAGATCAAGATTTCAAACTCTCATCTCAGTTTAGAGCAGGAAAATTCATCAAGATGTAAACTGCCATAGAATAGAGAAACAATTTCTTAGATAGCTCTACTCACAATTACTGATCTGGTCTGGCTCCTTCCATCCAATACAATCCTAGTTTTGGTCCAGCTTCTATGCCAAACAGCACTTTGAAAACCACTAGAACAGATCCAGCCAGACTCTTCTTCTCTAGAACCTAGCTCCACTCGCTCACTTTTGTACAAAGGACTGCATATCCTACAGGCCTTTCAATAAGGGTGACTATGCTGGGCAACAAACCAACCTCTCCAGATATGTTGCCTAGATTAGACCAAATACAAATAACTCCCTTGCTAACATTTTTAATGCTGAACAAACCCACGTTCACCAAAACACAGCAGCCACTTGACTACCTAGCATATGCAAATTACCAAGCAGTTGATTCAGTTCCTCCTTTATGCTAACAGGTGGCACCAGCATTGTTAGAACAAGCACTAAGAGTCCTCCCTCTCTCAACACATTAAATAAACATAACAGCATTTCCCATCCTGGAAGGATTGTGTGTGATCTCACTGGTTCTCCTCCCATCTCTCCATTTTCTGTCCTCTCTCTGCTCCTGCCTCTCAACTCCTACCTTTTAACTGTTTTCTCTTTCTTTTGGAAGAAATATTTTTTCTCTCTCCCCTTTTTTCTCTTCCTATGCTCCCTTCATCTGACCCTCTTCTCACTTTCTTGGATCCTCAAAACAGGTTTAAGCTGGGCTTTAAAAAGGTGCCGAGACTTAGTTTTCACCCTCCATATTACCACCGGTAAATGATTCGTGCCTCAGTTTACCCATCTAGCAAATGTTGGTGTGAGGCAGGGGAATGTATGCTGGGGTCTCTGAATACTAGTAACAGTGCAGAGTGTTATTAACTTGCCGGCACAGGGGGAAGTCAAACGCAGACACTGTCTGTCACCCTCTGTGTCTCCACAGATGCGCTGTAAATCTTTCCCAAGGTGTCCCCACTCTGTCCCCCGACGCCAACTGATGGGACTTTCCAGCAGCACGGTGGTAGAAGTGGATCAGAGAGAGTGAGAATCTTCCCCTTTTGGAAGCCTCTGGCTATGAGACCTGCACAGCTGGGGCTGATCTCAGATGTAGAGAAAAAGGAATCCCATTGAGGAATGCACCAGATGGACCAGAGCCCAAGGTCCTTCCCTCAGGCGAACTCCAGCTGAGGCTAAAGCCAATGAGAACTCAAGTAAGGGATAAGTAAAAGTGAAGTAAGGATGTCACGGTCAGCCCTACATGCAGATGACTGAGTGACATGGAGTCATCTGGCCAGTGCTCCCATGATGTCCAAGCAGCAATGCTCAGCACCTTTCATTTGATTGGGATATGAGAGTCCCATTGCTCATCTTTTGCACCAGAGTCAGGTCTAATTCCCACTGACTCCTTTGTCTGTGTCAATGGGAATTTTGCCTGAATAAAGAGTGCAGGATCAGGCCCTTTCTTTTACGTTTGGAAATCTGCATTCTTAGCACAGGCCAGAGGGTGCTTGGCAACAACAGGGACGTCAGCATGAGAGTTCATTGCAGTTGCCCTGAGGCCAATTAGACTCCTGTCCCAGCTCCTGCTCTGTCATTATCAATTAGTGACTTCTGATCTGGCCACACTTCCTGCTTCCCCTACACACCCACCCAGGGCTGTAAGGAGGGCAGGGAGAGCGAGGCAGCTGCCCAAGGTGCAAAGCTGTGGGGGCAGAAAAATGGGGCATGTAGGGGTAGTCATGCCCCCCTCCCAAATTTCTGCCTTCCATTTAGCTGTGGGGTGTGCCCAAACATCTGTGCTAAATGGAAGGCAGAAATCTGGTTGGGATGGGGGGTGGGCGGGCTGTGTGCACTTGAGTGCAGTTATGTAACAAAAAAATTCTACATTTGTAAATTATACTTTCACGACATAGAGATTGCACCTTGTATGAGGTGAATTGAAAAATACTATTTCTTTTGTTTATCATTTTTACAGTGCAAATATTTGTAATAAAAATAATATACACTTTGAGTTCAATTACAACACAGAATACAATATATTTGAAAATGTAGAAAGACATCCAAAACATTTAATAAGTGTCAATTGGTATTCTATTGTTTAACAGTGTGATTAAAGCTGTGATTAATCACAATTAATTTTTTGAATTAATCATGAGAGTTAACGGCGATTAATCAACAGCCTTAGTCTGAAGCCCATTAGCCTACGCATCACCAACCTCCATTTTCAGGGGTCGCAGTTAAAAAACTGACGCCAAGGCAGAAAAATAGGGGGCTATGGGAAGTGAAGCTATTCATTTTCCAGAATGACTAAGGGAGCCGCTCTTCCTGTCTTGGTCCACTTTGAATCTGTTGGAGGATGCTGCCTTCGACATAGCGAATCAACAGCCACAGCAGCCTTTGTCTTAAACCAGCTAAGCTGCAAGTGTAAATGGCGGAGCACTCTGAAAAACCACGGTAGTGGCCCCACCTTGTGACTGTCCAGGGCTGCAGAAGGAAGAGTTTGGGCTGGGTTTTTGGCACAGATTTTCAATGGGAGGTTGTGTCTGTCTTTTCTCGATTACCGTATCCTTTAATACGGACAACTAAACAACCAGGGGCTGATCCTTCAGTCTTTGCACAGGCCAAACTCCCACCTCAGGGAGAGTTTTGCTTCTGGAGGGGATGCTGGATTTGGCCAGAGGAAGAGTTTAAGCCCCAGGAACCTCCTGCATCACTGGGCCCAAATGTGAGGGCACAATATGGCTTCCATTGTATTAAGGTTAAACTGGGATGAGCTGCGTTGTTTCTCTGCACCGATCAGGCAGAAAAGCATATATCCTCCAGCTACTAAAATACCCACATTGGCATCTTTTATTTGTAATCATGTCAATTCAAAGGTGAACATAACTCTGAGAGTCCTTGTCCCTGGCATGGACACAGCTTAAGGTTTTTTCATAAACAATCCACTAACCGTTTATTTCCACCGTACATAGAGCAAAAAGTACAAAACAAGCACTCTGCACGAGCTCACTTTCCAGGGATTCAAAACAGTCACAAAAATGACAGTGGAAGAATTAGGGCTGGTGCCTGCATGTCCTGAGTCATGTGAGTAACTTTTAATATTGGACAGGTGAGTAGAAATTCACGGAGAAGGAGATGTCAGTAGCAGGCTGGCTGGGAAGACAAGACCAAGACTTTACCTGACAAAACCTGAAATGTCTCATTCTTGTCATGGAAGTCACAGCTGTGAGAACCACACAGCCCATGAGCCTGGTTCTGCACTGGAGTACCGTTAGCCCCAAGAATGATCCCACCAAGGCCAAAAAGAAAGGATGCTCTTTTGCCAATCTGGCCCTTTCTCTATATCTTTTAGAAGCCAATGTATTTTTCCAGAAAAACAGTGGTTGGCGGGAGGCTGGCGGATACTGAATTCCAGAATTATTGCAGTACATTGCACCTGGCCCAAGAGCAGCATAAAAAGGCCATAAAGGGGGTGGAACTAGCCTGTGGGGAACAGGAACTGTGCAAACGACTTCTACAGAGCCGGTGGAGTAGCAGGACGTCAGCCCCTCTCTGAGTCTCTCCCATGGTCCCAAGGGGTCCTCGGAACCAGAGCACAAGGGCCTAAGCCCAGAATAATGGGACCCCTTGGAGAGCACGGTGATACTCAGTGTGAGTGCCGCAGAAGCCAGCTCTCAGTTACCAGTTTATGGTGAGTGTTCCATTCGAACCTAATTCAGGCGGGGCGGGTGGTGGAACGACGTGTTAGCGTTACTACTGTACTTCCCAGGGAGGCACCATAATAGGAGCTACTGGCCAACGCAACGCCCCCGACCAAGAACAGCGAGTTCCTTTCCTCCTGCCAGATGCTTTTCTCTAGCAGACCGTATGGATGATTGTGCCGTTGGACGCGCCCGAAGCCGCTCCGCCATTTATTATGTAGTCCTTTATGTTCATCTCAGAACTGGACAGCAGTTTGTTTCTCTCCTGCCCCATAATTACTGTTTCTATTCCTCTAAGGCACGCCTTCATATCCTCTCGGAAGGAAGGAGTGTAGAGACCGTAAATGACAGGGTCGGTGCACGTGTGTAGCAAGCCAAAGAGAAAGAGACTGTGGTTGATGTACTCGGGCATGCGTTGAATCATGTCTGGCTGGAACCAGTACCACAGGCCCAGGAGGTAATATGGGGTCCAGCAGATAACGAAGGAAGCGACTATCACAACGGTCATCTTGAGGGTCTTCATTCGTGCCTTGGAGATGTGGTTGTTTTTGCTCCTTGCTAGACCTGCCGGGAAGAGTCAAAGGGATAATTGTATACGACGCAACAGCATACAACCAGGAAGAGAGCAACATTCACAGCCCAGCCTCCCTCAAAGTCAGGAAGAGTTTGACTTCAAGACTTAGGCCTGATCCAAAGGCCACTGGGCTCAGTGGGAGCATTTCCATTGACTTCCGTGAGCACTGGATTAAGCCCAAACTGCAGCTGAATTGAGTTACCACAGGGCTGAAGTTGTGCCCAGAGGCCTGCACTGGCTCTCGTATTGGGTTGTATTTCACCCTCCAGGGCTTCAGTGGGACATAAAGCCATGCACAAGGTGCGGGTTGGGCCTCTCCCGGGGGGGGATGAATAAGGATGTTTGTTTTCAAGGCTGCTGCCTTTCATCACCATAAAGTCACTTGACTGGATTGAGGCCTGGTCCTACTCAGCCATGCAGGAGTCTAAAGAAGAGGAAGCCGCCCTCGCCTTGCACACCTTCCCCATCTCTTCTCACCAGGCCTGAAGGAGGCAGTAGCAGGTCTCCACAGTACTCCTGGAAGAAGTGGGCAGATTCCATGCTCTGCGCCTCTCTCCACCATATGTGCAATCTCTCTCACCACGTATTACATTATACAAGGCTCCCCTATTCCGCTGTCCATTATTTTCCACCAGCGAGGACTTGCCATCCCCAGAAACACACTGGCTGTTTCTCATTTTCTAAGCCTGGAGATGTCAGGCAATGATGCTGATCATGCAATAAGAGATAGCTATGAAATCTAAGGGCTCTGGCAGGGAAAATTACAATGTCTCAACAATACCAGTAAGATCACATGGAAGTATGCTGAATGCTAAATAGCTGTAGCCTGCTCACCCTTGTTGATCTTCAGTTGCTTACTGATTTCCCAGATGATGCGGATGTAGCAGACAATCATGACGCTCAGGGGGGCGACGTAGAGGGTGGTGAAGGTGAACATGTTGTAGGTGATTTCTTCCCAGTGCTCTTGGAAACTTCCATGAGTCACACACTGGGTAAAATTGACACCGGGGACAGTGTGCAGGTGAAAAAGAAAAAGCTGAAATTAAGAATGAAACAGTTAGTCAGAGATCGTTCTTAAAGGGGCACTGTCACAATGACAATCTCCTTCCTGGGCTTACTGGGAACACTTTCCGGCAATTATTAAACCCAAAAAGAATTTAGAAAGTCTTCTTACATAGGGTTTGCCAGATTGGGTCAGACCACAGGTCCATCTAGTTCAAAACACTGTTTTGACAGTGATCAGTACCAGATGCTTTAGAGGAGGGTGTTAGAACCCTGCAGTAGCAGATATGGAATCATCTGTCCCCACATTAACTCTTGTTCTATCTCTTATCAGCAGAGCATGAGGATGCATATTGACTTTTCATCATACATGCTCTTTGCTGACTCAGTCCCTCACTCATCTCGAGCAATCGTCTGGTCCATTCATGGTCAATTCCAGTGTCCAGTTCTCTTGCACTAGTACGACATTGCAATATTTGAGCTGCAGCTACAGCAGGCGAAAAAATGGGTTCTGTTGGAATTAAAAGCTCACTGCGTTTTTCTCCAGGCCTCAATCATAAACCTCGGCCATTATTGTAATTATTCCTTACTTTGTGCCAACAGACAACATTGGTACCAACTACTAGCAAACGCATCAATTAATTCTATAAGCCAGGTTCTTATAAATAAATCAGAGATAAAGTCCTTGATTTGGGGTGGATCTGTCTCTCCTTTCTAAGTATTATGATGCTGTTCTCCATGATAAAAATTATTCCACTATCAAAAACATACTTGGCCTAATAACAGAAAATAACCCCCCGAGCTCGTAAGCCAATGTGTGGCTATTTTAAACACTGTTGTTCCCAGCCATGCAATATTTCAGTAACTGGGTGAAGAGCCATTTATCTCTCTCGAGAACTCGGAATTCTTTTGTGCCGCTACAACAGCACTGTAGAATTCATGCTCACAAGATTTATTTTCACTCGATGACGGCTTCCGGTCCTGAGCTGACAATACACCTTGCTTATCTCCATTAGCGTCAGATGTTCCTATCGCTGTCTGAAGCAGCAGCATCTTTTGAATGAAAAGCCTCCATATGAGCTTTTAAAATGCCAATCCCGCTGTATGTTCAGTCTCCCGACCTGGCTGCCCTTGCAGCACTGAAATTTGCATACTGAATAAGCACTGGAAGAAGGACAGGTTAAATATTTTATAGCTGTCATAATCGAGACACACCATATCGTGGATATGCGAGACCAAAGCCCATCTCCTTAAAGGTAGTTAAGTGCCTAACTCCAGCTGATTTCAATGGGAGTTTGGTGTCTGAATACCTTTGAGGATCTGGGCCCAAAGAGGTAAGGTCAGGTTATCATCTAGCAGGTTTCCTCCACCATACAGGTAGCTAGTGACAGCGTTACGCTACTGTGCATTTCCTGCTGGGTGTTTTTGACTATTGGACTGATGAAACCACTGTATTTAGAACAGGAACAGCTGGAAATAATGGCAGACAAGGGCGGCAGGTATAATAGGCCCTAACCCAGGCCCTGGCCCTGCCCACACGCCACTTTCTCTTCCAAGCCGGCGGGAGCTCAGCTCCGGCGGGATGCCAGTAGGCGGCTGGGGCCGGTGGATGGCCCAGTGTTGGTGCCAGCTGGCGGCCCAGCGCTGGGACAAGTACTAGGGGCAGCCAGCAGCCCGGGGCAGTTCAGCTGGGGCTCCTTCGGCCATAGAGGCGGGGATACTCGGGGCTCCTGCAGAGGGTGGGCACCATAGAGGACTCGGGTGGAAGGGAGGGGGGTGTCATAAACAGATAGCTAAGGGTTAATGTCTCTTTCACCTGAAGCACCTGACCAGAGGACCAATCAGGAAACCGGATTTTTTCAACTTTGGGTGGAGGGAATTGAGTGTCTAGGGTCTTTGTCTTTTTTCTTTTGGCTGCCTGCCTGCTTTCTCTGAGCTTTGGAGAAGTAGTTCTATTTTCTAGTCTTCTGTTTCCAAGTGTAAGGACAAAGAGATCAGATAGTAAGTTATATGGTTTCTTTTCTTTGGTATTTGCATGAATATAAGTGCTGGAGTGCTTTGATTTGTATTCTTTTTGAATAAGGCTGTTTATTCAATATTCTTTTAAGCAATTGACCCTGTGTTGTATCATCTAAATACAGAGAGAACATTTGTACTTATTTTTCTTTCTTTTTATATAAAGCTTTCTTTTAAGACCTGTTGGAGTTTTTCTTTACTTCAGGGAAATTGAGTCTGTACTCACCAGGGAATTGGTGGGAGGAAGAAATCAGGGGAGATCTGTGTGTTGGATTGCTAGCCTGATGTTGCATTCCCTCTGGGGGAATAGGAAAGTACTTTTTGTTTCCAGGATTGGGAACAGAGAGGGAGATTCACTCTGTGTAGTTTCACAGAGCTTGTGTCTGTGTATCTCTCCAGGAGCACCTGGAGGGGGGAAGGGAAAAAGGATTATTTCCCTTGGTTGTGAGACTCAAGGGATTTGGGTCTTGGGGTCCCCAGGGAAGGTTTTTCAGAGGGACCAGAGTGCCCCAAAACACTCTAATTTTTTGGGTGGTGGCAGCAGGTACCAGGTCCAAGCTGGTAACTAAGCTTGGAGGTTTTCATGCTAACCCCCATATTTTGGACGCTAAGGTCCAAATCTGGGACTAAGGTTATTACATGAGTGGCAGCTGGTGGGAGATAGACAGAACCCAGAAGCCAGTAGAAATATTATATTTTTCTTTTCTCTGCTAAGGGCTTTTTAGCAGAGAGAAACAGTTTGGTTTTAAAAGGGAACCAGAGAGAAATTTTTTTTTCTGCTCTCTCTGGCAGTTTGTGGCTTGCATGTTAAGCAGAAGTCGTTAAGGACTATTAACAGTCTTTTGTCACACAATAGCACTCCCATTGAGAGTCGTACCAGCACTTATAGGCATGCAAATAAAGTGGTTTTTCTGGTTTCCCTTCATTGAACATTAGCTAGAGAGAGAAAAGAAAAATTAGCTAAAGGCACTGTTGCTAGGCAGACTTCAGGAGGCAACAGAGAACCTGCAGTTCAGAAGATAAACACCGGAGGGCACCCCAACACAAGAAAACAGGAACCATGACTTCTAAGGCAAAAATTGACGCCGAAGAACAAATCAAAGAAGCTGAACACAGGCGACAACTGGAAATAAAACAAAAAGAGATGGAGATGAAAGAAAGAGAAGAACAGATCAAAGAGGCAGCCTTCCAAAGAGAACAGGCGGCCCAAGAGGCACCACACAAAAGAAAACTAGAAGAAGAAGAGGTGGCCCACCGCCGAGAAATGGAAAAGCACCGCCGAGAAATGGAAAAGCACCAAAAAGAAATGGAAAAAACAACAAAAAGAAATGGAAAAACAACAAAAAGAGAATGAAGAGAAGGAAAAACAGAGAAAACATGAACTGGAATTGGCAAAAGCTGGGCTGCATGTGCCAGCCAACCCTAACAACCCGGTGCCAAATATTGCTCCACAGCACAGGAAATTTCCCACCTACAAGGCAGGTGATGACACCGAGGCCTTCTTGGAAAACTTTGAAAGAGCCTGTCTTGGGTACAGCATTCCCGAAGACCAGTACATGGTAGAATTGAGGTCACAGCTCAGTGGACCTTTAGCAGAGGTGGCAGCTGAAATGCCTAAGCACCAAATGAATGACTATAAACTTTTTCAAACCAAGGCCAGATACAGGATGGGGATAACCCCAGATCATGCCCGTCGGCGTTTCAGAAACCAAAAGTGGAAACCAGAGGAGTCATTTCCCAAACACGCCTACTACATTGCAAAAAACTATGAGGCCTGGCTAACAGGAAACAACATTCAAACCTTGGAAGAACTGAACCTCCTCATACAAATGGAGCAGTTCTTGGATGGTGTTCCTGAAGACATCACACGGTACATACAAGATGGAAACCCCAAGAATATCGCTGAGGCGGGGGAGATTGGAGCCAAATGGATGGAACTGGCAGAAAGCAAGAAAGCTACTGTCAAGGGGAACGATTACCCCAGGGGGCACACAGACCATAAACCCTACAACCGAGGACAGCCAAAACTTCTTCGTTGGAGTTTAGCTCTCCAAGATTTTGATTTTGAAATTCAACACATCACAGGAGCTTCTAACAAAGTAGCTGATGCACTCTCCCGTGAGAGTTTCCCAGAATTCAGTAGTTAAAAAGTGTTCTTAAAATGTAGAAGTCTGTTAGTTATATACTTAGGAGTATATGTAAAGGTGTATGTGTTGTATTAATCTGTTTATTTTCAAGTTCTAGAAGGAAATCGCCGCCAGTGAGCTTCCCCACTGTCTGCAATTTGGGGGGCGTGTCATAAACAGATAGCTAAGGGTTAATGTCTCTTTCACCTGAAGCACCTGACCAGAGGACCAATCAGGAAACCGGATTTTTTCAACTTTGGGTGGAGGGAATTGAGTGTCTAGGGTCTTTGTCTTTTTTCTTTTGGCTGCCTGCCTGCTTTCTCTGAGCTTTGGAGAAGTAGTTCTATTTTCTAGTCTTCTGTTTCCAAGTGTAAGGACAAAGAGATCAGATAGTAAGTTATATGGTTTCTTTTCTTTGGTATTTGCATGAATATAAGTGCTGGAGAGCTTTGATTTGTATTCTTTTTGAATAAGGCTGTTTATTCAATATTCTTTTAAGCAATTGACCCTGTGTTGTATCATCTAAATACAGAGAGAACATTTGTACTTATTTTTCTTTCTTTTTATATAAAGCTTTCTTTTAAGACCTGTTGGAGTTTTTCTTTACTTCAGGGAAATTGAGTCTGTACTCACCAGGGAATTGGTGGGAGGAAGAAATCAGGGGAGATCTGTGTGTTGGATTGCTAGCCTGATGTTGCATTCCCTCTGGGGGAATAGGAAAGTACTTTTTGTTTCCAGGATTGGGAACAGAGAGGGAGATTCACTCTGTGTAGTTTCACAGAGCTTGTGTCTGTGTATCTCTCCAGGAGCACCTGGAGGGGGGAAGGGAAAAAGGATTATTTCCCTTGGTTGTGAGACTCAAGGGATTTGGGTCTTGGGGTCCCCAGGGAAGGTTTTTCAGAGGGACCAGAGTGCCCCAAAACACTCTAATTTTTTGGGTGGTGGCAGCAGGTACCAGGTCCAAGCTGGTAACTAAGCTTGGAGGTTTTCATGCTAACCCCCATATTTTGGACGCTAAGGTCCAAATCTGGGACTAAGGTTATTACAGGGGGCATGTGGCTAGCCTCTCCAAAGGGCGGTAGGGGCTCGCAGACTGCCCATGGTAGCAGAAGCAACAGACATAAGAGAAAGCTGGTTAATTCTGGGCTTTTAGGCCCTGTCACACTACAGCATCTGTTCCAATTGCATTTGAAGTCATTTTGCAAGATGGTTGCAGCCCAGCATAGTTATAACAGGGTTCACATCTCCTCCTTCCCATTGAAAGAATGCTGTCAGCTGCCTAGAAGAGTAGTCTATGGAACTGGTCACACTGGGGTTTTTTGCCAAAATTTCCTACTGCTGCTGCCAGCATTTCAGCTCTGCGGGGGGTAGCAATGAGTGGGGGTTAGTGTAGGCAGCGTTCCAGGCAGCGGACGGTATTTTAAGCACCATGGTGTTTACCTTCACTTGAGTAGGTCTTGCCAACATGTTGGCTTCAGTCGCTGGTGATCAGTGGCAATGTGGCCATTCTAAGGTGTTAACCCTTGTGAGTACTAGTGGTAACAACCGGGGGAAATATTTGGCAAAATAGCCCATCACGGACGAAGCCAGAAGCACCATCTAAGCCAGTAGGGTTTTCAAATCTCTGCACACACTGGACTGGGAAATTGTACGAGCTGCAGTTGGGGAAGCTCAGTGGCCTTAGTCTAAGTCCTCAGGCTTGCTAGATGTGCTGAGGAACATGGCAAAGAGATGTTCTGATGGGGACCAACATGGGACAGAAGCTCTTTACCTGCCTTCCCCCAGCAGCAATCATTGAGGGTACGTCCACACTGCAGAAAAAAAACTCCATGGCAGCGAGTCTCACAGCCCTGGTGAACTGACTTGGGCTTGTGATATGGGGCTAAAAACAGCAGTGTAGACATTCCTGCTTGGGCAGGCGCTTGTGTTCTGAGACCCACCTCATTGCTGCTATTTGAAACCTCATAGCGTGAGCCCCATAAGCCTGAGTCAGTTGACCCAGGCTCTGATGTGCACAGACTCAGGGATTTTTTTGAACAGTAGATGTACGCTTAGTGTTGAAGTGACAACACCTCACCTGTTGTTCTGTGATTATGTTTTCACTCTGACTCAAAGGCTCGGTTTATTTGCACATTGCAAAATAATCCATTCTCCATAGTGAGTTAAACAAGGACAGCCCATTCGCTGTGTTGATCAACCCCCATTGCACATCATGAAATCTGAAAGCCATAGGACCATATTCTGCTCTCATTCCCATCTGTGCAACCCAAAGAATCAGGTCATCTGTGCATAACGGAGCAGAATCTGGCCTGTAGTTTGAGTTATGCATGCGATTATGTTTTGGATGCTTGGCCATGGCATCAGTAGCTGATTTGTGTGTAGTTCTCTTATTGAATTTCCTTGTGCAGATAAGGTGGCGGCAAGGTAGGTCCCTAAGAAAGTTCTATCAATAGCAAATGTAGAAATCTGGGGCCTGGGCCTCAGCTGGTGTGAATCAGCGCTGCTTCATTAACTCGAGATCAGCTCACACCACAGGAAGAATAGAATTCTATAGCAAATAAATTCCCAGGTAAGTGAATGGGGAGCATGGATCTGCATTCACATCTCACTCCCTTTCAGTCCCTGGTCTGGGCCAGGGAAGCTAATGATCCAACCAGCGGACCAAACTCAGTGATGAATCCTGGCCACGTGCCACGTGAGTCATGTTGCGCATTTGCTAAGAAGTTAAGTGAATGGAATACAATAGCTAACACATCCCCATGCAAAGAATGGGGTTCAAGAATTAATGGATTCCCGCAGAAGCTAATGGACTCTAGGAGCTACTGCCTCTAAAGCTGAGCCCAGTCGAAATTTCAATTGACGTTTTCTGGCAGTGCCATGGTGCAGCATCACCACCTTTGACTCATAGAATCATAGAATCTCAGGGTTGGAAGAGACCTCAGGAGGTCATCTAGTCCACCCCCCGCTCAAAGCAGACTCACTCTTCCTCACAAGCTGCAACAATGAGAAAGGGGCGGTGAGAAAAGAAGGGCTCAGTTCCAGGATACTCTAATACAGCGGTCCCCAACCTTTTCATCTAGCGGGCACCAGATGAAGGATCATGGCGGCAGTCGAGCATTTGCCGAAATGCCGCCGAATTTCGGTGGCATTTCGGCAGTGATGCCTCTTGATGGCGCCACTTGCCGCCGACAAGCGACATCATCGAGAGGCGTTGCTGCTGAAATGCCACCAAAATTTGGCAGCATTTTGGCAGATGCTCGACCGCCAGCCAGGACGCAGGTGCATTTAGATGCCCCCGCGGGTGCCATGGGTATCGCTGCTCTAATAGCTGCAGAATGCACTGACCATAGACTTTGGAGAACCTGGAACGGTTCAAGAGACAGGGACGGTGTATGGGAGTGGAAGCCAGAAATTCCCAAGTTATAGTCCTGGCTCAGGCAGCAAGGTCTTCCAAGACTCTGGGCCTGTTACTTCACCTTTCCGCGTCTCATTTTCCCAGTGTACAATGGAGATTGTAACAATGACCATTCTTCCTAGGGCCCGGTGATGATGAATGAGTTAACATCCATAAAATTAGTTCTCTGAAAACATCTGCTCAATGTGCAGCAGCAGTCAGAAAAGAAAATGGAATCCCTTAGGAAAGGGATAGATAATAAGATAGAAAATATCATAATGCCACGATATAAATCCATGGTACGCCCACACCTGGAATACTGGCATGCAGTTCTGGTCGCCTCATCTCAAAAAAGTTATGTTAGAATTGCAAAGAGTACAGAGAAGGGCAACAAAAATGATTAGGGGTATGGAACAGCTTCGATGTGAGGAGAGATTTAAAAAGACCGGGGGGAAAGAGATGACTAAAAGGGGATATGCTAGAAGTCTATAAAATCATGAATAGTGTGGAGATAGTGAATAAGGAAATGTTATTTCCCCTTCACATAACACAAGAACCAGGGGTCACCCAATGAAATAAAGTATCAGAGGGGTAGCTGTGTTAGTCTGGATCTGTAAAAGCAGCAAAGAGTCCTGTGGCACCTTATAGACTAACAGACGTATTGGAGCATGAGCTTTCGTGGGTGAATACCCACTTCGTCGGATGTACGTCTGTTAGTCTACAGGACTCTTTGCCAATGAAATTAATAGGTCGTGGGTTTAAAACAAACAAAAGGAAGGACTTCTTCACATAACACAGAGTCAACCTGTGACACTCATTGCCAGGGGATGTTGTGAAAGCCAAAAGTATAACTGGGTCCAAAAAAAAAATAGATAAATTCATAAAGGATAGGTCTATCAGTGGCTATTAGCCAAGATGTTCAGGGATGCAACCCCATGCTCTGGGTGTCCCTAAACCTCTGACTGCACAAAGCTGGGACCAGATGACAGGGGATAGATCTCTCAATAATTGCCCTGTTCTGTTCATTCCCTCTGGAGAACGTGGAACTGGCCACTTTCAGAAGACAGGATATTGTATTAGAAGGACCATTGGTCTGACCCTGTATGGCAGCTCCTATGTTCTTATGTTCATCAGTGTTCTAGAAGTCCCACTTCTTATTATCTACCTCAATATCTGCAGATCTGAACCTCCCTGTGTGGTGGGGATGGGACACTAAACCATGAGGCTCTTCCTTACTATAGCTGTGCGGAGATGGGATCTGTGCCAGCTGCAAGAATATCTCTGGCCTGAACTCCTCAAAATTCAGCAACAAGTCAGGACCTGGCTTCATCTTGGAAAATAATGGGCATATTGTCAGTCTGGCTTAGGTACTGCAGATGGCTTCCCATCACTGCAGTATCTGAGCACCTCACAATCTCTAGTGGATTTATCCTCAAAATCTCCCTGTAAGGCAGGGCAACGCTATTATCCCCACTGTACAGATGGGGAACAGAGGCCCAGAGCCACTGAGCGACTTCCCCAAGGTCCCACAGGAAGTCCGTGGTAGAGCAGGGAATTGAACTCAAGTCGCCAGTTAGTGCCCTAACCATTGGACCATCCTTCCTCTTGATTCCTGATTATCATCCAACCATTCACCTAGCCCAAGGTGGCCATTCACTTTTGTTTATTCTAAAGTGTGGCATTTCCTGTTTGAAGCAACCCCAGCTTTACAATGGCATTGTGCTCGTACCTGGGGAGAGGCCAGCAGAAGGCTCATGCCCCAAGCGATGCATAACATGAATCTGTTGCGTCGACTGGAATTAGCAAAGGCAAAAGGATGGAGGATGGCTGAGTGCCGGTCTAGGCTGATAACCACAAGCACCAGCGCTGCAGAGTACATAGCAAAAAGCTTCAGGAAGTTCAGTAATTTACACGGCAGGTCCCCGGCATACCACTGGACTGTCATGTTCCACACAGCGTCCAAGGGCATGACCGTGAAGGTCACCAGTAAATCTGCCACTGTTAAGCTCAGTATCAGCAGCCGGACATGGGACTTCCTTCTCTTCCTCATGATGCTGTATAACACAACTGAGTTGCTGGATGCTGCTATCAGGATAAAGCAGATGGTGACGATCACACGGACCCTGGCTGCTAGTGTGAAAGTGGGTTCGATCCAGGGCTCGGGGCAGCCGGAAACAGAGAGGTTTTCACCCACAACATCAGCTGACTGAGGAGGAGTCATAAGGTCCCGTTCTTCAGGCATTCCCTACAGCAGAACAAATGGCAAAATCAGAGAAGAAAGGTAGGCCTAAAATCCTTGTCAGGTGTCCATTTAGCATGACGCAGCTTTAAATGTGATGGGGAGGGAGGCTCCGTAGGCTTAGCCAAGGATTCTCAAATGTTTTAACATTCTTATCTGATAGTGCCTTAACTGCCCCAACCAGGGCCGGGGCCATTGAGCTGGGTGCGAGGTCTGACTGGACAATCTAAAGGTCCAGTCTATCCATAAACTCTATGAAACTTCAACTCTATTAAAACCAAAAGATTGTGCCTGCCCCGAAGAGCTTACAGGCTGAAAGACCAGACAGACAAACAAACAGGCAGAGACAAGCAACAAACAACAGTCCAATTTCTTTTCAGTTTCCATAGTGTGGACCACATCTTACTACACAAATTGTTCCATTGAGCATCCTCTTCCATTTGCTATTGCAGGGCCCATCACCTCCTCCTCTTCATAATTACACATCATCCCCATGGTGACTATAGCAACCGCTCACATGGAAATATATTTTAAGCACTTTTCAATGCTGCTTAGCAGATGGAAACAAGGAGGTGGCAGTCCCATGTGACTAGCCAACTGTGCAGATGACCCAGAAAGAGCTTGGTGGAACCCAACTGGTCCATTGACCACAACTAGAGACCTTCTGGTCTAATGAGGAGTTAAAATGCACCTGAAATACTGAGAATCCCTGGAATTGTGGAGCTCTGAAGTAGATATATTGAGTTCCATGGAGTTTATAAAAGGTGTGGGAGAGGATCCATGTGATAAGACATTAAAAACAGAGGGTCCGATTCCTCATTGAAGACCCATTGGCACTTTTCTTTAGAGTAGGGGTGTCCAAACCAGTGTCTTTGTTTACATTCTCCCCTGGTCTGTTGTTGTGCAGTGAGCTTGGGTCTGTGGCTCTGGAGATAGAATCACTGGCTGTTGTATGCTGTGTGCAGAGAAGAGGTGTCAAATCCTATCCCTCCACACCACAATCCCAGGAAAGCTCTAGGAGGTGGAGACCTATGGAGTCTTCCTTTCCTCATAAGTCTTTCCATGGGAGGCAGCAATCTGAGCTAAAACACCTCTCCTATCCATGTTAGCGCAGCTGCCACAAACCTATGACACCCCAGGCACCTGCATATTGCCCTGTTCAGGTCACTGAGATTCTATTATTATTATTATTCATTATTTGTGTTACTGCATTGCCTGGGAGTCCTAGTCATGGAGCAGGACCCCATTGTGCTAGGAGCTGTACAAACACAGAACAAAAAGATGGTCCCCGCCCCAAGGAACTTACAATCTAAGTATAAGACAAGAGGAAACAGACGGGTACAGGCAAACTGATGGAGAAGCACAAGGAAACAATGGGACAACACTGGTCAGTAGGATAGGCAGTAGTCTCTGCTCACTAGCAGTCGATAACACAGTGGCCCATATTGTGAAGGTCTGTCCTGCACTCTGCCCAGAAAAAATGCGTAGCAATCACCATCTAGTATTGATTCACTTACAGCGTGAACAGGTTTCAGGGCTGCCAATTGTATCTGTTTATTCCTTGGAACAAGAGCACTGAGCTATGTTAGCACAACACACAGACAGCACTCAGAAGGATTTGACACAGCAGGCCATCTGTGGTGTGAGACCCCCTGGAGTCGGTCCATATTACACCAGGAAGGAATTTGGCCCAAGGTCATTTTAAAAACTCGGACCTAAACTCATCACTTGCTAAGTGGAGATGGGCCATTGGCCTGAATCTGCCAAACTTTGGAAGTAAAAAAATAAATAAATAAAATAATAATATGACCCGTGGCTGAACTGTGTTGTCAGGTTTGTTTTACAAAACTCACGAATGCAAGGTTTAGAGAGACCACACCATACCTGTTTTTTACCTGTCTCTGTTTGAAATACATAGGGACCTGTATTAGAACTATTGGCATGAATCCCTAGGTACACACATGCACACACACGCTCCCTGAACATTGTGGGTCCAGACAGAAAAGGACCTGATTCTGAACCAATGCCAAATCACTGCAAAACCCAAACCCAACTGACAAGATTTTTCCAAAACAAACCAGCTGCAGGCGTCACCCATCTTTGGTGTCAAGGTTCATGACATTTTCTCAGCCCTTATTAATCTGATCTCCAGGGCTGCCTATCAGTATCTGAGTCTGACTTCCAGCATATAACAAGCCCACAAACCTCACCTGCTTCTTAGCAGATCAGAGACATTCAGCCAAGCTCTGGGTTCAGTAAGCAAAGGAAAATAAAAGATGTGAGGTTAATAAAACAGAGAGAAGAGTCTCTCTCCTTCTTTTCCCTCTCTGCTCATAATAAAGATGCACACGAGCACTTCTCCCAGACGTGAAGAGCGGTTCACCCCCTCACCCCATTCATCTGGATGGTGACATGAAGTCATTCTCCAAACTCTGCCCCACAACTGTCTCTAAACATGTTTATATGTGTGTGTGTGTGGGGGGGGGGGGGGGGTTCCCTGCAGAAAGATGCAACCTATACAATTTCAAAGCCAGATTCTCGCCCGGGTAACTCAACTGTGCAGAGTCACCACTGTTCCACTTAAACTGCCCTGTGCTCCAGTACAGAACAATATCATGAACAAGCCAAATTTCAAAGGCAAAGACTCAAATTTAGGAAAACACAAACAATAAGCTGGATGGATGGATGCGAGCAGCTTACAAGCTGTTTCATGCAACTGGGGCTGACGCTCAGTTTCAGGCACACAGAAAGAATGTGCTTTCCCCTGGGGAAGTTACAGAAATAAAATGATCCGCAGAGACTGAATCGACATCCTGCTCCCCAACTAACGTATTGTCACTACACACTTACACTTGCTCTAGCTCTTCTCCTTACTATCGTTCAGTCCATGCCCCGTGTCTAGCTACAGCTATTTGCTTTGCCGCAGCACCCACGAAGAAAGTAAGCGCAAATCTTACCAGAGTCTGAGCTCAAACCCCCAAAGCAAGCAAAGTGCGATAGCAGTGACTGAGTACCAAACCGGTCACTTCTCTTCTTAGTGCCAGTCCACGGGAAGGAGGAATGAGACCGAAGGAAGCCCAGTATCTGTGCTAATTGGAGGTGCTGTATTCAATTCCTCGGATGGGAACATATCTGGTATTCACATGCCCTTAAAGGAAAGGAAAACCGCTGCCTCTCTATTTGTCCTTCCTAGCCAATGCCAAAAATGTCAGCTTGCTCCTCTGCTGCATGAAGCCAGCGGTCCACATGATGCAGATCTGCCTCCCAGTAAAGAAAAGATGCAGAGAGATAGCAGGGTGGCTGGGAGCGCTGGTAGTCTATGCAAAAGAGGAGTGTCATTCTGCTCCCTACTCCTGGCACTGGAGAGATCCCACTGCCCAATGTAATTCGGGTTAATCTAGCATAATGCTTTAACAATGCGCAAGGAAAGTTGCTTTGATAGGAGTTCCCGGGGGAGGGGAAGCACTCCTCAGATACACAGCTCCAGTGCATTCAGGGCTTAGAAGGTGTATTTTATGATGCTTGTTAGGTCTGCATTTTAACTTGTGCAGAATGCTGCGCGCCTCTGTGGTGAGATGGGGCACAAATACAGCTTTATAAATAACATTATTATTGCATCCCTAGTATTATTGTATTGCTGTCGAGATCAGGAAACAGCTCATTAACGGGGCCTTGAATCAAACTGCTCCAAAGAAAAACAGAAAAGATTCTTTGCCATGGGTCAAAGACTGGGTAAAAACAGAATAAGGTGAAAACATGTGGACTGGGTAAAAACAGAACAAGGACCTCAAGATTTGACACATATGTGAAAAGGGGTATCAGGCAGTGAATGTCCAGGTACCAACACATATTTCAGTGGAGCACTTGGGCTGGATCCATGCAGGGACCAATATGGGGGCCCTTTTGGTTTTTCACGTTAATGACTAAATGGGCCTCCTTTCCTTTTAGAATTTAATGAGCCACCCACTTGAGGATGTTAATGAGCAGGCATAGGAGACAATAACAGATCTGCTGTATTCAGGGAAACGGCCACATTCAGATGCAGCACCTGCTTACAGCATAGCTGAATGTTGCCTCTTCAGGGACAGCATCACCATTCCAGTGCATCAGTTGTCTGTAAATCAGTAATTATTACACAGATTTTTGTTGATCATCCTGTTGCTTAGAGAAACACACACACACACACAGAGCAAAGTTCCTGGAGCATACAGCTCTTTATTAGCCCCGCTGATGGGGATGCGATCCTGAATGGAAAGCCATTAATTGGGAATTAAACACAGAGGGAAGAGGAGGCCAGGAATTGGATAAAATGTTCAGAAATCCCCTAGTGACTTAGAAGCCTATGGCCCATTTTTGAAAGAGACGTAAGTACTCAGGGCTAGAGCCACAAAAGGGTGAGGCTGACATCTAATTTTAGGCACCCTGCACCCAGTGTAATCCTCAGTCCTGAATTAGGTGCCCAGGCTCTCTATGCAATGCATGGAGACTGTGGGATGGGATTCCCAGAAGCCAGCACACTGAACGGAGAGCCAGTAGGAAATGCTGAGGGGGGAGTGTGGCCTAAGCCCTGCCCCTCAGAAGGACTCAGGCACCTCCCTTTGGCCTGAATGTAGGGCATGTCTACACTAGAGCTGGAAGCATGAGAAGCCATACGCACACCAGCTCTGGTCACACTAGTGCCCTAAAAACAGAAGTGCGGCCACAGCAGTGTGAGTGGTGGGAGGGGCTGGCCACCCAAGGACAAACCTACGGTTTTGGATGGGATTGTGAGTGGGTGGCTAGAGTCCCTTGTGATGCAGCTGCACTTCTGTTGGGTACGTCTCCTCCAGCTGAAATGGACACTTCCCAGCTCTAATGTAGGCATACCCTTAGAGACTGGGGACTCTCCGCTGTGGACCCTCTCCTGAGTTAGGCTCCTAATCTAGGTTGATCTTTTCTCACAAAAAAATCGAGGAGGAACCCTTACACCTAATAGCGCAGGGAATGAAGGACATGAGACCCACCACTGTGTGGTTTTATAATGAAGTAACCCACTAGTCTTAATAATAATTCATTGCTAGTAACTTAACAGTCTTTACTAGATAGTTAACATATCTACAGAGCATCTGAACGCAGGTCAGTTTAACCTTGAACCAGCTGCCTCCTCCCAACACCCTGAAGAGTCTATTCATTCTCTTAAATCCACAAGAACACCACAGTCACCACCTCCCTCTCCTCGATGGCACCAGGACTCAGGTGGCTTTGCACATGCCCACTGGCAGAAATGTAGGGGACTGTACCAGTGGTGATGTAGGCAGCAGCTGAGCAGAGGTTTTGAGGAGCTATGTTTCAGACTTAGGCACCTAAAGTGGCTGTTGGGTACCTACATCTCCTTGTGGATCTAGCTGTAAAAGACTAAATGTCATTGCAAGTCGATGGGACTTAGGCAATGCCGAGACCTGAGTGGCTCAATCCCTAAATACCTGTAAAAATCTGTTCAGAAGATCAGCTGTTCAGAGGATCCTGCCAGATGATCTAAGAGGCGGTGTTGAGAATTCCATGTCCTGCTCTCCAGCTCCGGGGAAGGAGCTAGGGAAGCAGGTGCTGCTACGAATGAAGAGTTCCTCCGATGACATAAAGACAGTGAGGAAGAGATGAACTATAATATCCATTTGGGTAATGGAGAAATCCAACACACACTGGATTGTGTGTATCAGGAAGAAAACCACATGAAAGGCTCAATGCTAAAAATTAATCACTTTGAATGCTGTCTTTGACATTCACATTAGTCTCCAGAAGATGGCGCCTCTCAGTAAATCAGCAAGGGGATGACTCAGCCTTCCCCTCCCAGAACCCGCTCTGTCTTCCATAACCAAACTGCAATGGGGCATGTTTACATGCTCATTGCAAAACCCAGACTCAGGCCAAGTTTGCTGAGGTTCTCAAAGATCTCAGCAAACCTGCTAAATCTGAGCTGAGTAATGGTTTCTGGCGGCCAGCATGCAAAACTGAGGCGGCTTTGTGCAACACCAAGCGGTTTCGACCTGAAAGTTAGGCTAAACTTTTGGCCATGTTTCATTTTGGAGGGGGGGGATTATTCACACCTGCCACTCAAAGCAACTTCGGAGGGGGGGAGTGAAGCCCAAAACATTGGCTCTGTCTGTGATGCAGAGCAAGTGAGTGCACAATTCTAGGCTGAATTAAAACACACGGACAAAAGCAGTGAGCCCAATGAGAGTAAATGGCCAAACTCTCATTGATTTCCATGACAGCAACAGCAAGCCACATTATTTTCCCTGATATCATGAACAATTATGGACTTGTGCCAAGCGCTGTGACCTTTAGAAGAACAGTTACAATCCCCTGGAGGAGAGGCAATAGCAGTACTTATTCATACACAACAGCTCAGTATAAAACAAGGTAACCTTTTCCTTCTTCCAGCAGGGCCTATA
Source organism: Gopherus flavomarginatus (assembly GCF_025201925.1). Classification (NCBI taxonomy): domain Eukaryota; kingdom Metazoa; phylum Chordata; order Testudines; family Testudinidae; genus Gopherus; species Gopherus flavomarginatus. Next base: position 85,838,980 of record NC_066625.1, on the reverse strand, counting down.
CAAGAAACCAGATACGATAATGACACCCAAAATTACGCCAATTAACAAAGGAAATAAGAGCGGGAAAGCCCTGGAGGGCATGACGTGCTAGGTGCATAACTGTGTAAAATGTTCCCATATTTGCACACAGAGTGTGCACATGGAAATATGGCAGCTGTGCACACAAAGTGGGGAACTGTGAGTGTAAATGAATTAGGGCCATTTGTAATTGCTTGATTTGTGGGGGAAAAGGGTTAATTCCCTGTGCAAATAGATGAATAAAGGAGCAGAGGGAGAGAAATGTTTGAGTGAAAACCATATAGTCCAAGGATTAGCTATGGGGATAACAGATTGTTCAGTTCGCTGACAATTAAAATTAAAACAATTAGTTTTGGATGGAACCCAAACTGACATTTTTCAAAATTTTCAGCAAATTGAAGCTGAAAATGATTTATTTTGATTTTGAGCCTTTTTAAATGTTTTTCATTTTAAAAAAAAAAAAAATAAAATTATAGGAAATTTCTAAATGAAAAGTTATTTTGAATCAAAAATCAAAACATTTTGTTTTGAAAATGTAGAACCAAAACATTTCCATTTGTGTTCAGGGCTTTTTGTTTTGTTGGACTGAAGCAATTCAGCGAAATCGACACGAATTTCATTTTTTGTCCCAGAAAAAAGTTTTGATTGAAAAATTTCACCCAGTTCCATTCATATGCAATGATCCATCTTATGTCATCCACCAGGTTTGAATAAATGACTTTCTGCAGTGCAGAATACACCTCTATCACTTGAGCCAAAAGAGTACTTCCTTTAGCTGGTAGCAGTAGTAGGCTATTACCTTCTACATGGATTGAGCACTGAAGAGGGACCAAACACATGCTCCACAAGCATATTACATATATATGGGGCACGTACTTGTATCAGCCTAGCTTTAGGGGTAGAATATTTTATGCACAGTGCTGGACTTTCTAACTAGTTTGTGTTTTAAAGATTGAATCACCCTTGAAAAAAAGACATCTAATTACAGGGGGGGAAAGGTCAGTGAACTCAAACTAGTTTGGAGAATCCCAAAGAATAGTAAGAGCCTACAGCCCCTTCGAACTCTGTGATGGTGGCTCATGCTGCATTTAACTATTCAATTGCCCCGCTCCCTCCCCCCCACATACCCATTTGCCTGCCTGTTTCCTAAAGGGATTTACATTTAGCTCATGGCAATGACACTGAATGGACTGGAGGAGGCTGACCCAGTGCTTCTGGAACCGCATGGAAAATATTAACTTGGAGTTTCCAACTGCACCAAGAAAAACTAAGGAGGGGCCAGGCAGGCAGAATGTCTTGAGAGCTGCAAACACCAGGGCCGGCTTCAGGCACCAGCCGACCAAGCAGTGCTTGGGGTGGCACCTTGTAAGGGGCGGCCAATGTTCAGGTGGTGGGGTAGCACTCGAGGTTTTTTTGTTTGTTTGTTTGTTTTGGCCGGGCAGCACTCAGGGGTTGTTTGTTTCGGCGGGACGGCGCTCGGGGGGGGTTGTTTCGGCGGTGTGGCGCTTCGGGGGGTTGTTTCAGCAGGGCAGGGCTGTGCTCGGGGGGGTTTGTTACAGCGGAGTGGCACTCAGGGGGGTTCTTTCGGCAGGGTGCGGCAGCGCTGGGGGGTTTGTTACAGCAGCGCGGCACTCGGGGGGGTTGATACGGCAGAGCAAGGCCTTTTTTTCTTTTTCTTTTTTTTTTTTGCTTGGGGTGGCAAAAAAGTTAAAGCCGGCCCTGGCAAACACGCAGGGCAGCCTACAAATCACAGCCACCAAACGGGAAAACCAAACAATCCAGGGAGATACCGATATTGCCCTTAGTGAGAAGTGTTTCTGCTAGAGGAAGGGGAGGAGTAACCCAGCACGCTGGGGGAACTAAGCACTGTCAGAGGGATTGTACTAGTGTCATAAACAGATAGCTAAGGGTTAATGTCTCTTTCACCTGAAGCACCTGACCAGAGGACCAATCAGGAAACCGGATTTTTTCAACTTTGGGTGGAGGGAATTTAGTCTCTGAGTCTTTGTTTTCTGGCTGCCTGCTTTCTCTGAGCTTTGGAGAAGTAGTTCTACTTTCTAATCTTCTGTTTCTAAGTGTAAGGACAAAGAGAGCAGATAGTAAGTTCTATGGTTTCTTTTCTTTGGTATTTGCATAAATATAAGTGCTGGAGTGCTTTGATTTGTATTCTTTTTGAATAAGGCTGTTTATTTAATATTCTTTTAAGCAATCGACCCTGTGTTGTATCATCTAATACAGAGAGAACATTTGTATGTATTTTTCTTTCTTTTTATATAAAGCTTTCTTTTAAGACCTGTTGGAGTTTTTCTTTACTTCAGGGAAATTGAGTCTGTACTCACCAGGGAATTGGTGGGAGGAAGGAATCGGGGAGATCTGTGTGTTGGATTGCTAGCCTAATTTTGCATTCCCTCTGGGGGAATAGGAAAGTACTTTTTGTTTCCAGGATTGGGAACAGAGAGGGGGAGTCTCTCTGTGTAGTTTCACAGAGCTTGTGTCTGTGTATCTCTCCAGGAGCACCTGGAGGGGGGAAGGGAAAAAGGATTATTTCCCTTTGTTGTGAGACTCAAGGGATTTGGGTCTTGGGGTCCCCAGGGAAGGTTTTTCAGAGGGACCAGAGTGCCCCAAAACACTCTAATTTTTTGGGTGGTGGCAGCAGGTACCAGGTCCAGGCTGGTGGCTAAGCTTGGAGGTTTTCATGCTAACCCCCATATTTTGGACGCTAAGGTCCAGATCTGGGACTAAGGTTATGTCAACTAGGGATGGAAATATCTCCCCAAAGTCACAGTCCAGTGTGACACCTGTCAGGCTGGGATACAAAGTACCTGCTTTATCACCAGGAAAATTGCTCCCGCAGCGTGCTTCTCTGCTGAAAATACCTGGGAGCAGCACCTGTGTATTTGACGGAATGAAAGACCACAACGTAATTATATAGCACGTGATGAGTCACTCTCCTCTTCGATACATCAGCATAAATCACACTACCTCAGTTCACAGTGGTGTAACTAAGGGCTTGCCTACACACAGTCTTTGTACCACTTTAACTATATTGGTTTGAAACTGACATAGTTAAATCAGTAAAACCCCTAGTGCGCATGCAGTTATTTTGCTATACAGGCGGCGTACACTGGTCTGCCTTGTTCCCACGTACCTACATCCATATTAGCAAATGTACCACTGTAACTGTTTGATTACACAGTGTACTCGGAATCCTTACACTTAACTTGATATGAAAACTGTGTATAGACCAAGCCTAGGAGTTCTGTGGCCTGGGTTTTACATGAGGTCAGACTAGATGATCACAGTTGACACAGAGGTGTCTTCCTCCTCCTCAGCAACCTCGCTCCCGCTTTGCTCTTCCTCCTACCTTGTTGGACTGGGCTCTGAAGTGTCCATGGTGGTATTCGGCGTGGAGGTGAGGTTAGCCTCAACTATCATGTCCAGCTCTTTGTAAAAATGGCAGGTCATGGGGGCAGCACCGGAGTGGCTGTTTGTCTCATGGGCTTTGCAGTAGGCATTCCGCAGCTCCTTCACTTTAACCCTGCACTGCAGAGCATCCCGGTCATGGCCCCTTTCTGTCATGTCCCTTGATATCTGCCCGAAGGCTTCGTAATTCCTACGGCTGGAGCACAGCTGGGACTGGACAGCTTCCTCCTCACAAACATTGATGAGGTCCAGCACCTCGCCATTGCTCCATACTGGGGATCGCCTGGCACGTGGAGGCATGGTCACCCAGAAAGACTCACTTAGAGCACTCCACGCCTTGCTGAGCAAACAGGAAGGGGATTTTCAAAATTCCCAGAGACTCTAAAGGGCACGTCTGACGGTTGGTCAGGGCAGTAGAGTTCAAACTGATGACCAGAGTGGCTAGAACAAGCATTGTGGGACACTTCTGGAGGCCAATCAGAGCGCATTAACAGACCAGGGCGGCCACACTGGCTCCAGCGGGGGTGCATCAAACGTTATTCCACTCGTCGAGAAGGAGTACCAGGAGCACTCTAGCCACAGAGTCAGAGCGTGCTACATGCCTTGCCAGTGTGGACACGTCGTGAGTTAGAGCGCACGGGACTGCTTTAATGAGCTCGAACTCACAAGTGTAGCCATACCCTAAGGCACAGCGAAGTTAAGTGGCCACACTCAGTGAGTCATTGTCAGAGCCAAGATTAAAACCCAGGTGATCCTGGCTGTCCAATCCACTGTTTTAATCATTAGACAAATGCTGACTCTGGGGGCATAGGGAAAAACGGCACTTGCACTACGAGTCATTCATAAAGCCAAGGAAGAAGAGAGAGAGAAGATGGATTGTCAGAAAACAGGACATTTAACCTCAAGTGGAGAGAACAGGCTTGGATGAGCTAGAGGCTGATAAATCTGCTTTTCAGACTATGCAGCAGGGATGGTGAATCGTTCTGTAAATATTGGGAACATCTACCAGTACGTCTTGTCTCTTAAAAACAAAGAGAACAGACAAAGCGTTAGTAAATCCCTTGTGATCTTTCCATCGTCTGCTCTGATACTTATCGAGGAAACGTTCGCCAGACAGAGAATGTGCTGTTCAGATCTACACGCTGTTGATATGCACTAGAGCGACGTGCAAACTCACCAATTTTAAAAATCCCGGGCCATCACTAGGAGGTTTCTTCTTAAGAACTCCTGTGTCTGGAGGGACAACCAAATGGAGGATGGGCATGTTAATTGCTTCTGTAGTTTCTTGTTTGGTATCACACACTACATCTGATATAATGGATGCTGTCAAACATCGTTAAGGGTTCTGGCAGGCAAAGGGATAACAAGATCCAGTGGTGGGGAACTGAAGCTAAATAAATTTAGGCTAGCTATAAGGTGCAATGATTTAATAGTGTGGGTAATTGACAATTGGAATCACTTTCTGGGGGATGTGGTGGATTTCCCAGCACTTGGCAATCTTTAAGTCAAGATCGAATGTCTTTCTAAAAAAATATGCTGTAGCTCAATCAGAAGTTATGGGCTTAAGGCAGGAATCACTGGGTAAATTTCTATGGCCTACATGATGCAGAAGCTTAGACTCAATGGTCATAATTTAAATATATTTACAATTGTTCATAGACAAATATCAATTTACTATCAAATGGCCTCCACTTTCAATACAGTTGCTTCTCACTGTCAGGAGGGGACACATTCCTTCTCTGTGATTGTTTGGCTCTGTTGGTGCTAACCTGTTCTCCAGTAGCCTGACTGTGTTTTCACCTGTTTCAATAAGGTAACGCATGTTCTCCTCTGAAAGTGAAATTGCTCCATCCAGTGACGTCAGGTCTACAGAAGACCTCCTTGGCATAGGTTCATGTTATGGAAACAAAGGAAGGTTTTTGCACCTTGTGACCAAAGAACAAAGACCCAGTCTCCATACTGACTTGCAGGGATTCTGTCAACTGTTTAACACAGTGTGCAATAGATTTACTTTAGAGTCCAAAAAAACACCCCAATTGCTTTCACTGTCTCTTCCTGAAAAATACGGGGCCCAAACCACCTCACACGCCTGTGAGAATCAGGAGTAACTCCACTGAAATCAATTGAGTCACATCTGGTGTAAAACAGTGGCAGGATAAGAATCAGGCTCTTTATGAATACATGAAAGAAATGCAAAATACAAAATACTCTCCACCCTGGGTGCTCTGCCTGGGAGTCAGGACCTCCCTGCTCTCTTACATTGTGAAATGAGAGAGGATCCCTTTGTCTTTCTGGTCTATTTCGATGGCAAGCTCATCGGGTGAGGTGCTGTCTTTCCCTGTGTGACTGCCCAGGTGCCGCTCAGCTGAGTGAAGTGATACTCCACTTGCTGACATTTCTCTTTTTGTCTGTCTGTGCAGCATGGGATAGCTTTTGAAGATCACATCTGGTCAGTTCTAAAATTTCAGGGACTGGTGGCGGCACCAGTGGGCAGAACCCTTGTGATTTTGGTGACACCAGAAACGCCGGACCTCCACGTTGTGCCCATCTGGTGCTGCAGGCAGAGAAGCATTGTGAGATCAGGGGCAACTTGGCCAGTCAGCCCTCCCTCCCATGAGTTTATTTGCATACTTCACTTCCATTGGTTGAAATGAGTCAGCAAATGAAACTGCAGGTCACGACTGAAGTGCTTTGACAGAGATGATGGGGCGCCAGGTTCAGGACTGGAATAGCAGGGGCTGCATCAGATCAGGTGCTGCACTGAGTCGGGATTGGCACTGTGGCTCCCTCCACACTATCCCTGGCTCAGGCACGTACATTTACCTTTGCCCAGTCAGAGCTGTTTTAATTCAGTTAAACAGTGCCCCTCCGGTGTTCGACTCCTCTGCCGGTGGCACCAGCTGGGCACTGGCAAGGGGAGAGATGGCCACAGGTTCGGGCTCTGGGTACCGGAAGCAGTGAGCAATGACTGGCTGAGTTACCTTTGATGTCACAATGCTACTGCTCAGGTTCCTCTGCCTGAAGCATCCCGTGGACCTTGTCAGGGGGAAGCTGTTGACATAAAATGATGCAGAGAAGAGGAGGAGCCGCTTAGACAACTTCACAATAACATTTAGGTTTAATGGCAGTTACAGGTTCAGGGAGAGAGACTGCGCTTCTCCCTCTCCCACCCCCCTGCCAGCTCAGCCTGCATCAGCAGCCAAGTTGCCACCTTCTAGTCAATAACACTAACAAGGGCTGGGAACTGCCTGAGAGGATCCCAGTTGTGGCTCTGACGGGGGAAGAGTTACAATGGGCGAGTAAATATCAATGATTTGCATCTCTTGCTTCTTTCCAACAAATATCTGAATGGAAATCTCAATGAGCGGTTTCTCCACTTGGTTCAGCCACCCTGTTTTCTAGATCAGTTCTTGTTATGAAGCCCTTTTTGTCCCAGGGGAAGCACGACTATCCATTCTGGAAAAAACACTTCCCCAGCTGAGACAGCTCAGCTTGGATCATTTTACGATCAACTCACAAGTGACGCCAAGTGGAGGCTGAAATGCTTTTGCAGGTTGTTTGTGGGTCAGCCTGGGGTCTGTTCCAATCCTAGAAAGCCAGTTAGGAAAAGCAGCGTGTCTGTTGTATCTAGGTCAGTGCAGCTAGGTACCCCAGTTTGCATTTGTAAGTTTGTTCCTAGGAGCTTTGAGTCCAGGAACTACAGTTCCCAGGGTGCACCGGGGGAGGATGAGGAATAGGAGGAGCAGGAAAGGAAGAATGATGAACTGTGTGAAAGAGTGAGGGAATACATCTTACCTTTGCTATTAGCAAGTTTCCTGAGTCTTCCTCCCAGGGGGCTGGGTGCACAACAAACTGGCAACAAGCAGAAAAGAACCACAGAGAAACCGAGATCTAACTTGCCCACGTGCCTCGTGATTCCTGCTGCTGGGATCTGCTGTTGCTGCTTCCAAGGAAATGCCACAGGCCTAAAGCCTGCTGACATCTGCAACCGCAGCTTGCTGAGAAGAGACGTTTAAAGGGGCAGTGCCTATTTCTGCAAAGTGCCCCTTTTTGCCAGCCGGCTCGTTCCTCTGCAGTTCTGAATATCCAGCTTGCTTCCACACTTATTACCAGGACACAAGTTACACCACCTCCGTTCTTCATGCCTACCCCAGGAGAGGCCCACTCCCATGGGAAGAATGGAAATCTTACTTCACCACCTGTGTTCGCTAGAGAAACTTCTGCTTACACTCCAGACAAGGGGGGAGCCTTACTGCTTCCTTGCCTTGGTTCTGAGGGGCAACAAATCTTCACACATCTCCCTCCCGTTACGGACTTACTGCAAGCTGCGACTCCATACGATGCTGCTTTCCAAGCCCTGGATGATCATTCTAATCCTCTAGCAAATGCTGTTGCCACATGCTTCAAGTTCTATTCCTGTGTACGGATGCCTCACAAGCCCATTGACCACTACACAGCTGCATTGTGTGAGTTGAGTGCAACCCATGAAATTGCCAGTTTCATGGATAAAATGATCAGAGATCAAGCTGTCAAGAAGACGACCAGTTCCAAGATTCATGAACGACTCTTCATGATAAAAGGCCTTATTCTGAACCATGGAAACTGCCCTGTGAGTGGAATGCGCCACTTTCCGTGACATCAGATGTCGTCCAGCCTGCAGAGGTCAATGCAGTCTGATACAAGACTGCACCCCATAAAGCTCATAAGTCTATATCCACAGGGCCACTACCCTCCCCCACACTACACTGATACCATGTGCTACAGATTCAGTGACCTAGGTCACAAGGTAGATTTTCAGGGGTGTCCTGCCAAGAAATCAGTATGCAAAAAGTGCAACAAACATGGAGATTCTGCTAAAGTCTGTAAGTCTGCCATCAGTGTTGTATCTGTAGTTCTCACAGATAAGGATGATGGTGAACTGAATCACAGTGGTGTTCTGAATGTAATAGGAGATCACCACACCTCTCCACACTGCCAAGTGTGAGTCAACGGATGAGGATGTTAGCAGATTCTAGTTTGTCCTACACTATAATTCCCGACCACCTCTACATTGTGTTATTTGCCAGCTCCCAATCTGAGTTGCATCTTCCAGACATATAACCCAGAGAAAATGGTGGATCTCCCATCCCCAGTCAATGGTTATTTTACACCTACCCGTGAGTACAAAGGCTGTGATGCCCAAGGGAAAATCTGTGTATCCCAAAAGGAAGTTCTATTTTTGGAAGGAATCAAAAGGATCTTCAGATGATATTAGATCCGAATAGTACAAAACCTGTCCTGCAAACTGAGGCTAGGCTACAAATAGGAATCACCTCTGACGTTCCAGAAGTTTTCCCTGATACCAAAGGGTGTTGCAAAAAAGTTCCAGCACAAGATCCTGCTGAAGAACGATGTAGTGCCTGTACAGCAAAAAATATGAAACTTATCGATTGCAATGAGACAACCACTCAAGGAGAAGATTAAAAACTATGAAAAGCAGATATAATTGTCCAAGCAGATTCATCAAAATGGGTTTCTCCTATTTTTCTTGCCAGGAGGCCTAATGGTGCTATAAGCATGAGTGTGGACGTAAGAGATCTAAATTCTAACATTCGTATTTATTGACATCTTCTGGCCAACATCAATGAAATGCTGCTCACTATGAAGGAGGCCAGAGTCTTTATGACCCTGATTTATCTTCAGTTTACCACCAGATCCCCATAAAGGAAGAATGCCGCTAGTACATAGCTTTCATCACTCCAGAAGCAGCTCTGGGCTCTGAGACAAGGTGCCATGGGTTTTTTATTACAGTGTAGACATACCCATCCTTGTTTATCCAAGGATCGCGCATGCAAACAACTCAGGAGCCACAATGGCAAAGGCCTGCTCATAGGTGGAGAGGAAGCTAGCGCTCTTAGGGTCTGAGCCAAAGCCTGTTGAGCTCAGTGGAGAGTTGATATCAATGCACTTTGGATCAGCCCCTTGCTTTGCCTGGGGCCCTGTAATGCTGGGGCTTGCCCTTGTCAGTCAGCTGGTCAATATAATTCAATGGACGATCTATTCTCAGTGATGCTGAACATGATTCACAGGAATTTGGACTTGGGCTGGATGAATGGCACAGTTTATAATGTATCTGAGATGGTATTCACTGTATGGAATTTATGATCCCTACTCCTGGCATGTTTAAATTTCCTCCCGCAGCTTGAGAAGGGATTTGCTTTTGGGCAAAGAGAGATTATGTGGTAGGCTATGTGTGTATAGTTATTTTGAGGATTTTATGAGATTATAGGCAGATTGGCATTGCCTGCCCATGACAGCAATAGGTGATATGTCTAAGTGGACCACATGGACTTTCCCAAGACCTCTGCATTTGTTTTCCTCGTTCAGTTCAAATTTTAAAAGGCAATTCTACCTTTTATAGGTGGACTTTTACCTATCTTGCCCCCATCTCTGGATACCTCACAGCCTTTATCTTCACTATGCTCCTGGGATGTAGGGCAGGGCTGTTACCAACATTGTACAAATGGGGAACTGAAGCACAGAGAGGCTAAGTGATTTACCCAAGGTCACACAGGAAGTCTCTGGCAAAGCAGGGAGCTGAACCTGAGTCCACCAAGTTCCAGGCCAGTCCCTCAACCACTGGGCTACCCTTCCTCCCCATTGTGGAATCCTCAGGGAATCTCTGTCAACAAACCTCAACAAAAATACTTGCTTCCATGTGGGCTGGATACAATCCATTGTGCCTTTCACAGGGCTGAGCGATTGGGGCTGGACAATCTCCATTTGGAGTTGCAGAGGAAAGTTCATGGGCCCACCGAAGTGATCATCACTAAAAGGTAAAGACCGAGTGTGTCTCTTTCCTCCCCCAGCGTCCCCCCTCCAAGCATTGTCAGTTTAGCTGAATACATATCCTGCCATTCAGGTGCCAGGACCAATGACTAACTAGTCTAAACAACAATAAATAATCATCATCAAAACTCACCACCACCAAAGAACACCTAACTGATTGCAGCTGAACCCATTAGTAGAGGCAACAGAGCTGATTTGCTTTTTACACGCAAACAGCATCCATAGCAGAAGTTCAGTTATCATATACCATGAGCAACCATGAGATAACCATTGTTATCTACTGGAGGGAGGGGGCAGTTTTCTGGGATTACAGATTCAGCTCAAAATCTAAACAGAATGAAGGCCAGTTACATGTCCCCCCCTGCTCCCCCAACTAAACAAAGATTTGCACAGATGTGACAGTGTTTTGCAAAGGCATCGCTGGGTCAGTTTACAGTCTTGGATAGCAGAACCAGAGAACCCTGCTGCAAGAGTCTGTATATCTGCAGGGAAGTCGCATTCTGGAAGGATATAATGGACACGATCTGATTTGTTACTCTAGTGTTTATCTTGAGTATCTCTGTGTGAATAAACTCTATTGGAATTTACTCTAATGCCGTGTTTCCCAAACTTGGGATGCCCTCTGTGCAGGGAAAGCCCTCTGGTGGGCCGGGCCAGTTTGTTTACCTGCCACGTCAGCAGGTCCAGCCGATCATGGCTCCCACTGGCCACGGTTTGCTGCTCCAGGCCATTGGGAGCTGCTGGAAGTGATGGTCAGTACATCCCTTGGCCCGCACCGCTTCCTGCAGCTCCCATTGGCCTGGAGCAGCGAACCGCGGCCAGTGGGAGCTGCGATCGGCTGGACCTGTGGACTTGGCAGGTAAACAAACCGGCCTGGCCCGCCAGGGGCTTTCCCTACACAAGCAGCGTCCCAAGTTTGGGAAACACTGCTCTAATGGAATGAGCAGAATTGAGTCCGTTTTACACTCAAAATTTGTCCCTGTACTTTTAGGTATCGTGTCTGTTCTGAAGTATTTGTGGTTACAAATGAGTAATGAGGAACTATTGTTCTTATTACCAAAAAAAGAGAATCAAAGTGAACAGGAACAATATGAAATTCAGATGCACTACTTTTATCACCTGACAAACTTTACATTCCTAAAGCCAACACATCTGAGTCCTCCCTTCAAGATCCATGTCGAGTTCCATGCCTGGAGAAGCTAAGCACCGTCATCTCCCATGGATTGCAAAAGAATTGAGGGGCCCCAGCATATCACAGGACTAAGCCCATAATTATTAATTCTATGGTACCCATCAGAGCAGAACAATATTGCACAATTTCCATCAGCTCTTTTCAGTACTGAATCTTAAAGAAAAGGGGAGTGAGTGACCAAGGTCACTAGTGAGGTTGGCAAGACAATGATCTTAATACAATGTCTGTAACTTCTGTTTGTTTTGCTAATGAGAATCATCTACGTTTATTATCTATTTGTTCACATGGATATTTCTGTTTGGTCAGAGTAATTTATAGCCTCAAGTAGAGTTTTTCAGAGACTGATCTTTTTCCCTTCTGTTTTTTAAAGGCTTGTGTTGTTTCAAAAGCAACTTGTCCAAGGAAACTTCTGCCTCATGTTGGATTTGAAACAGCAAGTCTAGTCAGAGGGGGACATCTAACTTACAGTGTTTTTGTGAGTAAATACCAACATCCATGCAGTCATTTCCTCGGGTTAGGATGGAAATGAGATCACCGCTGGAATGGTTTCTTGATATCAGACAAAAAGTTCACAAGTTAAAAATATGTTCATGAAGTTCCCATTCCCCCACCCCCCTTTATCCTTAAAAATATTATCGATTTCCAAAATCACTGTTCTGAGCTAGAGCTAATTCTATAACATACCTGGCACTTCGGACATGCCTCTATCAGCTGTGTAAATAAATATAGTAGCCATGTGCTTTCAGAGTATCTTTCAGGCCAGGATCTCAAAGCCCTTTGGAACATTCACTGAGCCTCACAATATTATCCTGAGAGGTAATTCATCCTCAGTCTAGAGCTGGGGAAACTGAGGCACTGAGCAATTAAGACAGGCTAGCTTGCACAGAGAGATTAACTTGCCTACAATCACCTAGAGAAGCAGTGGCAGGGTCAGGTATAAAAATCCAGTCAGCCTGGCTCCTAGACCCCTTCCCGCCTTCCCCCACTCACCCTGATGCTGATGCAGATGCACAAGCTCATTTCTTTTAAGAAAATTCATAGTTCACAGAATTTTAGGCCAGACATTAGATCATCTAGTCTGACCTCCTGTATGGCACAGACCATTACATTTCACCCAGAGCTGGACGCTTTTATAAATACAAATGTCTAGCATCCTGATTACAATAATAAAAGTTAGGAGCATACTTTAAGGACCACTTCACTTGTGTGTGCTGTACAAGGAGTTGACAGCACTGGCATGAGGGTGGAGAGGCGCCCCAGCCATGGATCTGAAATCAGCAGAATGTTTTACACATCAGTGAGCAAAGAGAAGAAAAACAGTGAAGCAAAAAGAATTATGTGCACTGGGCTGAAGTAATATCTACCAGTCTCTCTCTTCAGCCCAGCACCCAACCTGAGCATGAAGGGGGAAAGGAATCCTCCACTCAAGCCACAGAACTGCCCCATGACAGCTCTCCCAACTCTGAGACTACAGTAGCACCCTCACACCTCCAATGCCAAAGCAGGTCGCACAGAAAGATTCTTTACAGAAAACACACCCTCTGGTCCTGCCTTCCACAACCTGCTTTTGTCAGCAACAAGGTTTGAACCTAGGACTTCCAGCACTACATCGTAGACCTCTACTGCCTGAACTAGCAGGGCAACGATATTAGTTAATATATAGTAGGCTATTATCTTCTAGATCAGTGTTTCCCAAACTTGGGATGGTGCTTGTGTAGGAAAAGTCTCTGGCGGGCTGGGCCTGTTTGTTTACCTGCTGCATCCGAAGGTCCAGCTGATCGTGGCCACCACTGGCTGCGGTTCGCTGCTCCAGGCCAATGGGAGCTGCTGGAGCGGCGGCCAGTACGTCCCTCGTCCAGTTTGGGAAACACTGATCTAGTGGACCAGCCCCTAGTGCAGGGGTTCTCAGACTGGGGGTCGAGTCCCCTCAGGCGGTAGCGAGGTTACTACATGGGGGGCCGCAAGCTGTCAGCCTCCACCCCAAGCCCCGCTTTGCCTCCAGTATTTATAATGGTATTAAATATATAAAAAAGTGTTGTTAATTTATAAGGTGGGGATCGCACTTGCTATGTGAAAGGGGTCACCAGTACAAAAGTTTGAGAACCACTGCCCTAGTGGGAGATATTATACATTTGGCCAACATTGCGGTGAGAAGCAGGGAGCCAGCACAGAGTTAAGCTCCAGCCATGCAGAAACTAGTGCAAACATTGCCTGATTTTGTCCAGAGAAGTTGTTTTTTTGGGACTCTTGCTGGAGCCCTGAAATGGAACTGTAAATAGTCCCAACTCGTCTGAGGACACATTTATGACTCCCGCACTGCAGAAATTGTGTTCTGTGGATAATAAGGAGGACATGATCTATTGGTGTTTATGTCACAAGATGGTAGGGAGGAAAGAGTTTATTTTCCAGAGTGGTAGAAATGTCTGTGATTGAAGGAAACATTTGAGCACTAAGGCATACTTATTCCACAAAGCTCTCTCTGTTATTGTACCTCAGTTCCCATCTGCAGGGAACCTTGTGGTAATTATTCTTTCGCCTTGCCTTCGTTAAGACACACAACACACTTGGTTTCCAAGGCTGATATCATAATAAGGAAATTGTAGCAGAGGGCCATATAAACATATAAAACGCCTGACATTTAGAAATGCTTTGGGAGCTGGACAGGGTGTGTGGATTTCAGTCTGGATTAGGGTCAGACCAGGGCTCAGAGTCTGGGTAAGAGGCAGAAGCAGGTCCAGATACTGAGTTAGCCAGCAACAAAATCTCATGAGATTTCAACCCCCAAACCATGAAAATTTCACACCATCAGTTGCTCTTGTGAGATCTTCACCACTTGGGCCATATTTAGAAACAGACCCCTTCTGCTCTGCAATCTAATCCAGAAAGGGTGGGGATCCCCATACAAACATCTCATCCCTGGAATGTATTTGGGCAGAGGGAACACAGAGATGGTACGTCTTCACTGGAGAGTTAACTCGGGCGATCGGCACTGGATTTGCTGAGCCTGGGTGTGAGCAACCTCATTGCAAAGCCAGACTCGAGTGACCCTATTCTCCCCGCTGCCTCACTCCCCCGTGTGAGTCACTGGGACTTCGGGGCACACCCCAGAGTTCTGCAGTGAGCTTTCCCAGTACATTGTGAGAGAAACTGGCTGTCTTTCTAGGCACGTGGGGGAATGGTGGGCAGGCCTTGGAAGACTATGAGCACTCTAGTGGTTTAGCCTGTGTCCTCACAGCATGCGTGAAAACAGCACCCCAGCTGTAGCCTATCCCCAGGACAGGCCAGTTAGCCTGGATTTAAAGCACAAGTGAGAGATTGTGTGTGTGGATGGGAGGAGGGGCTAGGGTCAACTCCCAAGTTAATTCTGTAGTGAAGACTGACGTAGTGTCAGGGCGAGGCTGTGGGCAGCCTGTGTGCCCTGGTCAGCTGCTAAACTGCAGTCAGGAGATGAGCAGGGGGATTGGGGTCAAATTGGGTCAGCGTTCCAGGAAGCTGAGTCAGGCACCAGTTTACAGACAGTAATCAAAGTTGAGGACCAGAGAGGGTCAGCAGCAATCAGGGTCTGAAGCAGAAGCAGGCAGCCAGTCCGCATGGTTGCTCAGACAATAGTTGGGGTTGTTCCTGCTTTGAGCAGGGGGTTCGATTAGATGACCTCCTGAGGTCTCTTCCAACCTTAATCTATGATTAACTCCCCATGATGGCTTCCTGGTTTATATACTAGTCTCAGCCAATCAATGGGCTGTGAGGGGCTGCCACTCAGGTCCTGCTGGGCGGTACTTCCTGCCAAGCCTAGCTCCACAGTGTCCTCTAGCGGAAAGCCAGCCTGAGCTTCCAGTGGTGATGTGGAAGCATCAGCAGCCCAGAACCTCCCTGGTCTAATGATACAGGCTCTTGCGCCTAGAGAGGTTCGACCCTTGACCATCAGCCTGCATCACACTGCACCACCTCATCATCCGCTGGCTCACACAGGGTTTGAACATAGATCTGGGCGACAGGCCAAAGCTTCCCCAACTCCAGCAAGTTCTACAGACCATGGAAGCAGTCCGAGTGGCTTGAAAACCTCTACACACATTACCAGCCCGCTGCCATTTGTCTTACATCTCCCATGGGTAATCAGAACCACAGGCACACGTCAAAACTAGAGACGGGCCTACCCCCTAGACCTGGACATCCCTGAGGCTTTGGGATGCTGATCAGGCCCATCTACGATGGAAACAGTTCTCCAAGCTGCTGATATAACAATCCCAGGGCATGAGACCCTCGTGGCAGCTCTGCCTACCTGCAGTGCAGGACATACACCTTTGTTACAGTCTATACCTCGCTGGCTTGGCCAGGCTCATGAGACCACCTCTCTGAACAGCTGAGTCACCACTGAGGCTCATTTCGTTTTCCTTCAGCCCAGAGAGGCCTGGCAGGGAAGAACTGCGGCCTACCCGCTCTTCAGGAGTTCTGCTTCCAGGCAACCACCAGGCCTGGCTAGGATATGGATCAGGATTCAAGCTGACTTCTCAGGCAGACACCTGTCACTGCTTGTGAACGCATCTCAGCATTGTTGACTGGGAAGCTGGGATGTCACACCATTATAGGCAGGAGGGCAGGTGACTTCTAGCCTATGTGGAATCCCCTGTCAAACCGTAAAAGGCTCATATGACCAATAAAAGGCCATGAAAGGGTTAATAATTGGAAGATGAGCTAAAAGGGTAGTAACATGGTCACAGATGGTCCTGGAATGCTCTGTACATTTCAGACTTGCTTACGTCATAGAGAAGGAAACAGAGAAGGGCCCTGTCTGAAACCAGACAGCTAAATGTAAGCGTCGGGGGAGCTTGGGGCCCAACCTGAGCTTTGTGTCTAGGGATCGTCTCTGGCAGGCAATGCAGCAAAGCGACTCTATCCCATTGCCGATAATCTGGGCCAGCCGTTACTCTGGCTTGAGTTTCTGTGCTTATTGTTAAGAAGCAATGAGAGTTACATGGGGCAGATCTCTGCTAGGCTGGATGGACCAAATGCAATGGCTGCCAAGACCCCACTTCAGGAAATTGGGAATCCCATAGACGCTGCCAGTGATTAGGGTGGCTACCTAGGCCCCTTCTTTCTCGCTCTGGAAACTCCTGCTGACCGTTGCATAGATTTTGCAGGGTTGGCACTAACTGTTCTGGTGTCCTAAGCAAGTATGGGGTTTGGTCTCCTTCCCCCACCCAATTCACTTGAACCACAGGCCAAATCACAGAACCTCTGGGCCTCGGTTTCCCCAGCAGTCAAGCAAGGATTATAATATGTACCTGCTTCCCAGGGGCGTTGATTCATTACTGTCTGCAAAGAGCTTTGAGGGGCTTGGATATCTTTGGATGTTACAGAAATGCAGAGGGTTATTAATGATCCTCCTTTGGCCTCACGCTCTAGTTCTAGAATCCGTTATACCAGCTGCAGCAATGCTTCAGAGATAATTCCACAGACGCCATTACAAAGCTTTGGGGGAGGACGCTGGAGCTCACAGAGCACCTGCTGAGCAGAAACAAGGAAGCAGAAACCTTGTGACTGACAGGCTCAGTCTATGGGTGAGCGACCATGATAGCCCCAGGACACTTTCCATGCAGTGCCACCTACTTAGCCTGTGTCTAAGGTTGCTATTAACCAGCAGGCACCAGATTCTCTTAAAGATCTCTCTGCAGGTTCCCAGGAACAAAGATGGATGGTGCTGCTGACACAACTCTCACCATACTTCTAGTGTCTCCAATGAATGCTTTTAAGGAGAGCAGATAACAAAAGGGTCTTATATCTTTGGACCACTGTGGATTGCTCCTTGCAGCCAGTGATAGTTTTCTAGGGTCCAGATTGATTCTTTCCTGACCTGTGGGTTCCCACCTTTGCATAAATTCTTATGTGGAAAGTGACACACAATGAGCCAAATTCTGCTTTTGCTTACACTGGAGTAAACCCGGAGCAGCTCCAGGTGACTTCAGTGCAGCTACTATGGTCACATTAGTGAAACAGAGCCGCACGGGGTCCATTGGATCCAATTATGGCGATAGTGTTCGACTGGAGCAATTGACTGTAATGGGAGCAGGGCTGAGCTGGTAGGGCCTGATCCAAAGCCCATCTTTCCAATGACTCGAGTGGCTCTGGCTCAGGGCCCCAATGAGCAGGAAATCATCAAACTCATCCACTTCTCATTAATGCAGAAAACACAATTGGGGCCTCTGCTTTCTTTGCTGTGACTTTGAGAAATGCAATTCCAAACCTTTTGGGGAGAAGGGAGTGTCTTTTAATGTCAGTGTCATGTTTTTACACATCTGGGGGCCGTTTGCTTTCTGCTGTATTGGAAGACGATCCCTACCCAGAAGGCCGCCAACTGTCCTTTCATCAAGTGTAAGGTTACCTCCGACGTACAGATTTGTCAGCTGTCTGTGCATTGCGTGGCTCAATTCATCTACGAGGATTTTGGGGGAAATAAATGGGGATGCTGAAAATGAGCTTTGCGGTGAGCAGATTTATGGCCATAACAGAAGCTTTAGAAGTGAGGAAACTCCTGCAGTATAAAAACACTTTCCATTAATCCATATCCTTCCTAATTCAAGGCCATCAGAATGAGTCCTTCCGTTCTTTTATGGAAGTTGGTAAATTAAACAGCAGTAAGTCAGCACAGTAATTCAATACCCTTTCACCAGAATGCTGTGAAAGATCAAATGAGGGACTATGTAGCTACTGTACAGCAGAGAAATCAAAAGTCCAAGGAAATTACCAAGCCCAGGAAATTACCAAAGAATGAAATACTCAGAGCAAACACCAACCATATGCTCATAAAATAAAATGCTTTATTAAGAATTGCAATAGCCTGAATGTTCATTCAAGCATTTCTCTGTGGAATGATGATACTCTGCTCTTATGTAGCACCTTTGTGCAAAGATCTCAGTGTGGTTTTCAGACACTGATGAATTAAGCCTCACAGCTAGAGATGAGTCCAGAATAGATTCCAGTTCCAGATGTGACAGAGACTGGGGTTTGGAGTCCAGGTGTTATGGCTTGGGCCCATTTCCACTCACAAACACCCCTGGAAGCTGATACCTTAAGTATTTCATACCTGTTTTACAGATAGAGAAACTGAGGCACAGAGGAGTCACCAAGCTAACTGTGAAGCAGTGGCAAAAACAGGAATAGATTTCAGTGATTATGGCACTTAGACCCTTGATCTAACTCCTAAGCCACACTACCTTTTCTGTTCCTTTCATCCACAAATCAGTTTCCGCCTGGGCAACAGCAGTGCAAACTTCTCTACACAGCCCCACCAGCATGCCACCCTGACTCTAGGAGTGAGAGGGGAATTCATTTGCCCTGCTCATCCAACCTTGGCATTCTAATGAGATTGCCAAGAAAGAAAATAATTATTGGCATGAACTGGGTTCCTTGGCAAACTAGTGGCTTTCTATCCCATTGCTGATACTCTGGGCCATCCAAAAAGGTTCTAATTTAACACAGAGGTTTAAATTCATGCCTGGTGTAACTCCATTGAAGTCAGTCAAGTCATACCAGGGATAAATTTGGCCAAGCATGTTTAATTTGTTAGTAAACATTCATCTTCTTTTGGACCATTTCTGCATGAAATAAAGTACGGTGTCAAGATTCAGCACCATGTTATGCTGTATTTCAGAACACTTTGAGACTTTATCAGCCACGGCCCTTTTCTTTGGCAGATTCTAGGTGAATTGCCTAATCTAGCCATTTGTTTCTAGCCCTAAAACGCCTCCATCTGTTCTCGTGTGTTAGTAACCTAGTACGGGATTCCTAATTTCTCACACACCAGAGACATCAGTAAGCCAGCCTCAACTTCAGACAAGGATGCCTGGAAAGGTGAGCACCTACTCTGTATCCACTAGGTACTTCAATCTGGATGGCGGTGTCTCACACTTTAGACATACAGATTGTCTAATGTTTGCCTAAAGCTTTATTCCCACATCCTGCTCATAATAAAATGCTCTGAGTATGAGAGTCGGAAGTTCTCTCCGTTCACTTAAAGCAGAGGATGTTTTATCTGGGAGGATGGCACCCGTAAGCCTTATTTCCAGAGGTAAACGGCTTTCCTAGCTGTGTGGAGCAGCTGTGCTGACCAGGCCACCTGCTCTTTAACTCCAGTACTTCAACAGAGGTGTGAAATTCCACACATGGCTCTAAATGGGGGGAGGGAAGGGGTGATACACACCCCTTTCAGCTTTCCCCCCCTCTTGCCTTACAGATCACTGACAAGGACAACCTACAAGGCCCAAGGCAGGAAGGGATGGTGCCTTGGGGGCAGACAAAGGAGAAGCGAACACACAGACAGCACGCAGCGCCAACGATCAGGATGAGAGCCGAACCCTTACTTTTAACAAATACAGTTTCTGGGTTTGGGTTTTCATTAATCCTGAAATATCAAAGAACACTTCCAGTTCCTGTGGAGCTCAGCACGGCACTCGCAAGGGAAACCTCCTGCCTCCTCACATCCAACTTTGTCATTTCAGTGCTTGGCTGCTGGAATCATCCTCTGGAATGGATGTTCCAGACACAGGACTGTTTGCTTTGGAGGAACCAACAGTGGATTATCTTATACACACAAGATTCCAGGAACAACTCAGAGCACCAGACGACACTGAGGCAATGAGGGCTGGACGTGGGGAGCAGCTCTCCGCGAGAATGGAAGGGACATTTCTGGAGCTCGACAAGCCGTGTGTGTGAATGAGGGATGCTTATGATGCTTTCAACATCGTAGCATGAGACCTGGCACAACATTTATTTTGCTGTCTTTCTGAAATTCCGTCCCGACAGGATTTTTGAAGATAATTGAGCAACGGAATGTCCTGTTCTGCTAAGACTTCTTGGCTGTCAGAAGCGATGTCTAAACAGCCAAAGTGGAATTCTGGAGCACAGCCCCACAGGGCAAACAGAAGCTGTGTTTGTTCATCATCTGGCTTTGCAGACTTACTTATCTGCCTCAGCACATGGTGCCTGCTGTGAAACTACACTCAGAGAGGTCACCCATCCGGTTCCGTCCGCTGAAATTCACTGGCACTGACTTTGGTGACACAGCAAGGTCCAAAGGATAGGGCGAGGGTCAGGAGACCTGGTTCTGACACTGATTAGTGTGTGATCTTGGGCAGTTCCCTTTACTGTGCCTCTATCCCCTCTCACCCTCTGTCTTGTCTATTTAGACTGTAGATTCCTTAGGACAGAATGATGCCCTATGTGTACATACAGCACCTAGCACAAGGGGGTGAGGATCCTAGTTGGGGAGTCTGGGCACCACTCTAATTCACCTAATAATAGCAACAACAACTATGCATTGGCTGGGTTCACCTTGTAAGCCTAGGCGCAAAGGTTTACAACACTATCCAGACAGGGGTTTAGCCAGCCCATGGGCCCTACTAGTTTATATGGAAACGACATGTTGGCTGATGTCCCATCACAGGCTTCTTCCTGGTGGTCTCTCTCTGCACAATGCTTGGGATGGAGTTGTGCAGTACATCAATGTGTTACAAATCCTGTCAGCCACAAACATATGCATTCTGTAGATTTCTAGAGGTTTTTCTTTTGGGGGTATGGGTGGGCAAGGGAGGCAGGGTTTTGATGCCCGTGTGAGGCTCAAGGTAAATTAAAACCAATAATCAATGCAGATCTCAGAACTTTGCAGTGACTTGGTAAGAAGTTCACTGTGCACAGGGCCAGCTTTAACATTTTTGCCGCCCCAAGCAAAAAAAGAGAGCACCGCCCTGCCTCCTGAGTGTCGCGTCGCCCAAGTCCCCACCCCCCGAGCGTCGCGCCACCCAAGTCCCTGCTCCCTCCGAGCGTCGTGTCGCGCCGCCCAAGTCCCCGCCCCCCAAGTGTCGCGTCGCGCCGCCCAAGTCCCTGCCCCCCCGAGTGTCACGTCGCGCCGCCCAAGTCCCTGCCCCCCCGAGTGTCACGTCGCGCCGCCCAAGTCCCCACCCCCCCAGTGCCGTGCCACGCCTCCCAAGCCCACCCCCACCCCAGCGCCGGCCGGTAGAACCAAAAAAACCCCAAACCAAACCCCGAGCACCGCCTCGTCCCAAGGTGCTGCCCCAAGCACGTGCTTGGTAGGCTGGTGTCTGGAGCCAGCCCTGACTGTGCACTCCTTCCTGACCCTGGTTAGATCGCTGCAAAGAACTATCAAGGCACAGTGGAAGGAATGCTGCTGGTCTGTCCAGCATTCGTCTTCTTATCAAAACACGTTCCTGGCCAGACATTTGTTAGGTTTCTTAAACAGGACCAGATTTGCCAAAGTGCTGAGCACCCTAAGCACCCCCTGAAGTCAACAGAAGTGCAAGATGCTGCCCATAATTTTCACAGCTCTTATATTACCCTTAATCTGTGACAAACTATGGAAATCTAACCTATGAAATGGGACAATTTTGTCCTTGATTTCTGGTCTCTCCCTTCTATTCTCTCTTTCCTCCTTACTCTTTTCTGCATCTCCCTACATTCTCCTTCGTATCTTCTTCTCTTGCTTGTTAGAACCATCTGAAGGATGGCCAGAGAAAACATCCTAAAAATCATACTGTATCAGTGCACTCCCCTCTTTAATACTATAAGAATTGTAATTTCTCAGAGTATTGTCCAAAGGAAAAAAGGCTTCAGACCCTAGCCAAAGATCACATATTTTCAGCCCAGCTTCTAAGCTACCAGATGAGTAAATCTTCTACACTCACACCACGGCTCTCATTTAAGACTGCAGAATCTGGCTTTTATGTGCAATTACCACAGCAATTTCACAGGTCAATTTCACTACAGCCAGTTGTTGAGTCTTATCAGACAATGCTGTTCTGGAGATTTCTAGAAAATCCAGAGTGCAATTAGCCTAGGTTGGTTAATGAATATTACAGGCCAGCTCTTCAGCTTGATACAAACTGGCACAGTTCAGTTGTCTTCAGTGGAGCTACACAGATTTACAGCAGCTGGGGATGCAGCCCTAAGTTGCTTCGCACTCAGCAGAAAGTGATATATGCACCGCATTTCCGTGAGGATACTGGGCCTGGTTCTCTTCTCACTCAGCCCAAAGGATTTACCTCTGATTTAGTGAAAGAAGAATCAGTCCCTGATTCTATGCTTCTGCCTCAGAAAAGTTCTCAGAATCATTTGAATCCCTCAGATTTCTCAATATAATTGTTACGATTAGTCCGTCCCTCCCCAATGATAAAGCTATTGCACCTACATGTAGGGTGACCAGACATCAAGTGTGAAAAATCGGGATGGGGGGAAGGGTAATAGGAACCTCCAAAAATCAGGACTGTCCCTATAAAATTGGGATATCTGGTCACCCTACCTACATGTATATTGAGTAGATCCTGACCCGTCTCTGAGCACCTTTCAGTGGTGCATTTAGCAATGTGACTTGCATCTGTCAGACTTGGTTACCAGGCGTGGGCTCCCTCCCCATCTCTAATGCAAATTCAGACTTGCCCTGCTGTTTTTCAGTGGTCTCACTCTAATCACAGCTCTGACCTTTTCTCCACTAGGCCAACCTAGGCCCAGTCCCAACACTGGGGAAGGTTGGTAAGAAGAACCATCAATCCCCCTTTACTTGCAGTGTTCCTTCTCTTTAGAACGCTGTTGGTGGAAATGACTGACATGTAAAGACAGCTGCTTTGAAGAATGTGTGACCCAATTTCTTTGTATGTTAAAGAAACGCTGTGCCAGAAGTTTTTGTCCTCCTAAGGAAACTTAATAGAGAAATATTCTTGAGTGTACATGTGCACTGGAATATTGTAGGCCTTAACTAAGGCATAAGTTTTTAATAGTGAGAGTAACTAACCAGCGGAACAATTTACCAAGCATCATGGTGGATTCTCCATCACTGATAATTTTTCAATCAAGATTTGATGTTTTTCTGATGTATCTTCTCTAGGAATTATTTTGGGCAAGTTATCTAGGAGCTCAGACAAGATGATCACAATGATTCCTTCTGGTCTTGGAATCTATGAAATGAAGAAGATCCAGCTCACAGATAAACTATTAACTCCTCAGTGAAATAGTTAGACTTAACTGTATTTCCCTATTGCTAAAAAACACTTAAGTCCTGAATGAGATAATGAAATTGAAGCAGGCATAAAGATGAAGAAGATCTTGTTCAGAGACTGTGGTAGGAGAGATTTGATTTCCCTTTGCAAAGTGCATTTAAAAAGAAGCTATTTAAAAAAAAATTTACACTGGAGATGGATCTAAACAAGAATCCTATATCCAAAGATCCACTAATATCAATGGGAGTCTTTCCATTCAATTCAATTGGGCCAGGATTCCACCCCAAACTTGGGGAAACTCTAGATCCACATTCAAACTTTGCGGGCCAAGCCCAACTCTGGCTTTTATTAAATTAAGAGATGCAGCTACGATTTCTCTGATGGTTCAAGCTAAAATCAGTCTTGTCAAAATGTATTTTGCCTCCACCACAAGAGTGGTAGGGTTGCTTTTGAGTCCTGGGCTGCTGGCACGGATTAATTTATACACAAAAGAAAATGCACTGATACACGTCTTTAAAATTACTTCATGAATATCACAGTATGGCACAGAGGCACTTAAATACAGGGCAATTTATAAGAGCTAATCTATAGGGTTTGAAAGCAATTCTCCTCTGGCTTTTTATACAATATAGTTTATAATTTTATATGGCACGCTGGTAACACAGTCTTACAAATTGCTGCACAGAAAGAACCCGTCTACAGCTTCAGTCTAACAAGTGTTGTGCTGCCATCCCACTCCCTGTAGCTCAGGGGTTCTCAAACTGGGGGCTGTGACCCCTCAGGGGGTCATGAGGTTATTATGTGGGGGGTAATGAGCTGTCAGCCTCCACCCCAAACCCCGCTTCACCTCCAGCATTTATAAATAGTGTTAAATATTTAAAATATTTTAATTTATAAGGGGGGGTGCACTCAGAGCCTTGCTATGTGAAAGGTGTCACCAACACAAAAATGTGAGAATCACTGCTGTAGCTGGTGTGGAGGCTATAGCTGGAGAGAGGATTTCCTGCCCCTTCCCACCATTATCCCTGCTGCTGCAATAGCCCCTTGGGTTGTCAGGGTGTAGGAGCAGCCTTCAGGCTGCTCTAGCTTATGCCAGGAAACCAGACTGTCACCCAGCTGGCCCAGGATCAAGGGATCGCAAAGGTATATTAAAGCCATTTTTGCCATGGAATGAACTCACTGTTTCTTGCAAGCAGCGCCACAATTGTATATTTAGATGGCCACGTGTTTATTTTATTTTCTCTTGTGTGTTATTTCCTATTGTGTCCAAGCATTGGCCTGTTTCGTGCTAGACAATGATACACAGGTTGGCATGTTAAAAATTAGAAATAAAAAGTTCATAAAAAATAAAAAACTGCTCTATTCTTTACTTTTTCCTTCTGTCACTTCAAGAGAGAACACTGGGTTCTTCTTTATTCTTGGCAATGCTCACCATCTGCAAATCCATTTTAAAGAGGCACTATGAAATAACCAGATGTTGACTTTGAAGCACAGTATACACATTCATCATCTGCTTGCACACACGCTCACTCCTCAGCCCTGGCCTGCTTTGAAACTTCACTGCTGTTTCCTTCTGTGTTGGTTAGGAAGGTGTTGATGAGGGTAGAAGGTTAAAATTCTAACTGATCTGTGCTGAAACATCATCACCAGCACTTCATAGGCAAGCCATTGGGAAAACATATGCAAGCTGTGAGGCCCAGACTTGGTGTCACTAGCAGGTTGTTCCAATCCTTGCATCTCTGCCACGCCTGCGAGGCTGGGTCTAGCTCTAGGATGCCAAGAATGGTGGATGTCTGGGTTTGGGTCATGTCTGGATTGACCTGTTCTCAAAAAACAAACGTACACTGCATGTAAACGTACACAGCGTGTAAACGTACATGGCAACTCTTTCAAAGTGACGTAGGCAACAGCTTCATTGTTTTACTGTTACTGTAATCAGCCTCTGGACCTTCTGCCTTTGCCTTGCGTTCATATTCATCAAATTGTTCTTTCAGGTCTTGTGTATATGACCTCAAAGATTGGATGATGATGACAACAGACGAGTTCACATCTCCTTTTTTATATAGTCTTGCCTGTTTCACTGAAACAGATGAGAATGTCATGCCAAAGAATCGTCACAAATACTGTCTCCAGCTTGTCCATTTTTTACTGAGATTTTGACCACCGTGCATAGTGTCTCTTGGCTGATGGTAGGTTATCATTGGCCAAAGAATCAAGAATTGCTTGAATCCCTTCACACACATCACACGGATCCTTCGCTGCATCAGCATGAGCTGACCACTGAGTGTTAGACAAGTGCTTCACACCACCATGTAAAGACACCAACGCATTCCAACGATGAGTAGATGAAGCAAAAAATTTGTACAATCTTTGTGTAAAGTCGAAGGATGATACAACTTGCATGCTCCATTCTTCTTCTGTGTGGCATTCACTTTCTACTCCCCAGAGTTTCACTGTAAATTTACATTTGAAGAAATCCAAACATCTCTAAGAGAAATAACTGCAAGCTGAAGCCACCAAATTTTCACATGGTTTTGCATCAAAATGTCAAATTTTCCCCAGTATCAATACGGAAGCACAACATGACCTGCATTTCCTCAAAAACTGGCAGCAGATGTGCTTCAAAGGGTCACAAAGCTTTCAATAAACCCAGTCTGAGGTGAAAACAAGAATCTCAGTCAAGAGACCACTGCCTACCATGCTCACCAGTATTGTCTCAATTGTTTCTTTTTGCTCCACCATCTGTCTTGTCTGTATCCACCTGTTCTCTTGTGTTTTATACTTAGACTGTAAGCTCCTGGAGCAGGAGATTATCTTTTCATTCTGTTTGTACAATGCCTAACACAGTTGGGGCTGTTGTGACAATTGGCCCTACAACTTTACCCTAATTGTGAGCTCAACTTATAAGAAGTATATGAAAGCTCATAAGATGTCACAATAACCTATACTAACAAACGTTGACGGGAAAAGGCATGATAGGGAGACACCAACACTGAAAGAGTCCAAACACAAAGCCCTACTGATATAACTCCAGGACTGCGGTAAGATCATGCTTGGTAAACAAGGAAAGTGTGGAACCAGAAAACAGTGTGCCCTAACTGGTGGACAAAACAATGAGGGGATGGGCTATTCTGCCCACCATTTCCTTTGTGGGTCCTTAAAGAAAGAGACTTTGGCTTCACCATTGTGGCTGCCTCTCCCACCATTTTCTGGAATGCCAGGCCTCTGTCAACCTGATGCCGAGAGATGGCCTGAGCAGACCAGGCCAGAGAGAGGGACCCAGATGACATTGCTACTTCTACTGGCTCCAGCTGAATCCCAAACACCACCTGGGACGAAATGGGATCGGACTTTAACAACAACAGGTCCAGCCCATTTCAACTAACTTCTTCTCTTACCATCAGTTATTACCATCTTTGGTA
This sequence comes from Gopherus flavomarginatus, assembly GCF_025201925.1. NCBI lineage: Eukaryota > Metazoa > Chordata > Testudines > Testudinidae > Gopherus > Gopherus flavomarginatus. The sequence goes on along the minus strand of NC_066625.1, from coordinate 85,812,095 downwards.
CCATCTAAGAGACTAACAAACAAGGTGTTTTTTACCCCTTCTAAGGACTCTTACCAGCTAAAGAAATATGGAACAAGGGATGTTGTTAAAATGAAAGCCTTATTTAATACTTTGCATTTCAAATGATTTCCCTTCTTTTCTTTATCTTTAATAAAAGGTTTAAAGGATTTGTAATGGGGTGTTTGCCATGGCTGAGGTCTCTGTATGCCAAACCCCGGACCTTGTTTAACACAGTTTAATGTTGGACAGAGTCTGGGTTATGTTCAAACCTTTAGCTCACATATTCCATCTAAATGAATACCACAGGTACTGGTCGATGACTAGAGCTCCTAGGGGTTACAACAATCAATATACATCACAAATAAAATAACAGCTGTGACTCTGTGGTTCCATATGAATATTTCACACATCGTGGCTAAGAAAAAGTGTTGCCCTCATATATTTTTTTTCTGGAACCTGCTTTTAATCCATGGCGTGGTGCATTACAACATGTTGAGAAGTCAGCAATGAGTCAGGGGCCATCCTCCCCTGCTTGTTTTGTTATAATTATCCTGCAGTATTTTGTTTTGGAAACACTGATATGAGACATGATCCCTGAGATCCCCAGGTACCATGCTTTTTTTCCCTTAGAACCTTAATTCCTAATTTGCTTGGCATTTTAGGCAAAGCCTGCCAGAATTATAGTTGTAGCTTAAAATTAATCTTTCACCAGCCACAGATTCTCAAACTCCAACAGTGCTTTTAACACTTCAGTGGGAGGCTTTATATCTGTTACATAAATGATGTATGTAAAACTGAATAGCATTTAACCATGGTCCACAGTTTAACTCATAACCAAATCCTTCCAGTGGGAAATGTCTGGTCATTCCTTGACTCCTAGTCACAGCCTGTAAACTCTCCTTTGTGCAATAAAAGCAAACTACTGTAGTACATTTTCTGGATCTTTTCCAAAGATTTTAGGCAGCTGGGCCTTGACTTTAAGCTGAAGGATTGTTTGTTTTAAGTTAAAAATAATTTTGTGCCTGAAAGGTTTGATGATGGTTCAGACCTAACAGCGAACGCCCCTGGGACTCTATGAAATCTCCAAGACTGAATATATAACATGGAAAACTTTGCTAGGGGCTGGGGTATCAAACAAGATTTTTTTTTTAAAAAAAAGTCGACATTAGTTATCCCTGTAGAATGGTTGGGTAACTCCAAGAAGTCAGGTGGTAAATGAGATCAGAATTCCCAGCATCTTCTTCTAGAATGGATTTAACTTTATTATAAAACAAATGTGTTAGGGCTGGTCCACACTAGGGGGGGGAAATCGATCTTAGATACGCAACTTCAGCTATGTGAATAACGTAGCTGAAGTCGAATATCTAAGATTGGAGTACTCACCCGTACAGACGGCGCGGGATCGATGTCCGCGGCTCTCCGTGTCGATTCCGGAACTCCGTTGGGGTTGATGGAGTTCCGGAATCGATATAAGCGCGCTCGGGGATCGATATATCGCGTCTAGATTAGACGCGATATATCGATCCCCGAGCAATCGATTTTAACCCGCCGATACGGCGGGTAGTCTGGACGTACCCTAAGTCTCTAAGGTGCCACAAGTACTCCTATTCTTTTTGCAGATACAGACTAACATGGCTACTACTCTGAAACCAGTGTTTGCTGTGGAACCAAGTGGGCAATTAGGCACAGATCAAAGGTATTTAGGTGGCTCAATGACTGCCGAAATATGTGTGAAGATCTCGGCCTTTGTTACTTAAAATCCTGTATTCTCCTTTTGCATAAAGATGCAGGAGGGAGGAATTTACAGAGAAATCCACACATCAGCAGAGGGAGATTAGCATCAAATCCCTATGGTAGGCTGGCAGTGTGAATGGGAATGTAACCAGCAAAACAAGAGTAGGTGCTCAGATACCATGGTTATGGGTGCAGCATAAGAACCAGAACAGAAAAGAATAAGATTTAGATTAGCAGACTCATTGCCTTGGGATGTAGTGATAGCCAAAAGTATAATTGGGTTAAAAAAAGAACTAGATAATAGATCCATCAATAGCGATTAGCTGAGATAGTCAGCGATGTAACCTCATGCTTGGGGTGATCCTAAACCTCTGATTGCCAGAAGCTGGGTATGGGAAAAAAGAGTGGATCTCTCTAAAATTGCCCTGCTCTATACACTCCCTCTGAAGCTCTGGTACTGGTCACTGTTGGAGAATTTATCATGCAAAATTCAGATAAATACATTATTGTTTTACGATTAGTTATACTCCCTATATCAAATCATAGAAGTAACTGTGTAGGAAACCACACAGCCTCCTGAGAGTTAATCCACAGTAGCAAACGGGAAGGGGAGTGAAGAGGAGCAGGTGGCCTGGCATGGAAGCTGAGCAGACAAGCCTCTTAAGCTCTAGGCAATCTCTACAGACCACTGGAGGCATCATCCCTTTAGCCTCAGGAGGAATTCTCGCTTTGGACTGAATACTAATTCAATTAATTCCAGCTTTAAAACTGACAGGTGAAAAGCATTAAGAAAAAAAAGAGGATGAAAAAATATCCATTTCATTCTAACACATTCCTCTGTCTGAAATACTGAATTAATTTGTGCTGGTTGAAAATCCTAGAAACCGGAGACTCTGGAGGGACTTTGAACAGCGAGTTCAGATCTGGATTTAGAACCCGGAGCTGAAATTGTTCAAAGTTTGGGTGTTGTCCTGATTAGGGGCTCTTATTTGGACCGCTGAAGATATAGTGTGACATTTGGTTCTGGAATGAGATCTGGAGCCCAAAGTTCAGCAGTATTTGGATCTTCAGATCCGTGCCCACTAGAAATGGGTTAGTTTGCACAATAAAACACAGAGAAGATATTTGACTAAGAAAACTCCCAAGTATCCCTCACACAAAAAGAGTAAACAGTGAAAGCTAAAACCTATCTTATATCACAAATAGTCTCTCTCACACAGCCTCAGGAACTACAGTATTAGAAATGAATGAATTTTAACCCACAAGAATCACGTATGTGTAGTAAATAGTATACATACAAGTTTTATGTCCTCAGCAGACGTCAGCCACTGGAGGGCGACATGGCACACATTAGAGACAACAGTACCTTAGCTTTTACAAGAGAAGTTAACCACTACATGGTGACACAATCCTACACACTCATATACTGCTCTGCCATTATTTATTATTTTTTATGGCAGAAAACACATATAACCTGTTGGAAGACAGGCAGGCATACAAATACAGTGCATTATTGTATAGACATCATAGCAGCCTTGGAGAATGTGAGGATAAACCACACTGGACAGGCCCAGGGACAGCTACATATCATGTTTGTTATCAGTGCATCACACATTAGAAATAGCAGCAAAGAGTCCTGTGGCACCTTATAGACTAACAGAAGTTTTGGAGCATTGGAGCATGAGCTTTTGTGGATGCATCCGACGAAGTGGGTATTCACCCACGAAAGCTCATGCCTCAATGCTCCAAAACTTCTGTTAGTCTATAAGGTGCCACAGGACTCTTTGCTGCTTTTACGTATCCAGACTAACACAGCTACCCCTCTGATACATTAGAAATACTCAGCTCTTGTCTGGCTGTGTGGCTTACAACTCTGAGGATGCATGGTAGCAAAGCAACATCTCCCTGCCAAGCTGGAGAACTGATTATATCTTCCATATTCAGCTAGTGGAAAGAAGCTGAACTCCCTGTGGAGAAATACCTGTTAAGCTCAATCTCAGCATGCTACAGACCATGGCATTCAACATACCCCATGCCCTGACCAATCTGCCATTAACCTGGTGCAATGATTGCAGGTTAGTGATGGTGAAACCAGAGACCAATCACGAGGTCCGAATTCCATGGAGAATTGTTTTTAATGAACCTCTGCACTAACACACTGGTGGTCTTTCCCTGAGCCATGTGTGTATGTCTCCTGAACATTCTTTGTAGCCTCTCCAGCTGCGTTTATCCTTGACAGGAGAAGCTCAGACAAGAACAGCTGGAAAACCTCAAGCAGACAGCCCTGCGCCCGCAGCAATCTAGTTTTAATATCCAGTTTAGTTTTCTTCACATGTTTAATAACCTTCTCCCTGCTTTGCAGAGAAAGTCTTTGTCATGCATCTTCCTGAAATAGTGACTCTTGGAATCCAGTGCAAAATATTCAGAGACAGTGACAGATACAGAGACACAATCTCTGTATTGGCATACCTCCCAACCTTGTGTCATCCGCAAATTTTATTAGCACATACTCACTTTTTGTGCCAGGGTCATTAATGAAAATGTTCAGTAACACTGGTCCTGTAGTAGGGTCTTCGGAGGGCTGGGTGGCCTAGTGGTTAGCATCCACTCAGTTGTGGGAGAGTGGCTGGAGAGACTGGGTCCACCCACTCCACTAGGCTACAACCCAGAGCCCTAGGAGGGTTAGGAGCGTTGGCCTCGGAAAGAGGCCTGGGTGCACCCTCTGAGTTACCCTCCCTGGGTCACTTCCTACCATTGCTTCTGCTTCTGGTGCCAGATAAGGAAAAATAAAAAGGAAGACAGACTGTCGGGCCCAGCATATACTAGCTCAGGGAGGTGTCTCTCACCCAGTGGTTCTCAACTTGTCCAGACCCCGCCCCCCTTTCAGGAGTCTGATTTGTCTTGCATACCCCAAGTTTCACCTCATTTAAAAACTACTTGCTTACAAAATCAGATATAGAGAAAATACAAACGTGTCACAGCTCACCGTTACTGAAAAAGCGCTGCTGACGTTCTCATTTTTACCATATAATTATCAAATAAATCTGTTGGGATATGAATATTGTACTCACGTTTCAGTATGATTCTTGAGCCTAGTTTTCACTTGTGAGCCGTGTCATTCTGGGAGGCAGTGAAGCGACAGCAACAATTAGGTTTTTCTCCACGTTGAGGCTATTCCTACTCTTGGGCCTGGCCTCAGGGGGAGGTAAGCAGGGCAATTGTCCAGGCCCCATGCCACAGGGGGCCCGTGAAGCTAAGTTGCTCAGGCTTCAGCTTCATCCCAGCCCAGGGCACCAGTGAGTCTAATCCTGACCCTGCTGAAGCTCGAGTCCCGCTGCTTGGGGTTGAAGCCCTCGGGTTTTGGCTGTCTGCCCTGGGCCCCAGCGAGTCTAACCAGCACTGGTGACCCCATTAAAAGGAACTCATGACCCACTTTGGGGTCTCAACCCACAGTTTGAGAACCGCTGATATAGTATGTGGAGCAGAAGCCTGCAGGCTAGGCCTGCACTCCTCCCAGCCTCCAGAGCTGGGTTGCTCCCTTTTCAACCCTGCATCCAGTAGCAACATGGGTTGGAGGGGCAGGTCTAACTGGGCTCAGTACTGTCCTTTAGCCCCGTCTGCCCCAGTGTGGGGTTTGTATACCCCATCACAGGTCCCTGAGGAACAACACTAGTAACCTCCCTCCAGCCTAACTGTTCACCTCTCAGTGTGACCCGTTGTAGTCTCCCCTTTAACCAGTTCCTTACCCACTTTTTGATTCTCTTATTAATCCCCATTTTCTCCAATTTAACTAATAATTTTCCATGTGGTACTGTAGGAAATGCCTAACTGAAATCCAGGTAGATTAGATCCACTGTGCTTCCTTTGTCTAAAATAATCAGTGATCTTATCAAAAAAAGAAATCAGGTTGGTCTGGCACGATCTGCCTTTTGTAAAACCATGCTGTATTTCATTCCAATTATCGTTTACCTCTGTGTCCTTAACTACTTTCTCTTTCAACATTTGTTCCAAGGCCTGGCTTACAACTGAGGTCAAACTAATGGGCCAATAGCTTCCTGGATCATTTTTTTTTTCTTTCTTAAATATAGGTTCTACAGTTGCAATTCTCCAGGCATAGGGCACAACCCCCGAGTTTATGGGCTCATTAAAAATCCTTGCTATTAGGCTGGCAATTTCATGTGCCAGTTCCTTTAATATTCTTGGATAGAGATTATCTGCTCCCCTTCCCCCCCAATTTGGCCCCATTAAGGTGTTTGACTTCTACCTCGGGTATGGTAATTTCTACTTCCATGTCCTCTCTGCTACTGTCCCCAAGCTCCTCGTTATTTTTATTGAAAATGAGGCCAAGTATTCGTTTAGCTGGTGGGCCATCCCCATATTATATTTAGTCTCCACCCATTCTCAGTGCTTAGTAGACTCACTTCTTCTTTCCCTACTTCATCACTCAGCTTCTGCCAACATCTTGGTTTCCTTTGGTGTGTTCCTCCTTCCAGCCTCAATTTCCCCTTCATTTCCTTCTCTAGCAAACGTCTCTGCCCCTTCTGCCTTGCCACCCAGTATGCTTGGAACTCTCTCCCAATACCACTCACCTCGTTAAATCCCTCCTGACCCCCAGGGCCGCTGCAGAGCCGCAGAAGAAAGAAGAGAACTGAGCGGAATTAAACGGAAAATAGTAAACAAACAACTCCCCACCATTGCCCCGCCCTGCCTCAGAAACAACCCCAAAAGGTTGGTTACTCTCCAAGAAGTGCCTGCGAACTAACCGGGATCTCAGTTCTGTGATGAGCTCTGAATGGGCAGAGGGCTATTCCCATACAGAGCTTATTGCAGGATTGGGGCGTATGACACTGTTATTTAGATGGCCCTGTCTGATCCTGTGCTCTCATGTTATCACATCTACATTTTAAAGTGTAAGCTCTTCAAGGCAGGGACCTATTTATTTATCTATCAGGGTTCTTATTTGGCCCCCCATAAGCCTGGTATCTTAACCTTTTCCACAAGTAAAAATGGTAACAGTGATCTCTCTCTCCCTCTTGGCTGTCGTCCTGTTCAATGAGGCTCCTGTCACATTGTATAAGTAATAATACTCCAGTACTAAACTACATACTTGCTCTCCAGTGCAGTTTCTATGTCCTTTGTCAGCCTTTTTGCTCTGTTCAGTTACTCATCTCCATTAGGGTACTGCAGCTCCCCAATTTGCATTGTTTTGCAGAAAGTTGGAATATGCCATCACCTTGTTAAGGGACTACTCAGACTGTGGTTTCCTCACTCTTCTATTTGGTTTCCTCTGAGTCCTGTGGCTCAGTGCCACCTCCTAAGCTACACGCTGTGCTATATAAGAGACTCCAGCGGCTTCACGCTGCTGAGATCGCTTGTACTGTACTGTAGCCCAACTCAGAAGTAGCATACGGGAGACTTTGGTAAGCTGCAACTCTATTTCTTCTACTAAAGGGTTGTAAATATTTTAGTTCAAGGATGCTGTGAGTGCAACTAATTCTTGCTTCACCTCTCGTATCCTAGCTTGGCTAAAAACTTTGCTGCAATTGAGATTGGATTTTCCCTTAATTGTTGTCTAGGTGATGTGTGCAAGTGAATTAATCTAGGGTTTTATTCCCCCTCTGGTTACAAGATTATAGATCATAAATATGTGATTAAGGCAGAGTAATTGTATTTATGGTTGAAAGATCTATATACTGTAAGTGGTAATTCATTGATGACGTGTTGAGGGATATATTTCAGAGACTGGGTGCTCAAGGGCTCTGAAAATCACGGAAAGGGGGAAATATACATTGAACTGTGGTCTGAAGTGAATCCAGGACAGATCATTAGTGTAGGCAGAAATTATCACTTTTCATTTCTATTCAACTCAAATCAGTGCTTGGGAGAAAAGTCTCCTGACTTCCTTCTATCAGATTTCTATATTACACAGATATTAGCAGCCCTCAAATCACAATCTTTCTCCTGTAGGTTTCAAACCTAGGGTTTTAAGCACAAAAATCTGTACAGCCAAGCAAGGGAGCCTCTTAATTTACATGGAGTTGTTCAACCTCATTGAATGTGAATGTTTCTACACTGTGACTAGGATTCATAATCCTCTTTCCAGATAAACGGGAATGTGTACAGAATGCAGAGTGCTTAAACCCCTCTGGCTTAGTGAGATGCTCAGCTGGAAAATGAACATTTTAAAAACCCTCTGTGTCCTGAGCTTCCAGGAATGTAGACAGTTTCTGGCTTCTGCACCCTATGGGAAAGGAAAAAATGTCCTAATTCTTGGCTGAGATCTGCATGAAATCCAGTTCCTAACAAGCTAAAGCTGAGTAACAACAGTAGCCTCCAAATGAGAATAGGCTTTTAACTAGGAGTGACTTTTCTTCTGCTATTCATAGAATCATAGAATATCAGGGTTAGAGGGACCTCAGGAGGTCACTGAGTTGAGTCCAGTCCCCTGCCTTCACAGCAGGACCAAGTCCTGCCCTGACAGATTTTTTCCCCTGATCCCTAAATAGCCCCCAAAAGGATTGAACTAACAACCCTGGCTTTAGCAGACCAGTGCTCAAACCACTGAGCTACCCCTTGCCCTGTTAGGCTGTATTGTTAGACTGTAATTTCAAATTCTCATTAAAAAGCCATGTATTGTCCCTAATTTCCTGCTTATATCATTTTTTGGCCACTCATAGCTTTTAAGTTATAATAAACACATTTCCCACCCTTATAGTGCCTTTTCTCAGCGGCCCTCGTAAACATGACTTTCTAACAGCTAGGCATTATCACTACTGTTATTAAGCATCAACACCAGTCTGCAAGGTATGTAAATCTTATCCTCGTTTTACAGATGGGTAAACGGAGGGGCAGACTGGTTAAGGCTATATTTTCAATATGTCCACTAACTTTGGGGACATCACCTCAGACACTGACAACTCCAAGTGACTTAAATGGGAGACGATGCTCAGAATTTTTGAAAATCAGATCAGAAGGTGGGCACCCCAAAAATCTGGGACACTTGTAAGTTTGGGCCTATGTGATTTACTCAAAGCAGCCTTGTAATGGACAGAGCTGGGAATAGAACCTACAAGTTCTAACTCCCAGTCCCTGGTCTGTAACCACTAATGTAATAATAATACTTTTTTGCAGGATATGAGAGACACAAGGTAGGTGAAGTAATATTTTTTATTGGACCAGCTTCTGTTGATGGAAGATACAAGCTTTCGAGCTACGTAGAACTCTTCTCCAGGTCTGTGGAAGGAAATCAGAGTGTCTGAGCTAAATACAAATCGGGACAGGTTGGTCAACAGAAGGGGTAATGCATGCTGTACATGCATGTTGTAACAAGCATGACCCCTTCTGCTTAACAATTTGTCCCAACTTGTATTTAGCTCAGACACTCTGATTTCCTTCCTCTGACTTGAAGAAGAGTTCAGTATAGTTCGAAAGCTTGTACCTTTCATCAACAGAAGTCGGTCCAAGAAAAGATATTACCTCTCCTACCTTGTCTCAAAATACTTTGCACATATATAGAATTTTTACACTTTCAAAGCACCGTACAAACATCAGCCCTCACACCTCCTCTGCAAGTCAGCTAAATAAGTAGGGAGCATTATCCCCAACTTGCAAATGAGGAAACTAAGCCCTGGGGCAGTTATTATATAACTTACAGAAAGCCACACAGCAAGCCAGTGGCAGAGCTGGGATTGGACATTAGATCATGCTTGATGCTATTCCACTTTGCAAATAACAAATGACACTGATGCCAGAGGCATGTGATCTAATCTACAGTGCCGACAGCTCTGGAACTTGTCTGGGTGTATGTTTCAGTTACATTTTATTTCCAAACCGTATTTACTATTGGTCGCAACTCCTTTCAGGTATATGCCACTGTACTTGTGTCATTCTTGGAGCAAGGTTGCGGTTTCAGAAGGAATGTAGGACTGTCGGGCTTGGTTACTGCAGCAGTCCTGAAACATCAGGATTGCACAGAAATTTAATCCTTGAGAAAGTGGTTTAATGAGCTTCTATGAAATCACTGTCTGCAGAACACATCTAGGGGCCTGGCTTGAATGGTGTGGGAGGACACAAATACTAACACTGTGCCAGATACGCCTTTCACACAAATAGAAATAAGGAAGAATTCCACTGAAGTCAATAGAGTCCCACCAGTGAGAGAGAAGAATCAACTCTAATGTTTGTGAGGGGACAGAGACAGAAGCCCAAACTCTAAGGCTGTGCTATGCAGGAGGTCAGACTAGAGGATCATGCTAGTCCCTCTACCGGCTTTAACATCTGTGAATCCAGGCGTGATGCCAATGGTGATATAAGTGCCATGTCAAATGGAAGTTGGTCAGAAGACAGGGGTGGGTGGGTGTAAGCAGCAAAGGAGTGTATTTCACATTGGTTGGTCAATACTTACACTAGATTGTTATACCCTGAGGGCCCCAAAATTATTGGATACTGTAAAAGTGTAGCCCTAAGCCCATGTGCCTCAGGACTGTTCACCCAAAGTGATCTTTGGCCCACACTGGTAAATGTATGTTTAAAGAGAATGGCCATATGGCGTAGTTCCAAGGAACATAGTCTTTAGACCAGAACTCATGGCTATTCCTACCAGACTGGTCAAGTCTTGTGTTTAGGAATCAAAGCCATTCTCAGCTCTTTCAGCACCAAATTTTGCCACCTATCATTATGTTGAACTGTACTTCAGTCTCGGAGGAGCCCCACTGACATCAGTCATAGCATGCTGGGGCCTGAAATCACCCAGCCTCTATCTGGAGGGAGGTGTTACCCAACCTACGGAAGGCTGGGAAAATCTGGCCCTTGATAAATTGCCCTCCAGGACCTCTTTGAGAGAACCATCAGATAGGGCCTCCGCCAAATCCAATTGACATCCATGGGAAGACTGTCACTGACTTCAGTGGGCTTTGGATCCGACCCATGATGATTGAAATTGTCTTCACAGGTGACCTGATTCAGGGAAACTACCCAGGGACTAAAATTATTTGAAGACTCTCCATTCTCAGTGGGGGCTCAGCCAGTGAAGAAAAGGATGATCGCAGCACGAGGATGGATTCTCTTACTCCTTCTTCTGGATGCCACATCTATTCCAAGTGAAGGTTAAACATTTATACCAGCATTACGGTGGTGACCCAAAGCTGTCACCTGCTGATGGCTGTTGGATGGCCTATATGAAATAAGCTATTGTTTTCGGGCCTGTTCCCAGTGGAATTGCCCATGTCAGAAAAATCACGGGTGCATTGGCACTGCCTGCTAACATCTCCCATCTAGGGTACTTATCTGGCCCCCGTCACTGTAGGATCTGATCTCCTCACACTCTTTAACACTCCTGTAAGGTAGGACAGGGCTATTATCCTAATTTTGCAGATGGGAAACTGAGGCCCAGAGACACAAGGTGACTTGCCCAAGCTCACACAGGAAGTCTGTACCAGAGCTGGGAATTGAAACTAGGTTTCCCAAGGTCCAGGCTAGTGCCCTAACCACTAGTCCATCCTTCCTCCCTAATCAAAGTCCCCTAATTTTCACTCCCACCTCTACTTCAATATTTGAACCCAGGACCACTGGCATTGTAAGTGACAGCCATACCCCAGACGACATGGTATAGTTTGTGGGCCCTCTGCTACACTGTCACCTCTTAGGCACTGTCTATTCCGGGAATTTTCCCCAATTTCAGCCATCAGCAGCCAGCCATCAGTGGCAGTGCTGAATCGCTGGCCCCCCATATAGATGAGCAAAGGTATGATTTGCACTGGTACAGGTTACCCTGGGTTCAAGCAGGAGTAAGTGAGATTGGTGCAAATTATGGCATACAGCAGTTCATTCTGTCTACACTAGGAGTTTGCACACCAATGATTGGCTGCCCATTGCTGAAATCCACAGAGTCAACATTGTCTTAGACATGGTATCCAGGGCAGGATCAGCATGTGGCTGGGGCACTGTGGGTTAGGAAGCCTGCAGTTACACTGCCTGTGCAATAAAATAGAGCAGATAACCCCTTTCTTCTGACTTGAGGCAGGATCTCAGTCCCTGTCAATAGAGATAGTTGGGAAATTTCTGCAAAAATTAAAATTTGACATAAAGTCGAAACGAAACGTGGGGAAAATCCATGACGGTTTCCATTTTGTGGCCAGCAGCTCCAGCTTTCCGTCAGACACCTTTCAGTAGCACAAATTTAACCAAAGAAAAAGGCAACAGAAAACAAATCTAGATCCTCCCTTTGCCCATGTCCACACACACAAACTCCCTATCTCAAAAACATCTAATCACAACTAGTCGTAAACTAGTTCCTCATCTGTGTTACAAGTCATCCCTGCCTCCTGAGTTTCCAGTCTAAACAGTTCTAAATTTCATTCAAAACATATTTGACCTCCAACAACAGGGCTAACAACTCACTCATAGTCAGCAATGACCCACTGCCCGTGCGTGATTATACTACTCTGCCTCAAATCTCGCAGTTTATCCCGTTGGGAGGGAAAATAGTTTATTGCTCCCCAAAGTGCAGGGGGGTGGGCTCTTGAGGTCCCTTCCAGTCCTACATTTCTCAAGCAGCACATAGCTACTATTGTCCATTCCTTACTGAATCTTAAGCATGTTCCAACCATGCAGACATCAAAGAGTTGGGGCTGGGCTAAGTATGGGGCAGAGATGGGGCCAGAGTAGCATGCTGCAGCCTTGGGGGAGGATTCCCTCCTCTTTTCCTCTACCCATTTGCCCAGTGCCCAATCCTAAGCAAGGCGCTGTGTTAAAGATTTAGCCTTTGGGGTTAACTGCAGCATTAAATAAAACAAAGCAGTTGGAAGCCATTACCTGGAATCAAACACATTTCGGGGGCGGGGGGGTGTTTCAGTGAGTCAGTAGTGCTAGAAACTGATTATTGGACTACATTTCCGGTCACCTCGATGTCAATGGGACTTTTGCCATTGGCTTCACTGGGACCAGGTTTTGGCCCTGTGATCTGCAAAACAGCTTGGTTCACTTAGAATTTCCACTGCTTTGCTGTCACAAAGGAAACCTGGTGAGGAGAGGCGCTTTTGTGAGATTCCCAGACCAACTGCTTTTGGCAAGGATGGGACTATCATGAGGTCTGGCTGTCACTGTAAATAGTTTTAAATACAAAAGTGTTTTCAGCCCACTGTTAAATTCCACCGAGGATGCAGGCCCTTTGTAGCTCAGGAAGGTCACACAGCAGTTCTCTACCCAGACAGTTACTGGTGCAAAACAGAAGCTCTGGGATGGCTGTGCACAAAAACTCTGGACCCAAACACTGCCACTGAGAACTGGATCCACATCAGTCTCCTGGAAGGCCCCTAAGTCTAGAGTGGCTGAATCAAAACCCAATTCTGGACTAAATTACACGGGTTGTGCTCCCTTTTAAGTTAGTGGGAGAAGTACCATGTAACTCAGAGCAGGTCGAGGAAGCCCCAGCTTCATGTACCTCTCAGCTTTGGGAAAACCCATATCCAAACTCTGCAGCTCAGACCCATTGCAGAGAAGCAAATTCTTGAGGATGTCGACTATTAATAAAGCCAGGGCTGCTTCTAAAATAATTATTTCTAGCCTTTAAAAAACAGACATCCTTTGACCATCAATGACTACTTTGAATCCCCAGCAATTTATCATGTGATTGCAGAGCTACTCAGCTATCTCACAGTATCGATCTATTCCCTGACTCCCGCAGCACTAACATTGGGGGCAGATTAAAAGAAATTTTGGAAAAAAATCAATTCTTCCCTGTCTTTATTGTCGTTGTAAACTTCTCCCCCAGGTGAGAGGGTTCTGAAGAAATCCGTCAGCAGGCTCCAGCCCAGACAGAAACCCCTCAGTCCCTTTGTAAAGGACAACCTAGCAAGTAAGTCATTTTGCATCTCCAGAAGCTTTGCATGGTGGGGACACAGGTCATTTTGTGCATGTATATTTTTTTCATGCTTAATATCCAACCTGTTTAACAAGATGATGCACTTAAGCAATGGCCTCATTCCCACCTCCAGCAACCTGTCACTGCAATATACTTCGGGCTTCTCTCCTGGCATACTGAAGGTCAAATATACAACCACAGCCCATATCCCTAGCTGGAATCTAGCCTCATACACGTCCCTTACCCACTAAGGTTCCTCAGAGAGGAGGAATGCATACAGAAATCTTGAATGGGAAGCAGTTTCACTACACCCACCTTCTCCACCAGAAATCATGCAGTCTCAGTCCTCAGAAGAAATTTGATGGACGGCTCTCTGCCCCACACAATGCATCTTCAGTAGAACTCTCCAAGGGGACTTTGTCCCACAGTGTGCACAAGCAGAAGGAAGGTGCCCTGAGAAAGCTGGGCTAGGCAGAAAAGCACTCAGCCCCAGGACCACTCGGAGAATTAAGAGCTCTCCCCACACGACCAGCAAAATGAAAAGACAAGCCACCATCGTTAGAATCAATGGCTGGAATTTCTCATGGGTCCCCTACAAGTTCTGGATCAATGTAAATAGGCTCCTGTAACGGGTCTGCTAAAGCAGAGTAAATGTGTCCCCCCTGCTCTACCTGAAAGCATCCCCGCCCTCTCTTCCCATTCAGACAGTTACCACCAGGACTGGGAAGAATCTGCATGCAGCGCCGTGGGTTAATCAGGGGGCCTAGGTGAAAAATGCGTACACCACCAGCCAGGTCCCTACATCAGCGTCACTCCACTGAAGTGAGTGGAACTGCACCGATTTGCCTCAACTGAAGATCTGGCCCCCAGCTCCCTAAGCTCCACCCTGAAATGCGCCCCTGTGGCATTTTTGCAGCTGGGGAGCTAAAAGAAGGCAGATAAATTCCATCTAACGCTCCCGTCTGCTGTGGGTGGGTTCTCTGATAAGCTCCCTACCATGAGTTTGGCCCTACATCCCAAACAGAACGCAGCAGAGAAGCCAATCAATTTAACTGGTTAGCCCACCAGGCATGAATCCTCTAGAAATGCCAAGCACAGTGTCACCTTGCATACAACCCGTATCTTTCTACAATACCGTTGGGTATTTCTTGGGGATAAACGACCAAGCAGATTTAATGACCCACAGTCCCATTTTTGTCCATCAGCTCCGCCCAGCTGTTTCTTAATCCTCAGGAAATACCCTGATGCCTCAAGTGATGTTCCCTAATGTCAGGCACTGCAGACTAGGATTTAAATTGCAGCAGAGACTGAAAGCGATGAACAATAATGATGTTATGGCAGAGGGATTGCCAGACGTTCACTACAGTTACCCAAACCTTCCCATCTCACTTTCTCGTCTTTACCGTTATTAGCAATGGTTGGGGTGGGAACGAACCATCCATGTGTGATGAGCTAAAAGCACAAAATGAGGGACACACCACCTGCATTTCAAATAAAGGATTTGCATTGGCTCAAAAACTGGGATGCCAATTTGAGCTGCTTGTTTCCCCCCTAACCTGATGGTTAAACTCACTCTTCTTATCAAATCTGTGCTTAGAGCTAACACGGCAGCTGGGGATAACCCATGTTTCATGGCAAGGGGAAATATCTCATATTTGACAAATTTGTTTAGGACAGGGGTTCTCAAACTTCATTGCACCATGACCCCCTTCTGGCAACAAAAATTACTACATGACCCCAGGACAGGGTACCGAAGTCTGAGCCCACCCTAGCCCTGCCGCCCTGGGAGGCGGGGGTGGGGTAGGGCAAAGTCCAAGGGCTTCAGACCTAGGCAGGGGGGCCTGTAACTTGAGCCCCACCACCCAGAGCTGAAGCCCTCAGGCTTCAGTTTTGGCCCTGTGTGGCAGGGCTTCGGCTTCGGCCCCAGGAAGTCTAATGCCAGCCCTGGCGACCCCATTAAAAAGGGACCACGACCCACTTTGGGGTCTCAACCCACAGTCTGAGAACTGCTGGCTTAGAACAGAAGCTTCTAGACTTGACCACACTTGGAAACAGCGATCTCAAAGCACCATGCAAATGTTAATTGATTAATGTCTCATACATCCTTCTCAGGGAGGTATTATACCCACCTTTTATGGCACAGAGAGGTTAAGGGACTTACCCATGGTAACAGCACAGATGGCATTAGCATCCAGGATTCCAGACACCTCAGTCACAGTCTGTGGACACACAATAAAAAAAACAACAAAACATTCAAGATGAAAATTAAATGGGAACAAGAGCCAGAAGGTGGTGTGGTGATCACGCCTCCAAAGCTGACTGTCAGTACTGCAGCATCCTTTCTGTTATCCAGATCATGGGGAGTGGACCACATGGTTCAATGTTGATCATCCAGGCGGCAATGGGGATCATGAACGTTTAGACGCCATCAGGTTTTACTTCAAGGACAAGGTGTGCGAGAGACCCACGCGAATTGAAGCGCGAACCACAGACTGGGTTCCTGCCCAGAACACGGGCCAAGTAGTCCACGCTAGCCTACAGGAAGGATTCTGGTGTTTGAATAAGGAGCAGCCTGCGGGAAAAACCTGTTTGAATTATGCCGTACGTTTCCTCTGTCCCATAGGTAAGTGCAGCAGCTCTCCGGGGGGTTGGAATTACTATTTAGCATGTCACTCAAAGCAATAAGGTTCAACATGCCATCCAACAAGGATATGCAGGGTATGTCTACACAGCAAGCAGCAGAGCCTGGATCAATGCTACAGTGTGGGGCTCATGCTATGACACCTAAAATAGGTGTGTGGTCATTGTGGCATGAGCTGAAGCTCAGATTCTGGAACCCACTGTCCTCCTTGAGCTTCAAAGCCCGAGCTCCAGCCTGAACTGCAATGTCTACTATTTTTAGCACAATAGCACAAGCCTGAGTCTCTCGACCTGGGCTTCAAACATAAAATAGGGCTTATAATTAAAGCCCCGTGAAATTGCTTTTATTTTTCAGGAATATATTATAATTTCATTTTATCCATTCCCCCACCAAAGAGCTGGGCCCTGCCCCGGGGGGAGCTGGGAGGCCACAATGGGATGGTTGCAGAGCAAGTCCACCTTGCATCTGACCTGCAGTGATGGCTGCTGTCCTGCAGGGCTGGACTGGCTCCCTGCTCTGGGCATTGTGACCTGGCACCCAGGGTCACAGTGCCACTCATGCAAATTTGGCCCGACCACTCCCTCATCCTCATGATGGAGGGGCGGTTGGGCCAAACCTGAGTGGTGCTGCAACCCCACACACCAGGCCCAAGCTGACAGGTCAGGAGATACAGGAGCTTCCGCTGAGGGTTGAGTTTTTCCATTTTATGTTGTTTAAATCTTTGTTTTGTTTTTTTTTTATTTTGTGCTATTTCATATTTGCATAAAACACAGGGCTCTACTTATCATTCACCCCATAAAAGCGTTTTAACTTGTATGGTCCTCTTTTGAGATTGTTATCTGTCAGATCAACCAACCAGAACACTGGATTTGAGGCGCCAACAGCTTTAAAATGTCCATTTAAGCCATGGAACTTCTCGATGAGCCAGCCATTACAGTTCTGTGGCTGCTGCACTTTGCCTTTCTTCTCCTGACACCAAAGTCCACATCAAACATCTGCTTTTATAAGACAGGGGGTTCATATTCCAACATTGTTATTCAGACCCTTAGCTGGGCATCTGTCTGCATTTCTACCAGGTAACATGGTCTTCTAGCTGGTGTATTACAACAGCTGGAGAGAACATATAACATGGTGCACAGACATTTTTCCATAAAAGCAGATTTGTACATATTTAAAAGAATGTGCTCATAAATATTTTATGGGGCATGGTGACTTTGAAACACTTGGAGCAGACCATGTATTTTGCAAGCAAGCAATTTAAATTACATTAATTCCATCTAGTAACTCTTTTAACTGAAGTGTCTTAAGATCACAACCATACACAAGACCATATCACACACTGCAAATAAGCTGACCCATAAAATGCTATGTAAGTACTAAGTAGTATTCCAAGGTTCTGTTCTGAACCTCAGCAAAACAAGTGCAATTCTCACAATGAGAGATGTACCTATGTTATTGTAGACAATGTTTGTTTAATTATTATCAGAGTCATTGGACTAGCTTGTGTCAACTCTCTTATATCCTTCCATGTAAGCAGGGCCGGCTCCAGGCCCCAGCACGCCAAGCGCCTGCTTGGGGCGGCATGCCGCTGGGGGCACTCTGCCGGTTGCTGAGAGGGCAGCAGGCAGCTCTGGTGGACCTCCCGCAGGCATGCCTGCGGACGGTCCGCTGGTCCCGCGGCTCCGGTGGAGCATCCAGGCACGCCTGCGGGAGGTCCATCAGAGCTGCGGGACCAGCGGACCCTCTGCAGGGATCTCTGCGGGAGGTCCACCAGAGCCACGGGACCAGTGGACCCTCCGCAGCCACGTCTGCAGGAGATCCATGGGATCCGCAGGACCAGCAAGCGGCAGAGTGCCCCCAGCGGCATGCCGCCGTGCTTGGGGCGGCAAAATGGCTAGAGCCGGCCCTGCATGTAAGTGACAATGTCTGTGTGATTTCCTTTAAAAACAAAGACATTCAAGACTAAGCATCCATTGCCTTTGAGTTTTACTTTAGTCATTCTGAATGTAGTAGTCTGCATAGATTTAAGATTCTGCATTCGGAAGTCTTCTCATAGCTTATTACTCCTTGGAATCATTTATATGTTTCGGGTTTTTTAAAATCTAAATGACAGAATACACAGGCATGACAGAATACACAGTATATGTAACATGCATCTTAGTAACACAGCAATGATGTTATTCAAGGGTCTTTGCTGCACGATTCAAAAAGGTTTTGGTCTCCATGGTCGAAATGGAGTGCGTGCTCAGCAGAATGCGGCAAAACTGGTGTCCAGACCCGTATCAGAACCTGCCTGGCAGAGAGGCACTTGGACCTGCACTGTAATGAAGCGACTGAGGAAGGGCGACTCTGCATTGGACCTTCTTGTTCAGGTGCTCATATAAACTTGATTACAGTGTCCCTTACCTACCAGGAATAATGTCACAGGCTCACTCCAACTACTAGGGTCCAAGAACCACCAGTACGGTTTGAGCATCTTTCTTGCCAGAATCTGGCAAGAGCTCAAGGAGTGAATAAGCCACAAAGCCTGATCTACCCCTTCACCCTGAGGGTGGTCCTGTCAGGTCGCAGCTGAAGTACACGGACGGGGAAGCATGGGGAATTCATACTGCTGCTGTCTATGCTGTGCTTACCTTGTGATTAAACAGAGGTCTCCAGAGATGAGCTAAAATTAAAATACCAAAATATCAAAATTAGGGGATCACGGCATTGGAAACACTCACGGCTCCATCAGGGATTCTGTGGATCTCTTGGATTAAGGAGCATCTACGTTTAATGTTCTGTTAGAGCAGCACTCAAACAGTGTCCCATGGACCACTGCTAGTCTGCAGAGTACTTGCTGGTGGTCTGCTGACTGGTTATGTCGTGTTAGTTCTCCTCTTATTAGCACATGGTAAGTAGCATTAAAAGTAGGCAAATTACATTATATACTTTCCTAATATTACTGTAGTTGCCACAGGGCTATTAAGCAATTGTGAATGAAAGAAGAAATGGTGTGAGCCATTGTGATTGGAAAGGGAGATGGGTCCCTGAAACATTCTCTATTAGGTGTAGTCCACCTTAGGAAAAAGTTGAGACTCACTGTTTTGGAGCTAATCTGCTAGACCCCTAATTCTGTCCTCAGAGTATGGCCATGCAGTACCTCCCATTGCATACTCAAGTCAGGACAGAACTGAACCCAGGGAGTTAACTGGGCAGTTCGTTTTATAGATGGACCTGAGTCATGACCTGTACACTCAGATCTGCATCCCAATTTTCCCAGTGTTTACGGTGTTTGGATTTGTGGTTTTAATTTGGCCCATGCTATAGCTGTGGCCAAGTTGGAAAGTTCACATCCAAATCTAGATTCAAATTTCCGCAAGGTTCCATGCTGGGAGGGAGAATGGAATGTTCACTGCAACTAGTTATTTCAAGATAGTGACCAATAGTCATAAATCTATCACTTAATGAAAACATAATGGCTATGTAGTCAAGCTGCTTCAAACACACAGCTGTTGATCATCAATAAAAATGTGTTTTGGATCAAATTTATTTCCCGTGCAATATCTGACTCAAGGTCCTTAATGGAAAGCATTCCCAGACTGAATCTGAATGCTCCATTTTAACCTACACGCCTTCCTTCCCCAGAGTGCAACCTCACTTGCTCCATGGGCCGCGTGAATGCAGAGTGCGACTCCTGCATGTGTGAGGACCACGTACTGCATGGAATGGTCTCCCTTGCAGACGGGGCACCGGCTGCCGAAGCTACTGTCTATATGCAGTCTGAGACTCTGAAGCTGTTAACGGAGTCCGATAGCAATGGGGGGTTTAGGATTCCTGGAGTGTGCCCTGATGGCAAAAACATTCTGAAAATTAAAAAGGCCAGATACGCCCCTGTGACTGTCCCCATACCGGAAAGCACCAAGAAATCCTCAATAATCCACGTGCGTCTGAAAAGAGCAGGTAACTACAGACAAAGATTCCTGGCAATGAAATTTACTGCTATGAGTCACTGATTGCTCGGTAGTGTGCTTCTGCTTTTAACGTTCATCAAATCTAACCGTGGCTTTAAACTGAAAAGAATACCGATTTTCCTCCCTCCCACAGACAAGCCGTACATTGTAAAGAATCCAGTGGATAAAGTGAGGCGAATAGGGCAAAGTGTGATACTCTGCTGTAAAGCTGTCGGGAATCCAGCTCCTGCTCAATATCTCTGGTAAGCAAATAAAGGCAGTCCACAAAGTTATTTTTTGCCTTTGAGTGTGCTACAACTATAAGAGATGCAACAACACTCTTAGGATTTCCTCTGTATTTAGGTTCCTCTGCAGAACCACAATAAATCCTTATATTATTGTTAGTAGGAAGCATTTATAGTACATCCCAACTGTGCTGGGTGCTGCAGAACCATAGAAAAGAATCATCCCTGCCTTGAAGGGCTTCCAGGCACTAGTGTGTCAGGTCATTTGCATCTGGAATCTCAAAAATCCCCCACAGAATTCTATTTCTATTGAGGAAGAGTTTAGCATAAAGATGCCCAGAATGCAGCCTATATCAAAGCATACTGCTGACTTAGGGCCAGATTATAATACTCCTTACATACCGTAAGTACACCTCTACCCCAATATAACGCGACCCGATCTAACATGAATTTGGATATAACGTGGTAAAGCAGCGCTCCGGGGGGGCAGGGCTGCGCACTCTGGTGGATCAAAGTAAGTTCGATATAACGCAGTAAAAATTTTTGACTTCTGAAGACAGTGTTATAGCGAGGTAGAGGTGTAGTACTTTGTGGAGTAAAGATTGACATTAGTTGGATTGCTGATGGTGAAAGATACTATTCACAATCTGACCCTTAACTTGTGTGATGAGTTGATACAGTAAAGCTGATGGATCAGAGAGTAATTTTCGCTGTAGTGTATATTTTGTTTTTATCTCCTTATTGTCTTAGCAAATATATTTTTGAAATGACAGCTATAATGTGTAGGACTTTATAGAATGGGAAATTATTATTGTAAGTAATTGTTTCTCTACTGTTTATATTATATTACTTCCTGTACAAGTCTGCAGCTAGAGTTTGTATGGAAAAATAAATAAATAAATAATTCAAAAACCCCTAACCCAGCAGAACCTTCAAATGTGGCTGGTAGCCATTCACCAGTTTGCTGTGTTTTAGATACAATCTGGGGGGGCTGGCTATGCTAAAGCTGGATTTACAGCAGGAATTTTTACTAAGTTTAGGACCACTGTGGTTCTACCTATGCCAGAAATGGTAGAAGCACCAGCATAGGCCAATTGAAGGCATTTTGACCACCATGTATCTTACCCTGGTGACATGGTGGCAAAAATCATGCACAAGCATTTCCATAGTTTCTAGCAGCAGTTAAGCCGAACCAGTGGGCAAACTGCCATGGTAGGAAAATTGCTAGAAATTCTCAGCGCAGAGTGGCCTAACATACCAAAGACCCAGAGCTAAATTCTGAGCTTATTTAACATCACTGAGTTTACCCCAGCGTATCCCAGATCTGAATCCAGCCCAAGACTGATGTGCTTTGAAATCCTTAAGTAGAAGGCCCTACAGAAGAGCGAAGTATTTTTGAGTATCTGGTAAATACATTACCTGTCAAAGTTTTTAGCAGTTTGAGAAAGATCTCCAATACACAGACAGCCTGGGTCCAATGCTCGTCGGAGTCACTGGAAAGACTCCCATTCCCTTCTATTGGGGTGAGATATGGTCTGCTGGTAAAAGCTTTCAAACCACAGAAAAATTCTGAGTGGTCTAATATATCCCTCCAACGTCTCTGTGAATGCTTGGGCATTTTGGTTTCAGTGCTGGTGACTCAACCAACGAGCAAGTTCTAGCCACCCATCAATGACAATACAAGCACAGGCAGATATTAGGGCTGTTTGCATATATTTATTTTAATAGTATGTGTAAATTATAACCAGGACTATCTGCAGGCTCCTAAAGAGCAGCCAATGTATCCCTCAGTGTCAAAATTTGGACAGCCCCACAATAATGTATTTACCAGATACTCATAAAAATACTTTGCTCTTCTGTAGTGCCTTCCACTTAAGGATTTCAAAGTGCATTATTAGAGAGTTAAAAGTTCACACCATCTCCATTAGGTAATATTCTAATTTTGCAGATCAGAAAACTGAGCAACCCAGCAATGTGTGACAGAGGCAGGAGTAAAACCCATGTCTTTATTTCCAGTCCTGTGCATTAGCTACTAAAACCATCCATTCCTTGCCCCATCAAGTTGCTTCACTTTTTATCAGGCTACGGAATGATTTCTGCTTCTTACAGGTACCACAATGGAACTTTGCTGGATTCCTCAGTGTACAAATATAATAGCAAGCTGGTGTTAAGGAACCTGAACATAGACCAGGCAGGAGAGTATTTCTGTAAGGCGAGCAACGATGCAGGGTCTGTGAAATCCCAAGCTGCTAAACTTTCTGTAATAGGTAAGAAAATGTGGCATGTTACAAGAAGTTTGGGAATTCCCAATGTGCAAAATCAGTGGGCACATATGTTGAGGCAATTTAGGTCAAGTTTTGCGGAAATAATATTCATTATTAGCACATTCATACAAGATACTTTCAATATTAGCCAGTCACAAAAGAACAAGCCTTGTGCACTTGGATCACCTACCAACTTTCAGTTTAACGACCTACCCAAAATAATTGTCCTTTGCACTCACCGCCATATGAGTGGAGAATCTCAGTACTTTTAGATACTGGGGCTGAGGCCCCAGTTCAACAAAGCGCTTAAGCACGGGCCTTACTTTAAACATATGTTTAAGTTCATCCCTATTGAGCAAAACACTCAGGCACATGCTTAACCTTAATAACTAAAGGATATTCTTGATTTGAATGGGATGTTAGCACATGCTTGAGTGCTTTTCTGAATAGACGGACCTTAATCATATCTTTTAAGCATGTGCTTTGCTGAACTAGAACCACAGGCATTTGACTACACAGAAGCTTGTAATGCATCCAATTATTCTGAATTTAAAAAATGTATTGCTATGGAAATAATGGTTATCAGTATCTGAAGGGTTCAGATGTATCATGTAGCAACAAACAGCACAGAAATAGCTACACATTCAATAATAAAATCTATTTTAACAGCAAGCGATGAAGCTTCCTGCAACCCAAGACCTGAAAGCTACTTCATCAGACTCCCACATGACTGTTTCCAAAACGCAACTAACTCCTTCTACTATGACGTTGGTAAATGTCCAGCAAACACATGCACTGGAAAGATAGATCAAGGGCTTCAGTGCAAAGACCGTGCTATTTACTGCTGTGGGGTCTCCAAAATGGAAATAAGAGAGATATCGTGCAGTGGATACACCCTTCCCACTAAAGTTGCTGTGGAATGTGGCTGTAGCATGTGCACTGAGATCAAGATGACAGTCCGGGGGAGAGCCACAGCTGCAGATAATGGTGAACCAATAAGGTTTGGCCATATATACTTAGGGAACAACAGAATCAGCACGACTGGCTACAAGGGAACCTTCTCGGTCCACATCCCAGCAGACACAGAGAGGCTGGTTCTTACTTTTGTTGACCGCCTACAGAAGTTTGTGAACACGACTAAGGTTTTGCCTTTCAACAAAAAGGGAGGTGCCGTGTTTCACGAGATCAAATTACTACGAAAGAAAGCCCCAGTTACATTAGAGTCCTCTGAAACCAACACGATTCCCTTAGGAGACATGGAAGGGGATGATCCGATAGCTGAACTAGAAATTCCTCCCAATACGTTTTATAGGCAGAATGGTGAACTCTACACAGGCAAAGTGAAAGCCAGTGTTACGTTTCTGGACCCAAGAAATATATCAACAGCTACAGCAGCACAAAGTGACCTGAACTACATAAATGAGGAAGGCGACATGCTCCCGCTGCACACATATGGCATGTTTTCCATGGACTTCACTGATGAAACAGCCACCGAGTCTCTTAATGCAGGGAAAGTAAGGGTTCACCTGGACTCTGCGCAGGTCAGGATACCAGAACACCTGCAGCAGATGAAGCTCTGGTCACTGAACCCAGAGACAGGATTGTGGGAGGAAGAAGGAGACTTCAAACCTGACCAAAGCACACGTCGAAAACGGGAGGAAAGAATTTTCTTGGTTGGGAATATGGAGATCAGAGAGAGGAGGCTCTTCAACCTGGACGTCCCAGAGAGCAGAAGGTGTTACGTCAAGGTACGAGCTTACAGAAGTGAGAGATTTCTGCCCAGCGAACAAGTTGAGGGGGCTGTGATTTCCCTTATAAATATGGAGCCTGCATCAGGTTATTCATCCAACCCTAGAGCATGGGGACGCTTTGACAGCGCAGTCACTGGTCCCAATGGGGCTTGCTTACCAGCCTTCTGCGATGAGCAACGTCCAGATGCCTACTCAGCTTATATCCTGGCAAGCCTGGGGGGAGAAGAACTTGAAGCTGTGCCCTCTTCTCCCAGACTCAATCCTAATGCTGTTGGAGTCCCTCAGCCATATCTCAACAAGCTCAACTACAGGAGGACAGATCACATGGATCCTAGAATTAAGAAAACTGCCTTCAGTATCACGGTGGCCAGACCAAGTCCAGGCACAGCAGGAGAGAGCAATGGCCCCATCTATGCGAATGAAAACCTAAGAGAATGTGAGCAAGCACATTACAGTGCCGCTCACTTCAGATTTTACAGAGTAGAGAGAGACCGGTATGATTACAATACAGTTCCCTTCAATGAAAATGACCCAATGAGTTGGACTGAAGACTACCAGGCTTGGTGGCCCAACCCAATGGAATATAGGGCATGTTATATGAAAGTAAAAATTAACGGACCCCAAGAGGTGAACATAAGATCTCGCAACATGGGTGGCACGCATCCATACACTGTTGGCAAGCTTTATGGCATCCGAGATGTGCGCACCATTCGAGACATGGAGCAACCAAATCTTTCGACAGCATGCTTGGAATTTAAGTGCAGTGGCATGCTGTATGACCAAGACCGTGTGGACCGTACACTGGTAAGAATCATTCCCCAAGGACAGTGCTATAGAGAAAGTGTTAATAGCATGCTCCAGGAATATCTAGTGAACCACCTCCCCCTTGCTGTAAATAATGAGTCCGGTGAATACACAATGTTGGCACCTCTTGACCCTCTTGGACACAATTACGGAATCTACACAGTCACTGATCAGAACCCTAGCATAGCCAAGGAAATAGCTCTGGGTAGATGTTTCGATGGCACGTCTGATGGTACTTCCCGAGTTATGAAGAGCAACGTAGGCATAGCATTAACTTTTAACTGTGTTGAAAGAGAGGTGGTGCAACAAAGCTCATTCCAGTCTCTGCAGAATTCACCTAGGCAGAGAGAAAGAACAAGGATCAGAAGGCAACAAAGAGACATCTGCATTGGCCAGGCCAAGATGAGAAGAGTTACCCAACACAGAAGTTCACCAAGAGTTCAGTGTACACCTACAGATTAGAAACATACCAAAGCACCATTACAGTACTCATATTTGATTAAATATATTCTAACAGGAATATAGCTACCTGCCAATAAGCTAATCTAAGTACATCCGCTCAGCTGCAGTTGGGGATCGTTACTGAATTTCTGGTAACATCATTTCTATGCTAATTCAACTCTAGTAATTAAGGTTCATCAATTTCTGATTTTCTTTTTATTCCACCACAAAGGAGAGATAAGAAGCAAACATGTTTGGGGCCAATTATATTACCATGTTAACATCCTTAGTTAAATGCAATCACTGTAAAACCTTATTTTTGTCTGATGTTAAACAACTTCAAACTTTGGCCTAATTGGGAAAAATTCAGAGATTAAATAATGCACATAAAATATTGTTCTATGTTCTGGATCCAAAGACTTTGCCAGCTAGGAGTACATGAACAGCAGCTGGTAACGATAAAAAGGAATAAACCGATTTCTTCATACTGAATTCAACTGCAAGATTTTGTACTTGAAATGTAAATATTTTATTTATTTCCTTGCTTATTTTAGAACTGTGTATTCATTACTGAAGTATTGTATTGTACATTTATTTTAGTTCGTGTTTTTGTAGCATACTGAGAAGAAGTCATATGGATTTTTAGGTTTCACTTGCCTAAGGCTACTGTTTTATTTTGCTTCTTGCTTGATTCAAGTAAAAATTCCACACTGTAAAACAGTGTAGATTCATAAAAAGGTAATTTTTGTAATGTCGATAGTGCTGTATTCCGTCTGTGCCTGATGGGTCTATATTAATGTTCAAGTAACAAACTAGTTATTCCTGGCAAGGAATAATTTGCTAAATTAAAAGGTGAATATTTTGTTTCTTTTCATGGACAATTCACAAAACAGACCACAAAATCCTCAGTCTGAGTCAGATTCTGGCTGATGCTGTGGGCACAGCTCTGCTAGCACATAGCAGCTGTAAAGCTGCTCTAAATGGGCAACTGCGGATTTTTCTAGGGTTTGAGGGGGCATGTTGCAGCAATTCCTTCTGTTACGAGCCAGTGCAATCTGGAGCAGCCCTGAGGTTACTCTAAGGAACACCGGCTGCCAAACTGGCACCCAGCAGCCCCTGAGATGGGGAAAGCGCTCCCCCTCCCATCTCCTCAGCTGCACAGTGCAGAGCTGTCATGGAGGTGAGGATCTGGGCCTTACTTTGTTCTCTGAGGTTCTAACTTTGTTCATTCTTGGAAAGTTATCATGAATTTCTTCAGGACTTAAAACCTGATCTGCTGATTGCTCATGAACCATATTCTCAATCTGCATTGCACTGGCTAGTTGCACAAGACCTAGAGTATTGTTTCTCTTCCCAGAATGGCTGACATACGCAACTAACCAACTGTATATTTTACAATCAAACCACCCACTGGAAATGAATATTTAAGTTTCAGATTTGGGCTAGTAAACCTCGAGCATGGGAATGTTCATGGAAAGAGATCACAAAAAGGTAACCAATGCACTTAGATCAGGGTGGGCAAACTATGGCCTGTGAGCCACTTCTGGCCTGTCAGATGTTTTTATCTGGCCCTTGGGCTCCTGCCTGGGAGCGGGGTGGGAGGTTTGCCCCCACCTCATGCAGCAGCATGCCAAGTCCCCTCCGGCCCCACACTCAAGAGCCTCAAAATCACCTTGGGGCCACACCCATCCCAGCTAAGGTGCCTCTGCCCATGGCGGTGCCTGGTACAGCCGCCTTGGTGTCGCTGCTGGTAGGGCCCCTAGGAGTCCCCAGCACCATCCCTGTAGAGCTCCTCCGCCACACCCCATAAGTCCCCCCCTCCCCACCTCAGTAACATCCCTTACAGAGGCCCCTGCCCCTATGCTAACTCTCACAGAGTCTGCCTCTCCCACCAGGCATTCATAGCCCACCAATTTCCATACCCCGATGTGGTCTTCAGGCCAAAAAGTTTGCCCAACCCTGACTTAGATCAAAATTCACTTCAGAAGTGAAAAATACTCAGGTCTAACTTTTTCCTACTGTTCACTCAACCCTCATGTGTAGTAAGTAATTTCCAAACCAGACAATATGCTTGACCCTGATCCAAAGCTTACTGAAGTCAATGGAAGTCTTTCAATATATGTTAATTGCTCAGTCCTCAGTGATCTACACTGGGGTGGCAGGGAGGGCAAGAAAGTTCAGCTTGACTGATTTTAATGGTTAAAAAAACCATCTCTGATCACTGGGCAAGAACTGCCACGATAAGCTATGTTCTTGTGGATCAAACTGTCAATTAATAGGTTAAGTGAAAAGAAAACTGGAGAATATTAGGGCATTTTTTCCTTTTCATACTAATGACTTTGGGTCATTCCTCTTTTGTGCGTGTCTATTCCTCTGCAATGGTTTGCCTTGAGCTCCTGCTAGCAGAGCCAAGATGGATCACTGGCTTGATTCTTTCTCCAAAGTCGCTGGCTTGCCTAGATCAGCAATTCATTTTTCAGATTAAGCACCTCTTTCCCCTCCCACCCCCAGACACAGAATGTAAAACACACCCATTTAAATCTGGAACAACACTATGGGTTTACCCTGGGGAAAGTGAGCTCAGAATCTGACCCAGAGTATGTGCATACTTAAAGCTAGAGTTTTTCCTTTGGAGAGAACTTTCTAAAATTCATTTAGTATCGATGAGAGAGTCCCGAGTCACAGCCCAGGGGACTGAAATTCTCTTTAGCCAGAGAATGGGTACAGCATGGGAAGCAGCAATGCAAGCTTTCCTATATTGCCCCACCAATAAGCTGACTTTGAAGGACAAGACGGTTCAGGACTCCATAGCTATTCAATCCTTGATCTCTCTGCTGAGACTGCTGACGAGGTTACCGCAGAGAGCCACGGGTGGTGGTGGGTTTTTCGATGTGACTTATTTGCTGTTAACTAGATGGAGATCATCAACTCATTCCATGTAGGCTCAAAAGCCACCAGTCAGATGCTAACACCCTTTCATTGCTAACATAAGCAAGAAAGGCTCCATCTCTCATTACCCATCTAGTCCAAACACAATTTTAAGACAACTCATTAAATAAATCCACAAAACTTAGCCAGCCCCCATCTCTGATCCACAATCTTTATAATATTCTTCAGTCGTGTCCTTCGTTTGCATCTGTCCTTTGACTTCCATAATACTTCGCTCTCAGATTTATTTTTGAATGTATTGCATGAGATGCATCGGCTGCAACCTCTAGCTTAATGCGCATAGTTATTACACACTAACACAGAGGTAGATCATGTCAACTACAGGGAACTCAAGAACCATCCCCACGGGAAAACTCAAATTCAGCTCCTCCCCTGTGATGGCTTCGGACCCCGAACCTAGTCACCATTCAAGCAGATGGGCCTCACGATGCACAGGAAGATCACAAATTAGAGACTAACAGGAAAATATGTTCCATGAGAACACACTGCCTCCCAACCACAGACAAACATCTACTACGAAATCCTATTCCCACTGAAGCCAATGGCAAAAGTCCCATTAACTTCATCTGGAGCACGACACCACCATTTGGAACCATCAAGCACTCATCGGTTGGTCTCAACTGTTGGGATAAGACACAGGAAGAGGTGGTTTCTTATTATAGTCACAACTTTAATTTCGTAGGGCTTATGCAGCTTAAACTCCAGGGCTTCATGTGAGTCTACACTGACTCACCACTGGTCAGCTGTAAAATATTCAGCAAGAAATAGGAGAAAGTTAGAGCTTTTAAAAAGTCCTTATCTTTCAAGCAGGAGCACCCCAATTGCTGCAGTTACTATCATACAAAGAGATATGCCACAAGGTTTCCTATTCTGCATGGTATTTATCTGAAATTCAGAATGACAGAATCCGTACCCAATATCAATGCCTCTGCAGAGTTCGAGAAGTTTTTCAGGTCCCCTACTGACCTGGCTTCTAAGGCCTTTAATAAATTAAAACCTCAGTGGATGTTGGCTTAAAAATATAAAGTTGCTGCAATTTTCTCTCTCCTCTGAAAAGGCAAGAGTTGTTCTGCTTAGCTAGCACCAATTTCTGCATACTAGGGTTGCTGTTCTTGACCTTAATAGCGATGCTGGGAACTGAATCACAACTACAGTTTTTTAGTACATGTTGGCATGCTATGTCACACCCCCCACTTTTATTCTGTGCATTCTGCAGAAATAATCATTCTTCACTACTTTCTGGGTTAAAGCCCCATATCATGTAGGTTCTGGAAACACTGCTTTCAGAGACTTTGGCTGAGATTTTCAAAGACACCTGAGGGACACAGACATCCAATTCCCAATAATCTCAGCCATTGTGCAAAAGATATTAGCGTGAATTGGGTCCCAAACTGGAAAATATAAGAATCATCTTTTCCTCCATTAAAAAAACTACAAGAAAGCAGAGACCTCTTCTCAGCTTGTTCAGTGAAGAGTTACTAACCAACTGAAAATTTCTTAACATTTGAGCATATAAAGTTGCTTTTGTAAAAGAATAATTTAGTGGCCTCAAACAGAACTTTGTGTGGATTTAATTATGAGCAAAACAGGGCAGCTCTGGCCACAGCAAGGATTAAAAATGATTTTCCATGAGACAAAGAATTATAGGTATTCTGAAGCCTATATTTACTTTGTGATTCTGGCACAATTGAGCCATATACTTAAAACAGATACTCCTATCTGCATTAGGGAGAATATGCTACTCACATATGGCACAAAGATCAGGATCAGATGCAGACAGCACCATCTGCTGATCTCTTGACTATACGTTACAGTGAATATCCAGAAAGTCACAAATAAGGAAACATCTGCACTAGAGTGTTTAGTTAGGCTTGAAATTACAGCAATGGCTGCCAGCAATAAACTTCACACAAAGCGCAATCTGACGACAACAGCAAGAAATGTAGAAGCTACTTTGCAGGTTCTCTCTAGTGCAAACATCTATTGCAGTATAAATGTTGCTATCTCTTCCAAAGCACAATAAAGTAGATATTCCAACAAGCAGCTCTGTTGCACTCTGGTGGGATGACACATTGCATTGCTCCATAAGACTCCACAAAGCACTCTTAAGACTGATAAGGCACTCACTGCACAATGACTGGGGGTTTCTACCCTGTGAATATTAACTTGCAAGCAAACATTAGACACTTAGTTGTCTAAGTCTGCTTATAAAATGTGTAGAGGCCACCAAGCTAGTCGTGGTTGCAAGCACTCTGGAGGACAGGATTAGACTAAGTGTGAGAAATGGACAGAAGGCATTAGTTAGAGTATCTGTCTCAGTTTCTAAACACAGGCTGTTTAATATTTGTAAATCATAAGAGCGTAATGTTACAGCCCTGCTACTGTGCAGTTATTTCAAGCTGACATAGACTGGATCATGTTGAGAGAGTTTTTTACCATGACACTGCTTCCAGGTTTATATTGAGTCAGAGGCCTAAACATCTTGGAAGAGTCTATGCTTTGGGAAACCTGTTACAGATTCATGGATAGATTGAGGGCAATAAAAAATAATTGTGACATATATTCCATTAAAACATTTTCCACCATGTTATATAATGTGGTGCATTTTTAATGGATTTTTCTCCCTCTTGCCCAATGCACCTCAGATATTTCTAGGATGCCTGCCACCTTGGTGTCTACACATTTAGAGTGACTTTATGGTCTGTGCTTCTCTTCCAGCTTTAGTCACATCCTTCTTTACATCTGAAAGGATGTATACACTCTGCCATTCAAAGATTGAGGTGGCCAACAAGGCAGGAGGGAGGAGGTTAAAGCATGAAGTCTGGGCATACCAAGAACTTGGAGCATATCCACCATGAGAAACTTTACGTAGTGACTGTTAGAACTTTAGCCATCTACTTCTCTAGAACTTATGCAATTTTTTGTAACGTGTACAGCTCTTAGGATTTCATTGATAATTTTGCAAATATGAACTGAATGGACCGATGCAGTGTGTCTTCCTGAGTTTGCAAACAGCTCCAGTAGCTGTGCTGCTTCTCCAGCTTCTCCCAAGCAGCAGCAAAGTGAAATTAGCAATACTCCAGTTTCACTGCTGCTCTTCAGGACCTCATAGACAATTGTAAAGCAATCAAGAAACAAGTCAATTTCATGCTGCTTGAGAAAGCTACAGATAGGAGCAGACATGAGCACTGGGGTTATTCACAGAGAAGCTCTCTCTCTTCCTCTCCATTCCATCATACCTCCCACCCCCCCCCCCCCCCCAAAAATATTTTTCTTCCATCTCACCTCAGCAGGCAGGAGACTAGAGAGGGTAGAGTAGCAAAGACAAGCCCCCTTCACAGCAGCCCATATGTTCTGCAAAAGGGCAATACAAAGCTAGAAGGTTGCAGAGGGGAAAGGAGGAACAGAATGCATCTTTCCCTTTCCAGCAGCAACAGGGGTGGTGGAACTACCAAGTTCTATTGCACACCTACAAGCCAGAGGTTGCTAAATACATGGAAAACCCCAAGCAGCTTCAAGGATAGAAACTTGCTAAAATTCCCAGCACTATACTCATTCCCCACAATGGAGGATGGCAGCCTTCTAAGACATTGCCCCTAGACTTCTCTGGTACCTCCTGTCTTTCACCTACACCTCAAGTTGGTAGACTGTTCCTCAGCTAATATATTGTTTGGTATAATTTTCAAGTCCTATTTATAAATAGGAGTCAGAGGTTCCTCCAAATGTTTTTCTAAACTTTAGTTATTTCCAGAGTTGGACGACTATAAACCGCTGAAGATAATTGTCCAAAATCTATGTAAATGACAACTTAAGCCTAGTAGCATAGGTTAGTTTACAAGCATAACAAAAGCATTACCATAATGCAAATCATAGTTCTATTAAATAATCTTAAATGTAAATATAAAGTCATTTTATGGAAAAAAACTCAATTTAGATACTAAGTTGTGCTTCTTTTAAAGTAAGTCAAGATTAAAATGGCAAGAATCTGTGTAAGCACACTGCAACTCAAAGACTAAAGCACGAAGCATGCAAGGGCTGGGGTTTGCTGGTTACTGTTCTCTAGTCAATACTGGCCAGTCCTGTCTCCTCTTTGGGAAAACAGGACTTCTTGACCCTTGGTCTTTAAAAACTGAAGTTCACACACTCATCATTTACTAGAAAAAAGTTTTTCTTCAAAAGAAAGTACTAAACTGCTGGCTGTTTCCTCTAATGTCAAGCACTAAAGTGGGTTTCTGAAAGATCTGCATGATAAGCCTGGATGACAGAACAGCATTCCAGACTGCCTTCATTAACCAAGAGATATCCCTGTGTCCAGATGAAGCGTTAAAGCTTTCTACATTGTCCTTCTGATGTTTTGGAAAAAAGAACTGTTTCCTACAATTAAACTGTTACATTGTATTCTACTGAGCTAAATACAAACATCAAAATGTTTGAATGACCATAAACAAATAGTTACTTAATTCAATATACGTGTTCAGTGCCAAAATTTTACTAGCTTTTCTTCCATTAGAGACACAGCTTTTCTGGATGGCCGTCATCCAACCAAACACTAGCCAAATGGTGTGTACTCTAACAGAACAATTCTAATTACAATGGGTATTGATTTAGAGGCTAAATTTCTGCTTTGTGTTCTCTAGTTTATTTTAGATTATAAAAGCGTGCAAAATTACCAATATTATCCTCCTGGACAATTTCCAATTGTAGACTTCACTTGAAAATGTTCCACTAATGAAAAATTACAAAGCTGGGCCTGAGATACTACACAATTACCATATGCCTCTGTACAAATATATTTGGATCCAATAGGATTTTGGCAAATATTACTTACCAAAATAGGTGTGTTTCACACAAACAGGATCTTGCAGGTAAAAGAATGTCTCTCATTAATTTCCTATACCATTTAAGGACAAACTACTTTAAGTTTGTCAGATAAGCGTAATTAAACACAATTATATTGATTTACCTTCTGACTAAACCATGCTGAAGAAAAAAAAAGCTTTTTAAAATTATGTATAAAAATAATTTATTGTTTAACAATAGAAACAGTTATTCAATGTCTTAGTTAGGCATTCACTAATGTGTGCTCTTCTCTTAAGGAATAAAATGTAGTGTTTCATAAAAGAGTAATGACAACATCTTCTTGGCTGATGATACCAATACCACACATTTTTCAGTTGAAACACCCTTAAATAAATACCTGCTTCATTTATTGTAATGGACGATTAAATATTTAATGTTTCTATTCATTTACAGCTGTCCTGTTTGACAAATTTCATGCACTTTTTGTTTTATATTGTGCACCACCATTTCCTTTTCTTTCAGTCTTCTTCACTGTGGTAAGTTTGAGTGTGTGAAATCTGCAATCCCCATGAAGCGTTTTCTGTTGGAACCAGGGATGTAAGTATCCATTATAGAAGTCAGCAGCTGTAAGCTTCTTCTTTAAGATGACAGTTTTGACTCCAACCCAGCCTTCCTAGAAAGGAAAATAAAAAGGTGCACACAGTAAGGACTCTACCTACTAGCTAAGTTTGTTAAAGTCTGGCTATTCTTATGGTCTTACGTTAGGGTGCAGATTATTAAAAACCAGAGGTAGCAATCTAAAGATCATCTTCAGAACCTTGAACAGAAAGCAAAGGCAGAAAACATACCTTGCAACGTACCACCAATGTCTCTGACGATTTATGGTATAATACTGATCCTGGAACAATTCCATGTTCATTTAATAGCTGATCTGCAAACAAATAGGAACTTCTTGCATTTTCATGTTACTGAATAAGAGTAAAAAATAGGAAACTTATTTTTATGTCTGTCTCTGAAACTAGACAATTATGTAAAATTATCGGTTTGCACAAAAAAACTCATTGTTCTTTATGATATATAGCAGAGAGGAGCAAGTCAGAGTAAGCGGTGAAAGTGTCCCATAAGTAGCAGAAGAATTCCAGCATGGTCCCCAACTTTTTCAAAGCATGCATAAGCTCTCTTGTACTAATAAAGGCATGTTTGCTCTGTAGGGGACTTAGTGAAGCCACATTCTGCAGTACACTGCCCTCTAATGTCTTAGCTCCCCAAACAAAACAGTCAATGCAGTAGAATAGATACTAGAGCAGTGATTCCCAAACTGGGGTTCGTGAACCCCTGGGGGTTCTTGGGAAAAAATTCCCTAATGGCAGATAAATCTATCCCTAGGGATCCCAGGCAACATGGGGCCAGCAGCCCGCAGCCCCTGAACTTCCAAGAGCTAAGCAGATCAAAGTGAGCCTATCTATCACACTGAGGAGATTTAAACTTCAAGGCTCCTTATAAGAAATGGAAAGGGAGGTGAAAATTTTTTGCTGTTTTTAAAATTAAATAGGCAGCTAGTATTGTTTTTAAATTATGAAGAACAAGTTTAAGCTTTTTTGTAACTAGTGCTGTTTGCCTGCACTGCTCAAGACCTAAATGCTTGCATAGGAGGAACTCTTGAGTGAGATCTTGGAAAAGTGTTGCTGTTTTTGCTAATAAATAATAATAGTGTGTAATAAGCATGTCATAAAAACAAATTTTATATTTCCAAGATCACTGCATTTATAATTTATACTCGGGTACAGGTGAAAATCCCTGGAATTATTCATTTTTAAGAGGGGGTTCGCGAGACTTGACATGCTAATAAAAGGGGTTCACAGGCTGTTAAAGTTTGAGAACCACTGTACTAGAGGTATCATTAACTCTTCTTCTGGATGTTACCCATCTCCCTTGAGAGACTCCTAAAGGAAGAGGATTTGGGGAAACACAAGAGAGAGGCTGGCCTTCCTTGTGGATGACCCAGGCTCAACAGGTCTACAGGACTATGCCTATAACTATTAATTTTACCAGACACAGAAATAATAGAATCATAGCAATGAAGGGCTAGAAGGGCCCTCAAGAGGTCATCTAATCCAGCCACCTATGCGGAAGCAGGGCCAGGTAAACCTAGCCCATCCCCGACAGGTGTTTGTCCAATCTGTTTTTAAAGACCTCCCACAAAGGGGATTCCAATACCTCCTTTAGAACCTTATTCCAGAACTCGATTACACTCAGTTAGAAAGCTTTTCCTATTACCTAACTAAAGTCTCTCTTGCTGCAGGTTAAGCTCATTACTTCCTGTCCTACTTTCAGTGGAGATGAAGAAGAACTGATCATCACCCTCTGTATAACAGTTCTTAATGTATGTGAGACAGTTGTCCAGTCCCCTCCCCCGGCTTTGTTTTTCAAGACTAAGCATATCCAGACGGAACCTTTCCTCACAGGTCAGGTTTTCTAACCATTTTATCATTTCTGTTGCTCTCCTCTGGACTCTCTCTCCAATTTATCTACATCTTTCCTAAAGTGCAGCACCCAGAATTGGGAACAGAACTCCAGCTGAGTCCTCACCAGTGCTGAGTAGAGTTGGACAATTACCTCCTGTTAATACACCTCAGAATGACATTAGCTTTTTTTGTAACTGCATCATATCGTTGACTCGTATTCACGTTGTGATCCACTATAACCCCCAAGTCCCTTGGCTAGGCAATAGTAAGCTAATAGTTATTCTCCATTTTTTATTTATGCATTTGATTTCTCCTTCCCAAAGGTAGCACATTTCATTTGTCTTTACTGAATTTCACCTTGTTGATTTCAGACCAACTCTCCAATTTGTCAAGATGTTTTCCATTCTAATCCTGTCGTCCAAAATGCTTGAACCGCCCCCCTTGCCCACCAAACTTCCCTTGGTGTCATCTGCAAATCTTATAAGCACACTCTTCACATCATTATCCAAGTCATTAATAAAAATACATTGGGAGCAATTTATAAGTTTCTATGTATTTAAATGAGACTATTTAGTCTTCTTTAATTCCACTAGACTCCTAGTTAAAATACTGCATCATGTAACTGTTGCCTAGCATTGCTTCCTGTTCACTTCCAAATAAATTAAATCACTGTCAGTCTGTAAAATCTTGTAGCAGAGAATGTTAACAGATTAAAGTAAATACCAGCAAAGCTGCAGATGTTATGCACTTCCACAAAATCCAGAAGTTTAACAGTATTTCCCATCCATAATGTCTGCAATGGAAGCTGGAAATACATAAGGAGAGATGACAAACTGGGAACATTTTTACAGGAGTCTCAGTCAACTACTTTGTTTTTTCATGGGAAAAGTGTAGTAAACAGCACTAAGGTAAAGGTTTAGGGACTATTCCTGGTAGGGTGGACTATCTACATGTCATAAGGTATATAAGCACCTGACCTTTTTTGTTCTTCTCCTATTCCTTCCCTTTTAAAAACTTCTTTACAACCATATTAAGCTACATATTAAAAAAGTTACAGTACATACTCATTCATAAGCCCAATATTTTTGGTAAAAGAGTGACGCATCGGGGGGGGGGTTGGCTTATAAATGGGTCTACACCAAAATTTGATGATTTTAAACTCTATAGAATCACTGATTTGAATATTTAATACATTGTGGTTTTGTTTACCTGGAGCGCCTGCAGGCATGGAGCCCCTCAGCTCCCTGTGGCCGCAGTTTGCCATTCCCAGACAATAGGAGCTACGGGAGCCACTTCCAGCAGCTCCCATTGGCTGGGAACAGCAAACCACGACCACAGGGCGGTGAGGGGCTCCATGCCTGCAGATGCTCCAGGTAAAACAAAATATCCTGACCCATCAGCGTCTTACCCTGACGGGCAGGCAGCAAGTTTGCCAACCCCTGAAATGTTTGCAGTAGATATCTGAAGGATAAATTTGCACCCTTTAAAACAGTTAACCATAATTTTATGCAGTACTTCACAAATATAGCATCATTCCGTTGAATGAATGCACTCTCTGAAGTACCATAGATATTATCCCCATTTTACTGACGGGGAAATTGAAGCAGAGAGATTAAATAACTTGTCAAGGTCACAGTGAGATGACAACAGAACTAGAATTAGAACTCAGGAGATGTTCTTGGATCCATGTCCTATCCTCATGCAACTTGACTGCTTTGCCCCTCTAAAAAGAGTCAAGCCACCATTTAAAAGGCTAAAGTATCAACGTCCCATTAGGGTAAGAGTTACCTTAAAGGAAAGCTTCCAAAAAATTACTACTAGTTTGTCTTACTGTAGCTCCTATGGCACGATGTAGTCGTAATATCTGCTCAGGAGTTTGTTCTTCCCATTTTATACAACTCATAGCAATAGTGACTTTAGGAGCTAGAAAAGAGGAAGGCAAAAAAGACCTTACATTTTTGCTGTGTGTTTATTTACAACTGTAATTTGTAAAGTCATTAAAAGCATCTTGATGCAACACCAGCACTAGAACACCTATGCTCAAGCCTAACAGCTGATTTTCTGTAACACAGACAGGAACAGCATGAAACTGATCAGAATCTTGAGATGCAGTGTTTCCTTTAACAGTTGCAGGGGCTGTCAGAAAATTGCTACTGCTGGAATCGAAGGAAAGATTCTGCAGTGTTCTACCCCCATGATATTAATCCTTTACCACAGAAGTCATTGGAAGTTTTCCATTGATTTCAAGAGATACAGACACAGCCCTAAATAAGAACCAACACACACAAGAGTGCCCAAAAAACACACAATATAGGATCACAGGAACTGAATTCTATGCCCAGGTAATATTGAAAAAATGAAAAACATACAATTTGCATTAAATACTTAGTACTTACCAAATGTTACTCCTTCATTTGGTTGCTCTCTTTTGTTTTTTAAACTTTCAGGTAAGTTTTTCAAAACTGAAATGAGCTGCAAAACGAAAAAAGGCTTTGTAAAGAACAAATTTAAATAGTACATGAGCATTATATTAAATATATTGCCAGTACCATTCCTCCAAAACTTTTAAAGCCACATACATTTTGATCAGTCCAATTTTAATAAAAGCTCAAAAGAAATTCATTTCACTGAATTAAGAACACACCTAACTGTGCTATAAACTAATTTTTTTCCAATTAAAACTGAAAATTCCTCAGCCTCATGCTGGCAGGTAGCCTGCTAGTGTCACCGGGTGTAAAATCAAATGAAAAAGCTGCCACTGACTTCAATGGAAGCAACGTCAGCTTGGGCATTCATACAGTGTATTAAAAAAGTTGCTCTTTGGACACAGGCGCTGACTCGATGGATGCTCCGGGACCGGAGTACCCACAGGAAAAAAAAATAGTGGGTGCTCAGCACCCACCAGCCACCTCCAAACAGCTGTTGGGGGTGGTGCAACGAGGACGGGGCCTTAGGGGAGGGGTGGCCCCTGGGAGGAATGGGTGTGGAGCATCCACCCAGGAGAAAGAAAAAAGAAAAAATAAATAAAGGCCAGTGTTTGTGCTTTGGACAGTTAAACCAGAACTAGAACCAGAACCAGTTAATACAGCGGTCTCCAACCTTTTTTGTCTGGTGAGTGCACGACAACGAGCCACTGAGGACCGTGTCCAGCAGATGAGCATCTGCCAAAATACTGCCGAGAAGCAGCAACATGAATAGACGTCGCCGCCAAAATGCCGCCAACAAGCATCATCATCCAGAGGCATTGCCGCCAAAAATCAGCAGTTTGTGTATTGAGGGAATGTACTCCTTTGTTTTCTACTGCATTCACAAATAGCTCATAACAAGGAATGCTTCTCAGAATGGAA
This sequence comes from Gopherus flavomarginatus, assembly GCF_025201925.1. Taxonomy (NCBI): domain Eukaryota; kingdom Metazoa; phylum Chordata; order Testudines; family Testudinidae; genus Gopherus; species Gopherus flavomarginatus. The sequence goes on along the minus strand of NC_066625.1, from coordinate 85,772,862 downwards.
ATTTTGAGGACAATGCAATGAAAAAGTGGGCAGTTACTTGCATAGATTTACCATGTTCGCACCCAACTTTGATAATATTGCTTCCAGTTCCTTTGCTGTGCACTGGGAAGGAACAGCATACCTTTCCTGCTTAATAATTGGACCTACATCAAACCTAAAATCAAAAAACATATGCATTAGCTTCTTCCTCTAGTAGATTATCACTTCATTCACACTAGATCTAGCGTATAATTTAGCACAAGGCTAGTATATTAACTCAGTTGCTCACTATACTCATTTGCGAGCAGAAAGAAAGAAATTACAATTTTAACACTGGGTTCATAAGTCAATATTATGGAAGAGAAAATAGGATTGTATAACAGAGGCAAGCTGAAACTGGTCTGAATATTTGAGTTACAATTCCAAGTGCTTTATTTCAAAAGAAAAGTGGCCTGAAATATTCAAGGTGAATTTCATACATTATTGAGATCTGTTATCCAACAGAAGTATGATAGGAAGAATATTCCTCTGGTATAGCTAAAAATGGACAGGCCCAAGTAAAGGGACACAGCATGTACCTTTTAATGTATTTGGTACACTATGCCACTTCATTTTATGTTCAGCTTCAGAAATGAACAAGTTTGTAGAACCTGTGAGTACACCATATAGCATCTAGAGAAGCAGATCATCAGAGGAGAGAAGTAATTTACCAGTTTCACTGAACAGTTGATTTGAGATCAGTAGTCCTGAAGATCTAGTGTTATTTTTAACGTGTACAGCACGAAGAGCTTAACAGACAGCTGTGATATGGCGGTCTGGTGGAAAATCAATTTGTCCACTCATAGGACGTATACATGACAAGTCATAGCAGTTCAGGTAAGACTTCTGAACTGTTTTAACGTATTTAATATTAAATCATCTGTATGGGTGCATATATCCATTTTAATTAAATGAAAGTTAACGTCAATACTATTTAACTTTAAAAGAATGAATAATCAACACAGTATTAACTTAATATTTATGAAAGGCAGACACTGCAGTGATTGAATCTTTTTTTTTTAAATGATGTTTGCTGTACCTTTTAGGCTTAATTTGCATAATTGTCACCCCAGTTACTGTATCACCATGAAGCACTGCGTGGACTATCGGTGCTGGGCCACGCCACCTTGGGAGATAGCTGGGATGGACATTCAACACGCCACTGAATCAGAATATTTTTAAATTAGAATAGGACCAGTAATTCTGTAACACATATAAATGAGTATTAACCATTTATTATACTGAACTTCCTTTTTATAAAAACCATGTTTTAACTCTTTAGATGTATTGAAAATTCAACCAGCTTCACTAAACCATACACCTTTACCTCGCTATAACGCGACCCGATATAACACAGTAAAGTAGTGCTCCGGGGGGGGTGGGGCTGTGCACTCCGGTGGATCAAAGCATGTTCGATATAATGCGGTTTCACCTATAACGCTGTAAGATTTTTTGGCTCCCGAGGACAGCGTTATATCGAGGTAGAGGTGTATTTAAAATGCCAATCCTAAGAGCAAATAAGCATTTTAGAGGCATATTTACACTATATAGCTTTAAAGTCTGGCCAAAAGTGAACAGGGGAAGGGGAACAGAAGAAGTAAGGGGAACACACCACATATTTAGAAGGACCTCGTTAACTTTTTTTAAGTTATTTCTGTATGTCAACATTTTTGGTTTTGAATCTACTGTTGTTACAAGTAGCACTGGAACAGATTCAAGAAAATAAATTTCTCTATTTTGTTCAGTTTATTAACTTTGTACATTTGATAGACTTTCTGCATAATCAGCTTCACAGTTTGCACAGAAAGTTGTGTGGATCTTTCACCCAGCAAATGAGGAAAGAAAAACAGAGCAAGGAAATGTGATTTTCAAAGCAATAAAAATCTGCTGCAGAACTCAGCAACAAGCTGAACATTTGCAACGACTCAACTTTTTTTTTTTTAAATGACTGGTTTTCAAGTCAATGGTGTCCCTTTAAAGGGATTCTTCACAATGCAAAAGACCCAAATCTCAGATGGTCTTTTCACATGCTACTATAACCAAAATCGGTCATACACAGACAACTTAAAACTAGCTTCATCGCCAAAACAGGCTAGATGACAAAAACATATATCATACCCGAAAACAGGCTGCTGCCCCATCATATCAGACTTACTATGGAAACTGAAGAATGAGGCCCTCATTCAGAAGGCGCCCAAACGATGCCACCACCCCGACATCAAACTGGCCACTGGGTCCTGTATCTGGCCAGTCGTGGGTTGGGAGCTGGAACTGCTGGGCGCAGTTTTTCACAGGAGAACCCCTTGGCAAAGGGGATGGCAGGGTCACCACCTCCAGCCTGTCTATGAGCGGCTCCTCCCTGGGCTCCCTGTGGCAGAATGACAACGTGGAACATGCCAGTGAGCGACCACTACAGCCAGGAAGGGAAGGCAAAGCCTCTCTATGCACAACAGGTGGAGAAACAGCAGCTCCTGACTTTCTGCCCCCAAGGCACCCCAACCCTACCCTTCCCCACCTCATGGCCCACCACTACCACCCCCTCCCCAGCTCCCCTGCCCCCAACTCAGCTCCCCCTCCTCCCTTGCCCCTTCCCGCCCAACTCAGCTCCCCCTCCTCCCCTGCCCCTGCCCCTGCCCGCCCAACTCAGCTCCCTCTGCTCCCCTGCCCCTGCCCGCCCAACTCAGCTCCCCCCTCCAGCTCCCCTGCCCCTGCTCCCCATCCTTCCATACTCCCCTCCCCCCACTTCAGCCCCCCCCTCCCATGGTCCCCGCTGCCCTCGGCACCTGGCGGCTTCCAGCGCCCTCAGGGACTCGGCAGCGAAGTCATCGGTGCCGAAGAACAGGACCCGCCACGGGGGCTTCCCCCGGGGGGCCCCGAGCTCGGCCAGCCCGCGGGCGGCGGCTCCCTCCCGCCAAGCCCGCAGCAGCCTCCCCCTCATGCTGCCCGAAGCCCAACCCGCTTCCGGGGTCGCGGCACGCGGTGACGCAAACACGCCACGCACACCGCCTGAGCACGGCCTAGCGCGATGACATCATGCCCCGCTGCGCCGAGGAGATGGGCGGGGCCTGACGAGGGGGCGTTGCCTGGGAGGCGGGGCGGGGCGGGGCCAGGCTGTGATATATATGCGTGGGGGGAGGGCTCTAGGGACTAGAGACGGCTGCTGAAGCCCAGGAGTCATGGAGGTGGCTCTGTCCTAAGGGGAGCAGTGAGGTCCCTGGCTGCAGCCCCCTCCTGCACCCTGAACCAGGGCCACCCCTAGGCTTTATGGGGCTGGCAGCCTCAGGGAGGGATGAGGCACCAAGGCTACCGAGCCGGCCGGCTGCCTCGCAGCGGTGGAGAATCACAGCACCCCACAGACACCCCTGGACCCTGTCCCTCACGCAGCATGTGTGGAGACGCCGCAGTCGGCTCTGTGAACACAGCTCCTGCCTAAGGAGACTGCAGTGTGCTGGGTGTGCAGGAGCTGACCCGCTCTTATCCGCCATTGTGGGCGATGGGTGAATCTGCTGCTTGGGGAGACCAACTCCCCAGCCCACCTATTCTGCCTCTGGCCTGACCCATATGCCACCCCTGCTCGGCCGCCAGCCCCGCCCCACTCCACTCAGGCCCTGCCCTCTCCCACTGTCTCCCTCCTCTCTTCCCTCCCACACCAGTGCTCACCCCCTTCCAGCCAAATTCTTGAACCCAAATGGAGCAAATGACATTAAAGAAAGTGCAGAAGAGGGTTTTTTTCAAAAGAAAATGGAGCATGTTTTCCATTGCATGCCAGCTGGTGAAGACTGGACATGCAGAAGGTACCTAATTAAAAGCACTAAATTTGAGAATAAAAAGTGTCAGTCACAGGTTTTTTGATATGCCCTGAAATTTGTCAGAGATTTATTTGCAAAAACTTTGTAGTAAGGGCAAGTCAGCTGTCCTGCTGAATACAGCTCTTCTCTGTTTTACATTTTCTTAATCAGTAATTCTAAGCTGTTTTTATATTTTAAAAATCTGTACTCTTAAGCCTTCATAAAATAATCGTTCCAGATAACTACATATTTAACTCACTGAAACAAAGACATTCTTTTCAATTAATCAGCCACAGAGGCTTAGTGTCTTCATAACAATGTTCATTGCTTTTAGAAAAAGGGACAATAATTTACACTGTGTGATCTCCATAACAAGACATGTTTATGAAATTTCACCAACTTTAAAAAACATGTTTCCAAAGATTTTAGGTATAACAAAGGATTTGATATCTTACTAAGGTACTGATTTTGCTGGAGGGTTCTCTTAAAACTAGTTCATCAAATAGTCAGAAGTAAAGAAAGGGAGGATCATTTGTCCAGCTCTCTGCAAGGAAAGGGGTGTTGTCCCTTTAAGGGCCTTTTTCAACAGCGGGGTGAAGGGAGAAAGGGAGGATAGAAAGGACAGGAAGACTTTGGAAGCAATTTTTGGTACTATAGTAATTAAAATTAAAATGTGTATTTTAGATAATGGAGGTCTTTTGAAGGATTTATTTAAAAAACTGTATGTCTGAAGAGCCAAGCATTTGAGGCTAAGATGAATACTCAGATTATGCATCTAAAAATCTATGCATGGATTTTTAGAGATGTGATTTTATAATCTTCAGCAATCTTCTAATGAAATATTTTTAAAGCAAATTTTAAACTAAGGTCCTGTAGACTAACCTGTTCTGAGTAAATATGACAGTGATGCACAACTGTTTTTGTCATGGCAAATGCCTGTTAAATGGCTTCATTACCACTTGAATGGCTCTTTAACAGTTTCAGTGTTGTGCTAATAAGTCTGGCAGGCTGGAAGACTTCTTCACTTTTAAGTTACTAGATCCCCTCTGGAGGAAGATTCACCAGGCTGCAGCAGCCAGCTGTGGGAGCCTGCAGGAAGGGACAGAACAGGGATAGGAAGAGTTGGAAGGGTGGACACTAAGACCCAGGGGTGCCCCAATTTTTTGGGTGCCCTACACAGCCACATATGCTGTGTATGCCTAAGGACGGCCCTGCCCTGAACCCTTCATTTCTGGCCCGACTCTGGAGCCCAGACCCCTAGTTAGAGCCCTCACCCCCTCCCATACCCCAACCCCCTGCCCCAGCCCAGTGAAAGTGAGTGACGGTGGGGGAGAGCAAGCCACCGAAGGAGGGGGAATGTACTGAGCGTGGGGTGGGGCTTCAGGGAAGGGGTGGGGCCTCGGGATAGGGGCAGGACTAAGGTGTTCGGTTTTTGTGCAATTAGAAAGTTGGCAACTCTAGCCCGGTGCATGGTACTTCCCACACCAGCGCCCAAGGGAGCGCAGCCTTTGTGTTGGCAGGGCGCGGACAGCAACACGGATAAACCTGAATATCTACCAACCTGAGCGTGCAGAGCTGCCCTGGCTGCACTTAGCAGACTGCGTTAAAGTTTGATTTAAGACTATTTGTGTATATTGTGTGATAGACCCAGGCCAGTTGGGTATAGCAGAAGGCAGATATACTGGCCACTAGATTAACAATTTTCTGTTCCCTGACTGACCAGAGCAGGGGCTGCTCCAGGCTAATAAGTACACTTGATTCTAATTAACCTGCAAAGAGTCAGGTGAGGCCATTAAGCTAATGTGACCACCTGACTCTAATTAAGGCCCCCGCTGATACTATAAAAAGGGCTCACTCCAGTCAGCCAGAGGAGATGAAGTGCAGCTGAAGGGCTGGTTAATGAAGACACCCTCAAACCATTGTTAAGGGAGCCCTAAGGTAAGGGTGAAGAAGGGAGAAGCAGGAAGAGCTGTGGGGAAGTGGCCTAGGGAAGTGTAGCAACTCTGGCAGTGAAAGGTTGGCTGCCAACAGCTGCTACCATTAGGGTCCCTGGGCCAGAACCTGGAGTAGAGGATGGGCCTGGGTTCCCCCCAACCCACCACTACAGGAACATCTCCTGGGAGGGGAAGTTAGGACAGGAGGTTGAACTGTTCTGAAATAAGCCTCCAGGGACAACACAGACTGGGGGTTCTCTCACCAGCCTCCTTGCTGGCCTATGATGAAAAGGGCTCAGTAGACTGTAACCCTGGCCCTAGAGAGAGAAGGGCTATGTGGAGGGTCACAGTGAGCCACTGAGGCTAGCATAAACCGCCTAGAAGTGCAGGCAGGGCTGGTGCAACCATTTAGGCAACCAAGGCAGTCGCCTAGGGCACTGGCATTTGGGGGGCGCCATTTTCTTCGGCAGTGACTGCAGCGGCCGGATCTTCATCTGCCCCGGTCGCAGCTGACATTTAGGCTGAGGGAGCTGGGCAGGGGAGCATGGGGAGGGCTGCCTGCAGCAAGTGGGGGGGGCAGCATGCAGGCGTTGGGAGCTGCCGTGGGGAGGGGGGCACCTCAGGGCAGATGTGTGGGGTGGGGGTGCAAGGTGGAAGTTTCGCCTAGGGCGTGAAACATCCTTGCACTGGCCCTGAGTGCAGAACCCATGGAGGCAAGGTCAGAGCTCTGCCACAATTGACATATGGTGTGGACAGTTTGTGTTTTAATAGTTATAATGCTTTAACTTTTTGAATTGCAATGTCTACTGTCATGAAATAATTATTATCTAGCTCCCCCCACTTAATTTCCAATAACTGAGAAAATTGAAATCAATAGAAAATGTTAAAAGTTTAAAAATAAACATCAATATTATCCCTCAAAATTGTAAAAAAATAAAAATTAAATTCTGCCACGCTTATATATAATGCATTATCTAGTTAGATATTATATTATGCTTAACAGACAGAACATTATATTGTAAAATCAAAGGGACTTTATGAAGCCAATACAATAATTCAGAACTAATGCTTTCAGGAACAAAAATGTTCCTAGACTTACTGTATTTTCACTGTTGGATACTGAAAGACCACGAGGAGGTTCAAAATACCATGAGTAGCCAAGATCTTACATTGCAACAGCCCTATAAATGATTCCCCAAGGTGTTAAATGCATCACACCCTAATCACAATGTTATGGCTCTCCAAATTTATTTTGTCCATTTTTTTTTCTTAGGAGATACTTTAATCACTGTTTCCTGCTACTGTTGTGTTCCTACTATGGCAGAGCAGCAAAATGTCAGCTTCTGTTCCTTGTCAGAATGAGTCCTCATGGAAATTTCAGCTGCAACCATGCAATTTTGTGAACCTAAGTGGTTTTTCACCCCATCTATATTTGCTTTCTTTGATCATCTTCACAACCCAGCAACACAGAATCTAACCTTCTTTCTTGAACATGATCTTGTAACCTTTGACCATGTGTTTTAAACTGGCTACATTTAGACATAGTATAATGTGTAAACATTAAGTGAAAAAATGTCAGGCAAAAAAGAGTGACTGTTGACACCAAAGTCACTGACATCCTTCTGGTTCTGAGCAAGATTGAGGAGTAACTGCTGCATTGGAAAAGTTAATTCTTTTGGTGAGAACATGCTCTGCTTTAGCAATGGTTATAATTCAAAGAATGTTCTGTTCTTGTAAAGTACAAGGTCAGGATAATCACTTAATGAACAGTCTTCTCTCATAACATTAGAATGACAATATTTTATCATTATCTAAGAGCATTCTTTTCTCTATGACAGTGGTTCCCAAACTTTAACAGCCTGTGAATCCCTTTCACTAGCATGTCAAGTCTCTCAAACCCCCTCTTAAAAATGAATATTTCCAGGGATTTTCTCCTTTACCTGAGTATAAATTATAAAAGCAGCAATCTTGGAAATATAAAATTTGTTTTATGACATGCTTATTAAACGCTATTTATTAATTATTATTTATCATTACAGACTGGTTGTGGTGTGTGAGGTCTGTAGAGCTACGCACCATAGTGAAAAGCAGGATGTGGTGTGTAGCTGTGCATGTCCTTGAAAGACTCGGGCAAGGGGAAGGCAGCAGAGAACACCTCAGACAGCAGGGAGACTTTCCCTACAGCAGGGCAAGGCCTTGGCAGCTCCCTGTTATGGGGAAAAGCTCTGGCAGCAGACAGCTGCTAGAGCCTTTCTCCGCAGCAGGAGTCTCCCTGTGACAGGGAAAGATTCCAACAGGGGGTGGCAGCGGGACACTGCACTGCTGAAAATAGGAACGTGGATGTGGGAGGCACTGCTTGGATATGCAGAGAGCCATGTAGTCCGGTATACCTTCAGGTTCAGGTGAGTCTTTACTCAAATAAGCTGTGCCTCACTGTCTACACTATTTATACTTGTGCTGGGGTGTGTGTGCATTGTATGTGCTCTACACACACCGTAAGGAGTATATAGTGTCAACATACCTCTAGTGTGATCTTCTCTGTTAAGTAGGGAGTGCCATAACAGATATCTTGCCATCTATCCTGGGAAAACCATTTGAACCATACTACAAATGGTACTCATGCCACCGACCCTGGGACCGCATAGTTCAACTAGCTGTTTTATTATTACACACTGTACAGTGTGCATGCACTGTAATTAAAGGCTTGACTGGATATAAATGTTTATTGCACAGTTAAAGAAACCATTTTTATTGTTATTCAAATAAAAAGCTTGGGGACCTTGCTTTCACAATGGATTTGAACTCTGATTTTCTAGATGGCACCAAAAAAAAAAGTGCAGAGTTATTCTGTAACCAGGCATGGGGGGGTCAAAGACACCGAAGGGATCAGAAAACTGTACTACAAACAGATAAGCAAAACTGAAATGCCAAGGCCAGAGTCTAGTTTCTTCCTAGAAATACCAAAGACAAATCTGGGAGGAAATGGAGCACAAAGTCATGTCCCATGTCATAGGTGGAGCCGAAGAGCTCAGGTAAGGGATACGAAGGTGGCAGTCAAAATCTCCGGGGCATAAGGGTTCATTGTAGCTTGCAGGAACCTTCTCATTTATTTCAGACAGTGGATCAGTCCTTAAGGGAGCCTCAGCCACATACACTTCCCCCCAGCCACACAACTTACTCCTGTGACCAGGAGAGGCGGCTTAGGTTTCTAGACCATTGAGTTCCCCTATGCAGGGGGAGTCCTCCAATGACTGAATAGTGCAGCTGCCCTAACACTCGACGTGAGCCAATCCATCACTGGGGAGCTATTACACCTGCTCCTGGTGTCAGTGGGAGCTGCAGATGGTCAGTGCCTCTAATTATTAGGCCCCTAAATATGATTTTCTGTGCCTCACTTCCATAGGCATTCAAGTTTGGAATTGGAAGCTATAGTGCCACACCCTGCATGGCTGGCCTTTAAGACCCCAGTTGGGGGCAATATCAGTCTGAAAACATAGCTGATGATCAGCTTTAGGTTGGCTAGATCTTGGTGCTGGCAGTTCCATGCTTTCACTTAGTGACTGGTCTGTGTGGGTCAAGATTTTCCTCCACCCCTTGATTGTCTGTTGAAGCCAACAAGTGAGGGGTACGCGACACCATTTGGCTCTGTGATGGTGGACGGAACTGTTTGCTCAGTCTGATGTACACAACATGTGTGATCATTTAAAGGGGAAAGAAAAGCCATACAGACTCCCTGGGAATGGGTGATAATGCTGCGTCCGGTGCGACAGAGCCTTTATAAATCATGCAACTCGAAAGAAGAAGGAAAAAAACACTATAGAAAGCCTGGGAGAGAGAATGTATGTTACAGCAAGTCCCCTGCCTCTTAGTCTTAAGCCCCTCTCCTCGGGCTAAGCGAGCCTTTATACCCCTAAGAAATGGATTTTAATGAAAAACTATAATCCCGTTCCCTGCCAGACTGAAGCTGAATAGTAAATCCTATCTGTCTGGGGAGTCTGAGCATTGGCTGGATAAGGTTTTATAGGGGCGGGCAGAGAATCCTCTGAATTGCATATAGACGGGGAACTCAAAGATAAATGATTGCAGGACACCACTTCAGCAGCGAAGAGGCTTTAATTCAAACTGGAAAATGCTGAAGACAGGGAGAGAATGTGGAGCCTGTGACAACCATTCCCTGACCATAGGCTATTCATGATACCTGGCTGCTATGGTAGCTGGTTTTTGCTTTTTGTGCACTGTTCAGTTGTGCACTCAGTTGCTAAGATCAGACAAGTGTAGAAAAGCTAATGGCTCCTGTGACATTAATCCCTATTTTCAGCTATGGCTAACATGAAAACTAATACGTTGGTGGTATTATTACATTGCAAAGTTTTCCTGGTTAATCAGTTAGAGTGTACCTGCAAAGGACCCGCTCTGGCTACAGCCCTCACCCTTTCTCCCCAGTAAATTGCAGACTGTCCTGCTGCACCTATATAGCACATGGAACAAATAGTCGTCCTGCCACCTTTTCCTCTGGCAAATATGTCTTACAGTTCTTCTGTGTACTGCTCTATTTAACCTACCCTCTGACAGTGTAACTTGGCATGTTAATGAGATGTAGAACAATCAGATCAAAAGGATTGAATTCAGATTTGGCATTGTGGGATGCCCAGCACTGCTAAAACAAGGCCTCTTACTTATGTACCTCTTGTATTATTGTTAATAATAATAATTTAGCTATCTCACCTATCTCCATCTGTATGGTGGGGATAATACTACTTCTCTGCCTCCCAAGGGTGTTTTGGACTGTGGTTATTAACTCAGGCATGTTTGTAAAGGGCTTTGAGAGCCTCAGAGGGAAGATGCTATAGCAGTGTTGTTATTATCTACAAATACTGGGCAACACCTGTAACATGTCTTTTATGACAGTGGTGGATTAACACACAGGGCCTGCGCCCAGGGGCCCTGACCAATTTGTGGGGTCCTGGAGAAATCTCATGACGCTAGGGCAGGATGATTTAAGTGCTGTGCCCTCTGTTCTGTTGGCCGGGCTTGGGGAGAGGCTTCTTGGAGGAACCAGTGGGCGGATCAGCCTGTGGTTAGGGGCGCAGCAGCAGCCACCGCCTCTTCCTCTCCTGCTTGTTGTTTTTTTTGCTGCTGCCCATGGCTTCTTGCCACCGCTGGTGATGGGCTCCCCCTGCATCCTCCTGCGCCTGGCTGGCCAGCCAAGGCTAGGTGGTGAAGGAAGATGGGGAGTACCACCTCCTGCTGCATCTCCTTCCACCCCAAAGTGGTGCCAGAATGCCCACTCCCAGCTGGAGTCCTACCTTAAAGTCATTAATAATAGTCATTTTACCTCAGGTTAGGATGATTTTTTTAATTAAAGTTACTTTCTAGACTTATGACTGTTGTTTTTCAGACCTCTTTGCTGCCACAGTAGAAAAACTGAACCATAAAAGGATCAATAGGTGGAACAACATGTGTAATGGGCAGGGTTAAAAAAAAAATCAGAAGAGATAAAAGAACCATTTGTTGACCTGTGGACAACTGATTCTTGAAATACCAGTGTTGTCCAGATTAGTTGTGAACACCTTTGTATGATGGTATGGATAATATCTAGCCATAATACTTTTCTATGTGGAAAAATTGAGGCATAATGAACTGGGATATGTTTTGCTTTATTATTAATGCAGTGTGTAAACACTGAATGGAGGATTTGTATTAATGCATTTTGATAAACTCTTGTTTTTAATGGGGCCGGGGTGTGTGGGGGGGGTGTTCTTTGTATTGGAGCCCAAATCCACTGCTGCTTGCATGGTTTCACATAAAAAAGACATGAAAACTATATTGTCACTTTTTTTTTTTAACCGGACTGCTATGTTTCAGTGTCTAGTTTTAGTCAGATCTCCTTTTTCATACTGATTATGCCAACAACTTGAGTAAATACATGGAACATTCTTAAAGTTCATCATGGGCAAAAGTTCATTCACCCTGCGTTGTAAATGAAACCAGCAGCAGAGGGTGGTGTTATTTTCTGGGACTTTGAAAAAGATACCTGTAGGTTTCTACTTTCCACATGATTAGGAGCAGCAGAATGAATCACTGCTTGTGACTTACAGAGGTCAGAGCAAAGAAAATAAACTGCTACTGAGTACTTCCCTTCAGCATAGTGTCAAAGCTGCAGATGGCAAGATTTACATAAGAAATCTAATTTCCCTTCCTCCGAGAACTACTGGCTTTCTGGTGAGTTAATTTTTAGGTATTTTTTTAAAGGAGATTTTCCCTCTTTTTTACTTTAAGTTAAAATTATGGGTATTTCTGGAGATTTTTGTGTAAAGCCTACATGATATTCTTAAGAAAAGTGTGTATATCCTTTTATTGATAAGAAAGGGAGTTTGATAGGAAGAAGGATATACTCATATTCAAATGTTTAAGCGCCTATGTATAGAAAACCAGAATAATACTGTGATTGAAAAATGTTATGTAGATTTGCTCCTAGATTTCTATTTATTCAAAAGTTTAAAAAGTGCCTCCCTGTTTTAATATTTTTCCTTTAATAAGTTAAACAATTTTGCTCCCAAGTGCTAAAAACTTTGATTGAACTGATTCCATAATTTAACTTTCTCGAACACAAAAATATTGGCTTCTGTTTACAAGGTATTGCACTGTGTACATAAATTTAGTACTAGAGTTGGGAGGGGAGTCTTCAGATACAATATCTGGGATGACATGCAAGATTTAATGCAATTAATACACAACCATCATCATGAACTGAGACCAGCGGAACAGAGACAAGAGAATACAATTTTCTAAGGTGATTAATCCCAAAATGTGATGATTGTAATTGTATTGTAATATATTGTAGGATAAGGTAAGGAGACAGAAAGGACGTAAATAATTTCTTATCAGATAGTCCATATAGATGGCCTTTCTGAAGGTTGGACTGAGCCTTTGTTGCTGGTCTCAACAAGATAAATCACAGATGGGGTTGGAGGACCTTGACTGCAGACTTCAAGGCCTGCTGGCCAGCTGATCTGATTTGTCCCCCAACGGAGTCAAAAAATTGGCACTGCACTTTTACGAGCACAGCATGTCTCCTGGTAAACAGCCTAAAACGTTAAAGCCCAATAAAAGCCAACATGCAAAATAAAAAGGGTATATTTATGACATTCCAGGACAGATTTTGATTATGCAATATGGTGCCCAACAGAGGGTGGAAATATACTCTTGTGGGCCAGACCCTCAGATCCTAATTTCTAGAGCCTGGTCTCACAAACTTACTGGTGTAGTTGATCGCCTTGCCTGCATAGGTGCTGGAACTAGAGATGCTGACAGTGCTGCTGCTGCTGCCCAGGCTTGAAGTAGTTTCCATCATATGCAGGGTTTGTAATTTGGTTCAGTGGCTTTCAACACCCGCATTGTGCAAATTATTCCAGCACCCTGGTTGCCTGCATGCATAAGGATTGCTATCATGAGTAATGTTTTGCAGGACTGGACATTGGGGTTGTATGAAATATTCACTGTTAATGTGACAGTCTCACCATTTGAGTTCCCACATTTCATTGCAATGTAATAAAAAAACCTGCAAAATTCCACAGCACCTGGTTTGGAGTGGAACCCTGAAATGTGAAGGTCCATGCTGATGAGCATCCCTGTTTTCTCTGAAAAGTACAAGCTGTGACTTTTGCATGTTTCAATGTGAAAATCCAGTTCCTGAAACCTATATGAAATTTTGCAGGTATAATGTCATCCAAAATAACCCGGGGGAAAAATGTTCACCAAACAGGATGAAATACTGACCTCACTGTGCACAGGCCTGAAATTAACAAAAGCTAGGAAAATCTGGAAACCCACTTTCTCTTTCCTGAGCTCCCCAAATTGTACCAAAGTATTAAAGCCCCTGCTGCACAGTGGGTGGTGTCCTCAATCACGGACATCATGAGGTGAGTCCCTGATAGGACTGAAAACTTTACTCTGAATTGGTTAAGGTGCAGCTCCGGAGAGCCTAGCCCTGTGATCTAAGGCCATATCTACACTACGAGTGAGGGGTATAATTCCCCTGTTTGTCTACATATATTTGCACTGGAGCTCATTAAGCTAATGCAAGTGTACAAAGCAGTGTAGCCACGGAGGCTTAGCTGTGCTGAGTACAAACCTGCCTTGAACCCTGTGGGTATGTGCTCGGCCTGACTAAGCGGTACCTTCACTGCCACTACTCATGCTACCATGGCTACACTGCTGTTTAGATACACACTGGCTCAGTGAGAGGTAGCACGAGGATGTGCAGCGAGTGAGGGCATTGCATCCCTAACTCGTCATGTAGACGTAGCCTTAGTGACAGCAACTCTGGCTGTGATGTGAGGCCTGGGACGCTAGGTCTGGAGAAATGGAGAAGAGGTCACCAAGGCTCTGGCAGGGATTTCACCAACAGCGCCAGTCGGGAATTTTTCGACTAAACGTTTCTTCATCAGTCGATGCTGATTAATCAAACTGAAACTCTCACTGAAACAAATGCATTTTCAATGAAAGTTTCTTTAGGTCCAGGACAGAATTTCTGGTCAGACCGAGTGTGCCACCCCAGTAATCAAGAGCCTGGCAGTTAGGACCAGGCAGAGCCAGGACCGTGCAGAGCAGGGTCTCCCATCCCATGTGCATGCCCTAACCAGCACCTGTGCGCTTGCTAGTTGTGAAAAATTTCAGAACATCTCAGTGTCATCCTGCTGCAGAATGAAACCAAATTCCAGAACCTGGCCTTTGTTTGCAAAATGGAATTCTTGCGGCCCAGCCAGGCCCGGAGCAACCCATTAGGCGACCTAGGTGGCCGCCTAGGGCACTAGCATTTGGGGGGTGGCATTTCAGGTCCTTCGGTGGCGACCACGGTGGCCGGATCTTTGGCCGTCCCGGTCATCGTTGGCATTTAGGCGGAGGGACCTGGGGCTGGGGGGCGCAGGAAGGGCTGCCTGCAGCAAGTAAGGGGGCGGGGGCGCAGCATGCAGGGGAACCGCTCCCTGCCCCAGCTCACCTCTGCCCCACCTCCTCCCCTGAGCACGCCGCCCAGCTATGCATATCTCCCTGCCAGGGTTGTGCGCCAAACAGCTGATTGGCGCCACAAGCCTAGGAGACTGGAGAAGTGGAGCAGTGACGGTGTGCTCGGGGAGGAGGCGGAGCAGAGATGAGCTGGGGTGGGGAGCTAACGCGGGGGGCGTGCCTGAGGGCGGAGGGGAGGAGCTGACGCGGGGGGGGCACTTCAGGGCGGGGGGCGCGGAGAGCTGCCACAGGGCTTTGGGGGGGGGGTTGAGAGGGGCACAAGGTGGAAGTTTCTCCTAGGGCGTGAGACATCCTTGCACTCACTCTGGGCCCAGCCCATCCTAGTGACCAGCCCGCTGCTTTTCAGTATCAAAACAAAAGAGTCAACAATTTTAAACGTGAAATGCAGCACACCAGAATAACTGTGAAAGGGCAGCTTGAAAGTCCGTGGTTAAGGTTTGAAATGCAAAACTCTCTGGAACCACATGCTCAGTTCAGGGTTTCATATACTGGAGGCAGATAAATGGAGTTCAGTGCAGTTTGGTTTGTGTGAGAGAGATGAATGAGACTTTAAATATGGAGCTCCTGTCAGAAACATGTAGATGTAAAAGATCCCCTCTCCCTTTCCATAATAGTAGGGGGTTTGCCCTAATGTCCTTTACCAAAATTTTCCCTTCTCCCACTCATATGCAAAACATTGCTCAGTTGCTGCTCTGCACCCCAGAGGTGGCTGCCTTTCATTGGTATTTTATGGGGTCAAATCCTCTGACATCACTCTCCTGAATTCATTGCTGTCGATGGGAGTTTGATCTGAGCAAGGACTTTAGGATTTTGCCCATAGTTTATGAAGCATTTTGGGCTAAAAGATACTATATAAATGTCAAATATTTGAACATGCTATTACACAAAAAACTTCCCTTCACGATTTAAAACATTCAGCATTGGACTTCTCGTTGGGAGGTAACATTCAGATAAGTTGCTTCCTGTGGCACACCATAGTTTGCTTGTTCTTTCTGTGGTGAATGATCTATCTGTAGGCTTAAACTTAATGAAGAGTGAGGTAATACATCCTCCAGACAGGGGTTTTAGAGGTCTCATTCTCTAAAAGACAGTGCTATAATCACATAGCACATGTACTGCCTATAGCATGACTTTCTGTCATGAGGAAATGAGCCTGCATGCTTAGCTGGCCATAAAATATGAACTTTGAATTGTTAAGAAATTGTAATCCATGACCTACGGCCAGAAAAAAGCAATCGTTAGGTGAATAACCAGTAGGACAGATTTTTCATGTAATAGTCAGCAGGGTCCTTCTTAGCCTGCATTGAGCAGCGTAATGTGGTGTTGAGCAATTTACTAGGGGTAGCTCTGGGGTCAGAAGAAACAACCCGAGCTATTGCAAATTAAAGCAAGAGCATGGAATGGATGCAAAAATCTCGGTTATAATAATTACTGAAATGTGAAGACAGAGTAGCTCAGGGACTAGTGATGGGATGAAGAGTCATTTACCTAGAGGTAAGTCACAGTCCAAATCCAGAGCAGTTTGGGAGTGAAAGTTTTTACCATCTAGTGGCCTGAATAAATTGAGTCTCGTGGGCTCAGTTCAGGTCTTAGCAGGCAAGTATCCCCCTCACACACAGTCATGTCCGTTTGTGGTAATTAGCCCCCTCATTGGCAGGCTCAACAAAGCTGGGAAGGATCAAATAGGCCACAGAGACTAAACGATCACTGAACACAATCCCTCCAGGGACTGAGGCATGCTGGCGGTGGGACAAACAGGCAGAGAAAGTGTAGGGGCTGAGGACTTCTTAAGGGGTGGGTGGTGGATGCTTGGCCTGCTGAGAGGAGTGAGAGGTGCCTGCTTCTAGGAGCTACTCAAGGAACAGGAGACACCTTCCCTTCAGCCTGACACCAGGAGCTGCCTCCTCCCCCTTCTGATAACTGAGCTCTCCACTCTCAAGGCTTGGTCATTTCTGCTTTCCTCTGGCAGCAGATGCTCTCACAAGACGTATCGCTGGTGCTGGATGGCAGGGGAGCCAGTGAGGGAAGCAGCTGCCACCTGAGGAAGGAACAGAGGAAAGGAGCCTTGCTGGGAAAGGAGCTGGCTCCTGGCAGCCAGCCAAAGGCAGCTCAGGGGACGGCCACTCCCTGGGTGACTTTTGGAATCAGCTCTGCATCCCATCCTGTCAGTTTGGCCTGGTGTAATGAGAAGAAAAGCAGCACAGACGTCGAAGCTGGACATCAGAACATAAGTCTGAATGGGCTGGATCTCCCATTGCTCATGTGTTTAAAATGAGACACAGCTCAGGTGCTGGACACTGGGAAATAGACATGCTGGCCTAACATCTCTGATTCTTCTGAGCCTCTTACAACAGCAACATTGTTTTGCATGGATATAGGCAGTGCCCTCCAATCCTATTGAACTGCCACGACCCAGGTTCTCAGGGCATCAAGAAAGTATCCATAACCTCTTGGCTTTTTTACTTTCCCAGGTTTCCAAGTACCATACTTCAAAGAAGCCCTCTGCATGTTCAGAATGGTACCGACAACTATGAAGTCACACTGGATAATCCTCCTCCTACTGGTGCAAGGTAGAGTCTTTGCTCGGTGAAAGGGCAGCATGAGCACCATCCCCCAAACACCAAGACAGCTCCTTGTCTGGAACTCTTACCCACATCAGGCTGAGCAGGTGGCACTGGCGATCAGGGTTACAAAATGAATCACTCTGGGGTGTAGTGTTAAGGGCCTACTTAGATGCACCCTTGCTTGCCCACTTCTGCATGCCCAGTGGCCACATTTGGCTTGAAAACAGGTTTGTGCCTGGAGTGGCTATTTCAATGCCTATCTGGCCATTGGCAAACACAGGTACCTGTCTGAGTGTGCGCATGCACGCACGGCACCCACGTGTGTAAATATAAGTGTGCTTTTGCAGTCATGTGTTTACACAAGTGGGGCTCTAGCTCCTGGATCATTTGGCTGTCTACACGCTGAGCCATGGGCCAGTTCTCCTCTAATCTGTATTGGCGTAAATCTGGAGTAACCTCAGCGACAGTTACTTCCAAACTCTGCCCTCACTTAGGCTGTTGCAATCCCATTGACGTCAGGGTCGTTACCCGAATGTCACCGTGGGCACAGTGTGACCCAAACTCATTCGCTGCAGTGGGGGACTTTCTCGAACTGCCTGTAGCAGAGATGTGCTAAGACAGAGTAGAGGTGCAGACTCACCCCTGCGGCTCCATTTCCGGGTCTCTGTAGGGAATTAGCTCATTCCAGCTCTGGAGCGCCCTCTGCAGGCTGGTGATCCACCTGTCCTCTGGCCCCCGTGTCCCTCCCTGGACTCCGGTGCCCCTTTAACTGGGGTGCTGCTCCCTGGCAGTACCCCACCGCTCTGGGTCTCCCCTCCCTGGGGAACCCCCAACCCACTATCCCCACTCTGCCTCAGTTTTGGCTGCTGCCCAGTCTCCATCTAGCCCCTGTTCACTGCAGTATCAGCCATGCATCATAGGCAAAGGGGTCTGGACTGGCTGCCTTTACCCACCCTCAGGCTGCCCCTCTGCAAGCCCAATACCTAGGTGGGCCTAGAACTAGGCCCTGCAGCCTGGGGAGTTGCTGACCTACAGCTTCCCAGCTCCTAAGGCCTTTCCCCAGCCCTACCTCTCTCTAGGTCCCCTGGGTGAGTTCCCCAGCAGCCAGGCCTGTCTCCCTCCCCCATCAGAGAGTGACTGGTGTTTCTGGCTTCCCTGGCCTTCTTATAAGGCCCAGTTACTTTTCCAACCCCTTCCAAGTTCCGGGCTGGAGTGGGTGCTCACCCCGCTACAGACTGAAATACCCACGATGAGCTAGTGAAACAATAAAAGGTCTAGTAACTGAACTTGATATTCCCTGCAATCCCCAGAGAGCCAGATCACAGATGTAGCTGAGCAGCTGGTTTGTAGGCTGGGATGTTAATGGGGCCATGGATCTCCTCTTCCCCCAGCAGCAGAGCAGCAGCTTATAAAGGACTACAGTGGATTTCCTTCTGCTCTGAAACACTAAGGCTCCTTGGAACAACAGAGTCAAATCCCAGGAGAGTTGACCCTGTCCTTCCAAGACAGGGAAACTGAGCTCCATGCAATTCACTGCTTGTGTGGCTTTTGCATGAGTCCTGTCTACTCCCCGTAGACAATAAAGATTGCTTGACTTGATTGCTGTCTGTACCATGCTTTGTAGATAACTGTCCCATCCATACAGGATGGCTGTGCTCAGGCTCTGGTTTCTTTGCAGGCACACGGGGTTTTCTCATTCAAAATGCTAACGTCAAGCTGTGTTTACAAGCTAGCACGACAGATGAGAATTTACTTTTAGAGGACTGTAATCCCACTTCAGAGTTCCAACACTGGTCTTGGCAAGACAATTCCTTGATCAATCAAGGCACCAGGAAATGTCTGTCTACAGATGGAGCCAACAGCGTGCAGTCAAGTCCCTGTGAAAGTGCAGCACGTGCAAACTGGGAGTGTGTTAATTTCACGCTGCACTTGGTGGGCAGCACCCATGTGTACCTGACTGCAGATAAGAATAAAGCTGTTCTGGCGAATACAAAAAGCCCAAGTTCCCGATGGCGAGTCAGTAGGGGGCAGAGCGTCTGTGATCAGAAGCCAGGTAAGCATCAGACACCAAAAAGAAAAGACACTCACTAAACACATGCAACGCTTGCTAACAATATGCAGTGAGGTTGCTGTGTTCTTACCATCCTGTGTATTGCACACGAACGGGATCCTCAGTGTCAGCTAATCAGCTGAAAAATATCGACGCTGTTCACTCAACAGCCGTCTCCCGCAGATAGGTATTGATGCTATAGGTCCCGTAAGGTGGAAAGTCAACTCTGGATTTCTGAGTCCCTTTAGGTAAAACCTGAGTATAAAAGAACTAGATCTGGTCTCACTGAACTCAAAGGTAAGAGTGCCACTGACTTCCTGATTTAAGTAAGAAAACCTGACTAATAACAAAGATCCATATGGAGCAATCTCGAATATTTCTCAGATTCCTGTTCCTGGGACACCCTGAGCCACATTTGTAGCTCTAGACTCTGTTTGCAAGCTCACTTTTGCGCATGCAACTGGCTGTGCCCACAACCCCCCATTCTGCATACTTGAGTTGCACCTGCACGAGCGTACATGAAAAACAAGAGAAATTCAGCCCTGTGAATCAGTAGTGAGGCTCTTCCATCTTGTGCATTTGCAACAGAAACAGACGTCCCATCCATCTTTCTGTTTTTCCACAGCAAAGGCAGAGGGCGGTAGATATTTTGCTATGGCTCTTACCAGCGCACAAATGCATGACGAGGTGGAAGGCAATCCCACTCCTGGAATGCCTATGTCTCAAGAACAACTACAGGAGATGGTGTGGTTTTTCCGGAGAGGAGATTGTAAGTACCATAAATAAACATGGTAGATGGTCGGGGCTGCAGGGGAAAAAAACGTCTGGTTGTGAACCTTGTTGGCTAGCGGCTGATAGCAAGGGGAAGTTACTCCAACCGTAGAGGATGGCCAGAAATGGTTTTCCCGTCTTGTGAGTTTTTGAGTTTCCAAAAAAAATTTTTTCCTTGGGTGATTTTTAAAACTGGCTCTTTTTCCCCATGAACAATTTCAGTGTTGATAAATCAGCCTTTTCCCAAAACATGTTTCATCAGAAAATTCCCAACTAGCTCTTTCCAGAGGTAGCTGCCTATGTTACAAACCTAGGTCCTTCCCTGGTTCTGGCAGGACCTAGAACAGGCCTGCACAACTCATAAAGCGGCGAGGGCCATATTACTCCAAAGAAAACAGATGAGGGCCGAACCCCTCTGGCATCACTGAACACCCCCCACAGCACCGCCCACCCCATGGAAACAAACCCTCCTTCCCCAGCATTGCCCCACCGAACCAGCGGTATTGAACCTTGGTAATATGTTATAGCGGGCCTCTAAGGTAGTATAATTAAGGTAAAAGAAACTTTTTGCTAGAAGTAGAATAAGATCTTCCCCCACTTTGTAATCAACTGCGCTGTTGAATGAATGAGGTGTGACTGAGGAAGGCGTGGAAGGCAGCACCTCCAGACAGCTGCAACCCTTGGAGAGGGGATGGGAGCCAGACCAGATCAGTAGAACAGGTCAGCCACTGACTCCTCGCTCACCTCCTCAGCCCCCCACCCCTCCAGCTCACCTACTCACCCCCCGCCACTGTCCGCGCACTCGCCTACTCAGCCTCCACCACTGCCCGCCTGCCCACTCGCCTCCTCAGCCCCCACCCCCCAGCTCACCTACTCAGTCCCTACCACTGCCCACCTGCCCACTCGCCTCCTCAGCCCCCTACCCCCCCAGCTCGCCTCCTCAGCCCCCGCCACTGCCAGCCTGCCTCTTCAGCCCCCCTCCCTCACCCACCCGTTGCCTACTCACCCCCACGGGCCACACAGTGAGCCCATGTGGGCTGCATGCAGCCCCTGAGCCGCATGTTGTGCAGGCCTGCTCTAGAATCAAGAGGCAAATACAAGTGGGATGGGGGACATCTTATTACCGAGATCTCCCTCGCAAATTTCTACATCCCACTTGGAAACGGCTCCAGTGTGCTGGTCGACCTCTCTGCCCAGTGGGTCTTCCAGCCATTGAAGCAAAGGTCTGTGATCATGGGCTGCTTCAGCAGAACAGGAGGCATGGATCCATGAGGGTGGACCTGAGGACGTACGGTCAATCTCACACCCACTGAGGTCATGAGCAAAGCTCCCCTTGACTTTTGTAGTGCAGGATCAGAGTCCTAGCGCCCAGCGGAAAAAGCCAGGCTATCCTGGGCTGGAGCTGGCTCCAGAGACTGGTACAGAAAGCAGTGGTGTTAAATCCAAAAAAGAGTGTGCAGAAGAGCTCAAGAATGCCATGGAGTTTGATCATTAAATATTAGCTTTTAATGGGCCAAATCCAAAAGTCAGTGGTGTTTTGCCTGAGTAAGGACTTCAGGTCTGGACTGCTTGTGTTTACTTGCTGATAACACACCAGGACAAATAACCTCCACTCGCTGCTTCAGCCCTAAACTCCCTCCTTCTGTTTGGGTAGAAGCCCACTCACCCATTTCGAGGTTTAATTCTTCCAGGTCCTTTACACTCCTGACAAGCAGCTGTCTTGGGGGGTGCTCCTGAGTTGGGATACACACCCTAGGTGATGTGTCCTCAGGAGCAGGCCACAAAGGGCACTTTGGAGGTCATGCAAGGTCACGGGCTACCCTGCGAATTGTCCTGCCTTTCACAACACTTGTGAAATCAATAGGGCCAGAGGTGGCAGCGAGCCCTTGCTTTCTCAGGTCATTGGCTGGCTGGTTCTTGCTCACATGCTCCGGGTCTAACTGATCATCATAGGTGGAGTTGGGAAGGAATGTTCCCTCAGGTCAGATTGGCAGCGACCTGGGGGGGTGGTTCCACCTTCCTCTGTAGCCTGTGGGTGCGGGTCACTTGCCCCGATTACCTGGGTATAGCTCATTAACCATTTCCCTGCCATGGCAGGGGCCTGGGGCAGTGGAGCATTCTCCTGTTCTTTCCCTAAGACACCTAGCCTCCTGTGGATTGTATTCTTTGGTCTTGTTTCAGTGGTTGGGTCAGTGTGCAGGTACAGGGTGGGGCTAGTAGCCTAGGACCTACAGGAGGTCAGACTGGGTGATATGGTGGGCCTTTCTGGCCTCCAACTCTGACTCTTTGAAGGGAGCTCAGCACAGGCCCCTTTGCACTCCCGTAATCCTGCAGCTGGTTTGCATCAAACTCATCTACCCTGCACAGCCTGGAGCACCCCCGACAGAACGTGGCTGTAACAGGCTTGTCAGAATGGCTCTGCACACGCTGACGTCACTTATCAATGCTTCTCCCTGCCAGCATCCACGTGGAATTACTCCATTCTAGTCCTGTCCTTTGTGGTTCTGTTTCTGGGCCTCCTTCTTCTGGGAATAAATATCATGGCAAACAGGTAAGACACACAGAACTTTAGGGGTACAGGGAGGCTGTAAAACCCACTGCTGGGGCACAGGGGAGAACAAGGCCACAGAGACACTGGGGCAGCGCCTGCAGGAGGGGCAGCTGCTAAACCCTGTACAGAGTGCCCCATGGATGTGCTCCTGAGCAGGACAAGGCTCTAAGCCCCTTAGTGCTTGTCCTTAGAGGCAGCCAGAGTAGGGATACTGGCTTCCCCCTCCTCAGGTGTACAGGCTCTCTGCATGTGTAATGCCGAGAGACCCCAGTCGTCGGCGGGTGGGATCAAACCTGTGGCCTCTGGACCTTAAAGCATGAGCCTCTCCCGCATGAGTTAAAAGCCAGCTGGCTGGTGGCTAAGGCTGTCGAGCAGACTCATTTAATTCTCTCTTTAAGTGGTCTGGGTGCCACTAGATGGGCCAGAACACCCCACCCAGAAGGTGTGTGGGTGACACATGCTCCCCCCAACGCCCACCCATCACCAACCAGGACACGGCCTGTGGGATTTTGGTTGAGGAACATGCTATTCTAAATGGGATCTTTATTATGATTGGTTTTAAGTAGAGGTGATCCAAGAAATCATTCCAGTGGGTGTCCACACAAAGACAGGGCCATTTTCAAACCGATTCCAGTTCTTACTTACCCACTAGGTTGCTAATCTGAATGCCCTGCACATCTGTAGAGCCTCAATGCTGTTGTCATCTGACGGCTGCCAAGTGGCCAGCAGATAAATTATTATGATTGTGTGCCGGGCACCAAAAAAAAAAATCACTTGCACATCTGAAATAATAGATTAATAAGAATTAACACTTTGCATTTCCATCATGCTTTTGACCTGTTTCCTGATGTACCGTGCGAAGGCAGGCAATTGTTATCCCTGTTTAATGGATGAAGTAAGTGATGCCTAGAGAGGTTTAGCATCTTAATGCCCCATTCCCACAGTGGAAGAAATCTCAGATCTGTGCTCATTCCTTTAGACCAGGAAGGAAGGCCTAGTGGTCAGTTCAGTTTCTTGTTCTGCTCTGCCACCAACTTTATGTATGACCTTGGTTAAGTCACTTAGCCTGTCTTTGCCTCAGTTTCCCCACACATAAACTGGAGATAATAGCATGCCTCTACCTCAAAGAGCTACTAGGCAGAAAGATCCAGTTAAAAAAGATTGTGAGGAGCTCAGATAATCTGAAAACAGGAGCTGAATAAATACCTAAAATAGATAAAGCTGCCCCTTTGCCCACCTATTCAAACTAAACTTTCACACCGTTTGGTTTCCAGAGCAACAGTATGAGTGAATTGTGGTCAGATACAAGCATCAGAGAATGTGTCAATCCTCATAATCTAGGTTCTGCTGGAATAACAAGTATTACGCCACTTTGCTGGACTAAAACTCATTGGGCAGGTACCACAGAGCTGAGAATGAGTCTTCTCCTAAAGTAACAATCTTTGCACCTCGCTCAGGCTATAAGAAGAAGAGTTTTCTCTTCATCTAAAAGAAAAAAGCAGCAGCAGCAAAGCATTAGGCATTTGATTTAGGCCAGGGGTGGCCAAACTTACTGACCCTCCGAGCTGCCTAAGACAGTCTTCAGATGTTCAGGAGCCCTGGCGGGCCTGCTGGGCTTCAGCACCACAAGAGGCACCTACTGGGGCTCAGGGCTTCAGCCCTGCAGGGAAGTGAGTCTCTGGACTTCAGCCAGGCAGAGTAGGGAGTCCCGGGACTTCAGCTCTGCTCCTGCTGAAGCCCGGCAGGCACGCGCCATGGGCATGAAGCCCCGAGAACCCCCCTCCCCGTTGGGCAGAAGGCAGAGGTGACGTGTTGGGGGGGGGGGACAAGTGGAGTCTTGTGCCCCCCACCCCCTGATTTTTGCCAGAGTTTGCTGGCCCTGCTAAGTCACATGGAGTCGCCAGGCCCCCTCACTGCACAGCAGCTGCTGGAGCCGGCAAGCTGGGAGCTGCGCCCTGAGAGAGGCAGTGGCAAACAGCTGGGGGCTGCAGGGAGAGCCGCTGCTTTTGCTGCTGCCATTCCCCGCAGAGCTAAGGCCTGGGAGCTGTAGGGAGGGGCTGCTGAGGGTAAGGGGGCATGCCCGGTGTGGGGCACATGACTCAAGCTGTTGTGGGGGCAAAGCTTTACGTTGTGCCCCCCCACTCTCAGCAGGCACCAGTTGTCTCTGGCAGAAACCCCAAGCTCCCCCCCCCAATCCCAGTCTGGTCGATGGAGAAGGGATGTGGGGTGGGGGGCTCTGCGAGCTGCACTTGAACTGTAGAAGAGCTGCATGCGGCTCGCGAGCCAGCGTTTGGCCACCCCGGAGTAGACAATTTGGTGTAGGATGTTTTCTCGTTGGACTCTTTGTAGTAATATAAACCGCAGCTGTGGGCAGGGGCGGCAGGTTATATGGGCTCAAGGTGCTCAAGGACCAGGACTATTCAAGGCTGAGGGCTGTGCTCCACCAATATTTGGAGCTGGGTTTCTCCCCTGGCCCTGCCTGGAGCTTCCCTGCTGGAAAGAAAAGAGCCAGTGCCTCTCGCCCTGGGTTGTGCTGCTTTTGCCTAAGGCTGTAGAGATCAGCGGCAGGCAGCGTCTTGGAGCACCAGGGCAGGGGAAGAGGGAGAGAGGAGGGGGAAGGAGGCACACACGTGCTTGGGAGCTCTCTCCCCCGGCACCCACGGGCAGCGGCAGGGGAGGCCACACGTGATGGCAACCCTCCACCCCGGTACCCACCATAGGGGAGGCGAGTGGGCTTTCTGGACCTGAGAGAGTCCCTAGGAGCATGTGCAGTGACTGTGGTGCAGAGTAAGTGTGCTGCCGGGGGGGGGGGAGAGGAGGGGTCCCTCCCCTGGAGCTTGCTGCTGCCAGTAAGGGGGGGGGGGGAGTCCTCTCTGGCCCTAGCCCTGGGGAAGCCTCTCTGCATCCCAAGTTCCTTATCCCCAGCCCTGCCTCACCCCAGAGTCTGCACCCCAACCCTGAGCACCCTCCTGCACTGTGAACCCTCATCCTCAGCCCCACCCCAGAGCCCTCACTTGAGGGGAAAAACGTGCAACTTAAATTTGGTGGTCAGTTTGGAGTATCATTGTGTTTAGCACAATACTTGATTATTTTACACCCTTTAAAGTATACAGGTGTTACAAAGTGGGAATGTTCTTAATGTTTTCTCTGAATACTGTGTGGGTGCCTCAGTTTCCCCTATGCATTTCTCAAGGATCTAGCTGGTGGGATACGGGGTGTGATTGTTGTAGAGCCCTAGAGGGCCAGTATGATGCTGTCTGACAGAGAATGGCTGAAACCCTGTCTGGGCAACTGATGGCCTGGGCCGCTCTTCTGCAAGGTGCCAACTGAAGGTGTTGGAGAACAAAGAGATCAGGTGGCCTCCTAATGCCTGGAAAAGAGACAAAGGCCAGAGGAGAGAGTGTCAGTGCCTGTGCGGACTTCCGGGAAGAGCATGGTGTGGAAGAGGATGCTGGGATGCTTTGGAACTACTCCATACAAAGCCAGTCAGGACTCTGGAGGAGCCTCCTCTCTCTGAGCATACTGTCTCCAGGGCAAGAAGCTTACACCTTCCTGGGTCTGACCTTGGAGCATTCAGCTTGCCCTTCCACACCGTGCACTTTCTGCAGCAAGTGTGCCCAGGCAGGTCCTGGGGCAACCAGAAGTCCCTGCACCCCAACTCTGCAGTCAGACGTGACTCTTAGCGAGCCGGTAAAACAGAAGGTTTATGAGACGACAAGATCACAGTCTAAAACAGAGCTTGTAGGTACAGAAAACAGGACTCCTCAGTCAGATCCGTCTTGGATGGTGGGGAGCCTAGACCCAAGTTCTGGGCCTCTCCCCATTTCCCCAGCCAGCTCCAAATTGCCACTCCCTCCTCTGGCCTTTGTGTCTCTTCTGGACAAGGAGGCCACCTGATCTCTTTGTCCCCAACACCTTCAGTTGGCATCTTGCAGGGGAAACTGAGGCACCCACACAGTATTCAGAGAAAACATTAAGAACATTCCCAGTGTGTTACAACAGGTACAATAAAATATAATACCGTATATTGAAGCAGGCAAGTGCTGCTTCTGACTTTCCACTTTTAATTGACCCTTGTAATCTTGTGGTACCGAAGCATTGTAGCTTCATTTTATATCAGCTTACAGGGCAGGAGCAGGGGGGGGCGGGCCGGCAACACCATTTGGGGCACCACCAAAAATTATACAAACCTGTTGCCTATGTGGGTACTAAATCACTTCACCCCACTTACACGCCTGGATGCTTCTGGGGTTTCTATACATCAGCAGCTGATGTATGTCCCGTGCTGAGCAGCGCATACACCGGTTTCACACCTGCTGCACGAACGCCTGCACTGGGCCTGCGGTTTCACTTCTTGCTTCTTTTTGTATCCTTCCCCATTAGAACTAGAAAGATTATCCTCGTGTATGAACAAGCTGCCAAAACTGCCAAACCAGCTGAGCCAGAAGCCAAGCCACCCTTTGTGGATATGAAGGAAGATGATAATTTGAATCCTTTAACACAAGATTTGCTGCCGAAAGGACAAAGACCAGGGGAGGTTTTGGTTCAGTGGAAGGATGGCAACGTGACAGCCCTGTATGCAGACAAGCCAGAGGAGGACATGTAACAGTGAGCGCAATCTGAGTCTAGACCCCAGACAAATATTTCACCAAGTGTCATGTATCTAAATTCATGCTGACTGGAGCTTGGGAAGTTAAGCACAGTTTATCAAGGGGAATAAAAAGAAATGGCAGAGGAGATTCCACAGCATAAGCCACTCTTGACTCAGATAATCTGGTCTGGTCCCACCTGCTTTGATGCCAATATGGTCTGATCCTTACCTGCTGCTGTCATTTGGTTCCAAGGCTACTCCTACATGC
Source organism: Gopherus flavomarginatus (assembly GCF_025201925.1). Classification (NCBI taxonomy): domain Eukaryota; kingdom Metazoa; phylum Chordata; order Testudines; family Testudinidae; genus Gopherus; species Gopherus flavomarginatus. The sequence continues at coordinate 85,745,300 of NC_066625.1, read as the reverse complement.
CAGCTTTGCCCACCCTCTCTCATCTGTCACTTGCTTCCACTGCAAAACAATTATATGAGCCAAACCAGACAAGGAAGGGGGGAGGATTTTACTGTGGTCAGCCAGGGAATGCATGCTTTTAAAAAAAACTCTGCAAAGGTTCATCGAGAAAACGCTGAAGCTAAGCAGATGTGCTGACGCTTCGTCAAAAGTTGCCTTTATTAAAATATTTTCCAAAGTAGTTGATTGAAATTGCGTAATTATAGATGCATGACTTTACTCTGCAGAGAAGTGCAACTCCATACAGAAGCAGAGCAGTTACTGTCACCAAATCAGGTACAAAAAGGAAAATAAAGTACATAACCTTTCTTAAGGAAAATGGCCTGTTCATTGTGAATTTTGCCCTTGGTTGAGTGTTATTGAGCATTCTCCACATAGAGCATGGAATAGAGACATCCGCAAATAATTTAAGAAAAATGGAAAATATATCAATCTTTTACACAAACGATTTTGTTTAAATTCACCCAGTAAAGGAGTATTCCATTGGCAAAGTCTTTGAAAAGGAACATTGCATTGTAAAAAAGCATTACAAAATATATTTTTGGTACAAGCTCTTTCAGTGCGGAGGTTTTGTATTTATACACTGTACCTGGAAGTGTTTATTCTGCTGCAATTATATTTGCAATATTTTTTCATTTCATTTAAAAACCTCACCTTATTGCTTTAACAGCAAATTGCAAACACTGCTGATTTGAAGGCATGCCAGCTGCAGTGTGCAAACATTCCAGTAGGGGGGGCTTTGTGGTCATTAAATGAAATGTATTGACCTTGGAACAGATTGTGTCAACATTTTGCTAGCTTTTGCTGCACAATACTAGCAATAAGGACTTTCATCTGCACACGTGCTGTAGCAAGCTACCTGAAATGAGATTTGTAGATCTCTAAACAATGGACCTGTTCCTGCTCCCATGGAAGCAAAGGGGAGTTTTTCCATTGATTTCAATGGGAGTCGCATAGGATACAATCTCTGGATTTGCAGACCAATCCAGTTAGGGCTGTAAATACATATCAGTCATTTTAGGGGACAGAACCTTAGAAGAACACTGACATTTTAACAACCACTGGAAATCTAGGAAATTTTCAGTTACAGAAACCCTTTAAAACACCCTACAAAAACCCAAACCCCTAATGTTGGAACGTATGGAAATTCAGAGTCAAGATACCCCAAACAACCTTATCTCCGACATGTATCTCTGACTACCTTCTATCCAGATTCATCAGACATTATGTGTTCACACTGCAGATCTTCAGCACTGACAACAGCAGCCAAATACTACAGCTTGTCTGGAGTACCTCAATTCCACGTTATGGTAACTTTTGAGGGTGCAAAGAGAGAGAGGCCCCTGGGATGTGAGAGACCTGGGTTCATGTCCCTGGCCTGCCAGAGTCAAAGTGATCTGGGAGGAAAACTCTGCTGTCAATCAGCCAGAAGCAGGAACTTTAACCCAGGCCTCCTTCATCCCAGGACAGTGTACTGACAACTCATCTGCTCTCCCACAGGCCAGCTGAATGCCTGAGCCACTCAGCTGCTTTCTCTTTCTGCCTAAAAACTTCCCAACAAAAGTTTTGTGAAAACCAATATGTCTCCATAAACTATCCTGGCTCTGATGAAGTCGTATGTTCCAACCACCAAATATTCCCACTACAGGGTACCAAACTGAGCATTACATTTGTGCCTTCTACATGATCACTGCATTTAGATACTCTGGACTCAGTTATTACATGGGCCACACCTCTTGTTTAACCAGCTAGTGGGCATTTATGGGAGCTGATTTTTCAAGAAGTGGTGATATATATGTACAAGCAGAGGATCTGGCCTCTTGGGAGAACAATGTAAAGTTTATTTACCCTACGCACGGGGCGAGGGCATTCAGCTTCTCATCCTGCTGATGTGACAAATATAACATAGGCTTCATCTCCCTCTCTCTGTTCTGCTTCTGTTATAACAAATAGCTCTACAAACACTCAGTGCAAATGCTAGGACTAAGGTACGAATATCATGTCAATACTGAGCTACAGGGACTGGACAAATAGTTAGTGAGTTAGAAGGAAGTTATGACAAAGTTTCAAACTCTTCTGCACTCAATCCTGGGCCTGTTCGCTGCATCCCTACCAAAGTGATTTGCTGTAGTTCTAAGGCCAAGTGCATTGTCAGTAAATCACGGAAGATGGTCTGTAAGCCACTGCTGCCATGGAGATTGTCAAATATGCCACTGCAGAAGTTGGAGAAGGTTCCTTGGGATGCCAGGAAATCTAGTGGCTGCTCCTTTCCCACCCCTTGGAGGGGCCAAGGCTTAAAATATTTTAAAGCCCTTCAGTAAGGTCAACGTGGGAGCTTTCCTCTTGCTTTGAGCCCGTGACGATTTCACCGTGACCAGCTTGGCTTGTGCCACGGAGGGAATCTCTTTGTAGTTGACCGTGGAGAGAGTGTTGAGTGTGCAGCTAGCCAGGCCGTGCTTGGAGGCCACTGCAGTTGGGGCAGCAAGGTGTAGGAAAGGCCTCTCCTCTGTGATGAACAGCGGTCGGACCGGCAGGTTCCGCTCCATCTCCCTCCTCACTTCCCGCGCAGCTTCATGGAACACATGTTGCACAGCCTCGAACTCCAGGCAGGCAGAGACCTCGTAAAACAAGCACCCGTACTTGGCAGCTAGAGACACCCCTTCAGCTTTGGTGACCTGTCTGACGAAGGAGAACAGGAAGTAGTGTGTGAGCCAAGCAGAGACCATGACAGCTGATGTGCAGGTTGAATCCAGGGCTCAGGGCCTGAGATCATTTCTCCCTCTAGTGGCCAGCCCTAGCCACTGCATCAGCCTGATACAAAGTGGCAGCTCATAGAGAGGACCTGAGCACGAGATAAAGGAATTTATGCTGTAGAGCCTGATCCATTTAAGTCAATGAAAAAACTCCCATTGACTTCATTAGGTCTTGGCTTGCTTCACACTAACTACCCTATTGCCTGGATATGCACAGCCACAATTTATTACACTGGTACCCTTCTAAAAGGAGGGTTCAGACCCCAATTCAGCAAAAATGTAACATTAAACATGTGAGTAGTCCTATTAAAGTCAATGGGTTTAAGCCAGTTGGACTATTCCTATGCTTAGTTAGGCATGTACTGACTTAGGGCCTTGGATGCCACAAAGCTAGGAAGTATGGTAAGAGACTACCCTGGCTTAACCAGGAACCTTTCAATGATCTGAAACTCAAAAAAGAGTCCTACAAAAAAGTGGAAACTAGGTCAAATTACAAAGGATGAATATAAACAAACAACACAAGTATGTAGGGACAAAATTAGAAAGGCCAAGACACAAAACAAGATTAAACTAGCTAGAGACATAAAGGGTAACAAGAAAACATTCTACAAATACATTAGATGTAAGACGAAAACCAAGGACAGGGTAGATTTGTTATTTAATGAGGGGAAGAAAACAGTAACAGGAAATGGCAGAAATGCTAAATGACTCTTTTGTTTCAGTTTTCACCAAAAAAGGTTAGGAGCAATTGGACGTCTAACATAGTGAATGCAGGTGAAAATGAGGTAGGATCAGAGGCTAAAATAGGAAAAGAACAAGTTAAAAATGACTTAGACAAGTTAGATGTCTTAAAGCCACCAGGGCCTGATGAAATACATCCTAGAATGCTCAAGGAGCTGACAGAGGAGATATCTCAGCCATGAGCGATTATTTGAAAAGTCATGGAAGACGGGGGAGATTCCAGAAGACTGGAAAAGGGCAAATATAGTGTCAATCTATAAAAAGGGAAAATAGGACAAACTGGAGAATTACAAACCAGTCATCTTAACTTCAGTGCCCAGAAAGATAATGGAGTAAATAATTAAGCAATCAGTTTACAAGCACCTGGAAGACAATAAGGTGATAAGTAACAACATGGATTTGTCAAGAACAAATCATGTCAAACCAACCTAATAGCTTTCTTTGACAGGGTAACAAGCCTTCTGGATATGGGGGAAGCGGTAGCTGTGGTATATCTTGACTTTAGTAAGGCTTTTGATACAGTCTCACATGACCTCCTCATAAACAAACTAGGGAAATACAACCTAGATGGAGCTACTACAAGGTGGGTGCATAATTGGTTGGAAAACCGTTCCCCGAGAATAGTTATCAGTGGTTCACAGTCAAGCTGGAAGGGCATATTGAGTGGGGTTCTGCAGGGATCATTTCTGGGTCTGGTTCTCTTCAATATCTTCATCAATGATTTAGATAATGGCATACAGCATACACTTATAAGGTTTGTGTATGATACTAAGCTGGGAGGGATTGCAAGTGCTTAGGAGGATAGGATTAAATTCAAAATGATCTGGACAAACTGGAGAAATGGTTTGAAGTAAATAGGATGAAATTCAATAAGGGCTAATGCAAAGTACTCCACTTAGGCAGGAACAATCAGTTGCACACATACAAAATGGGAAATGACTGCCTAGGAAGGAGTACTGCAGAAACAGATCTGGGGGTCAGAGTGGATCACAAGCTAAATATGAGTGAACAGTGTAACACTGTTACATCCCAGAATGATCTTCGCTTTTTTTGTATTAGCAGGAGTGTTGTAAGCAAGACACAAGAAGTAATTCTTCTGCTCTATTCCCTGCTGATTAGGCCTCAACTGGAATATTTTGTCCACTTCTGGGCCCCACATTTCAGGAAAGATGTGGACATATTGGAGAAAGTCCAGAGAAGAGCAACAACAATGATTAAAGGTCTAAAAAATATGACCTATGAGGGAAGACTGAAAAAAATTGGGTTTGTTTAGACTGGAGAAGAGAAGACTGAGGGGAGACATGATAACAGTTTTCAGTACATAAAAGGTTTTACAAGGAGTAGGGAGAAAAATTGTTCTCCTTAACCTCTGAGGATAGGACAAGAAGCAATGGACTTAAATTGCAGCAAGGGCGGTTTAGACTGGACATTAAGGAAAACTTCCTAACTGTCAGGGTGGTTAAGCGCTGGAATAAATTGCCCAGGGAGGTTGTGGAATCTCTATCATCAGAGATTTTTCAGAGCAGGTTGGACAGACACCTGTCAGGGATGGGTCTAGATAATACGTAGTCCTGCCTTGAGTGCAGGGGACTGGACTAGATGACCTCTCAAGGTCCCTTCCAGTCCTATGATTCTATGATTAAAGTGTCATGAAATTACTCATTAGGAACTCACTATGGACCCAATCCAAAACCCACCAAAGTGAAGGGCAAAGCTTCCATTGGCTTCCAATAGCAGATCAAGCCCTACAGATTTTAAATGCCAAACGTCTACATTAACATGCGATCAAGTTTGCAAATTTGAACATGAAAATGTCAGGAAATGCAAAAGTCCAAGACCTCAGCCTTGAACCACATATGTAGAGTCACGCTGTTCTGCAGCTCGGGCACAGAATACTTCTCTCCCTTCTGACATGCGGGTTGTAGTGGTGAAATAGACTTGCTTGCTGGTTTGGCATTTTGGCCTGTGTTACTGCATCATATGATAGAAACCCACCTGCAAGCACAGGGAGACTGGCTTGCAGGTGCCATGGCTGCTGGAATCAATCAGCAGGCAACAGGGGCTAGATGCGCTGAAATACTTGGTGATGACTGAAGCTAGGAGGATGGAATCAGAGCTCCATATATTTCGACATGAAGCCTGACTGTACTGATTGTATCTTTATGCTAAAGCTACCAAACCCAATGGCATAGGGGAAATCAACTGTGACCTTGTTCCTTACCCCTGGACAATCGATCAATCAGTCATTGCCTTCCAACCCAAACTCAATACCCAAACTCACTTTCCAGAAAATCACTAGACTCTGTGTGTAACTGGGAGGGAAAAACCAGAGGGGAAACCCTAGTGATTACCTGAACTCTTCTTTAAAAAGCCCACCACAGGTGTCCAACTGCTGGCCCCTAGGGAATGGAGGGCTAAGGCCATCTCAGCTTCTCCTCCTGCTCACACAGATGCTTAGGGGAAGGGCCATGATTGGGGAGGGTACCTTAGGGGAGGCACACCCAGGGGCTTGGGGCTGGCTGGATCCCAAGCCTGAGGAGATTGTTGTCTGCCCTAGCAACCTCGATTTCTGGGAAGATCGTAGCTAGTAATGGGCCTGGCCCATGCCTTGAATACCAAAGCCCTGGCTGTCCTGACCAGGAGCCTGACTTTGCCCTGTTCTCTCGAACCCCTGGAGACTTAGGCCATGTCTACATCTAAAATTTTGCAGCGCTGGTTGTTACAGCTGTATTAGTACAGCTGTATAGGGCCAGCGCTGCAGAGTGGCCACACTTACAGCAACCAGCGCTGCAAGTGGTGTTAGATGTGGCCACACTGCAGCGCTGTTGGGCGGCTTCAAGGGGTTTTGGGGAAGGCGAGAGCAAACCGGGGAAGGAGACCAGCTTCGCCGCGGTTTGCTCTCGCGTTCCGCGAACCACCCTGCAAACCGCAGGGAAGGAGACCTCCTTGCTCGGGGGTTCGGCGAACGCGAGAGCAAACCGGGGAAGGAGACCAGCTTCGCCGCGGTTTGCTCTCGCGTTCCCCGAACAAGCAGGTCTCCTTCCCTGCGGTTTGCAGGGTGGTTCGCGGAACGCGAGAGCAAACCGCGGCGAAGCTGGTCTCCTTCCCCGGTTTGCTCTCGCCTTCCCGGAACCACCCAGCAAACCTCAGGGAAGGAGACCTGCTTGCTCGGGGTTCGGGGAACGCGAGAGCAAGCCGGGGAAGGAGACCAGCTTGATTACCAGAGGCTTCCTCAGGTATGCTGGGATACCTGCTTATTCCACGGAGGTCAAGAAAAGCGCTGGTAAGTGACTATACTTGATTACCAGCGCTGGATCACCAGCGCTGGATCCTCTACACCCGAGACAAAACGGGAGTACGGCCAGCGCTGCAAACAGGGAGTTGCAGCGCTGGTGGTGCCCTGCAGATGTGTACACCTCCTAAGTTGCAGCGCTGTAACTCCCTCACCAGCGCTGCAACTTTCTGATGTAGACAAGCCCTTAGGGAGAGGCAGGCCTGGATTGCTCAGGTCAGGCTCATCTGTCCTCATAGCCGGAAGGAAAAAGGAGCTCCCTGAAACCCATTGAGCTACTGTTGTTACATCAGACATTACACCCAGCACAAAACAACAGGGAGCAATCAAGCTGATGGCATTGACCTGGGAGGGAGGTGAAACTGTGCTAGAAGCTGTAGCCTTGAAGGGAACCAGGTGAGACCTGCAGGGAGCAAGGTGACTCAGGCACCCTGGAGCAAACGAAGCCACTGCAAGAGAGTAATTAGAACCTTTGCCAGGTCCCCTGCAGTTCCAGGAACTTGGGCACGGCCCAGCTGCATGGGGAATGTGTCAATATGCCCTCTTCAACCCTCCCTCACTGGGGTCCTTTTCTGGAGAATGCCGCCCAGATAAGGTGACCTTTGGATGGAGCTGGTATCATGCTGGGGTACAAATCTCTGCTGCCCAGACAATAAGCTGCTACTGCGGTTGGTGTCAGTTAGTGCCTGGGGCCAGGACAGAGGGCTGTTACACTGCCGTTCCTGGCAAGATGGTGCTATATCCTATTGGAACCATCCTAAACCTCCATCCAGTGGCTTCTTCTCACTCCCTGCCCCAGGGCTGTAGCACTTCTGTTGTGATCAGCCATACCAGTTCACCTTGGAGCTGAGGCTATGCGCAGCCAACATTCAGGGGCCACGTTCTGCTACCATTCCTCACACTGAGTAGGACTTGACTCTGTGGGCAGCCCCAGTGAAATCAATTGGGCTACCTGTAGTGAGAGAATACTCAGCCAGAGTATGGAGAGCAAAATATGGCCCTCAACGAACAGACCACGGCAAGGGTCAGGCTCACAGACATGCCTGTTTGCGCATACAGTAACCACAAACATGCATGAAAATTGGGTAACTGCATGAGCAATTATCTCATTGGTTGCATGTGTGTGGGCAGTTACTCAGTTTGCACATGCAGCTTGAACTAGTTATGTACCTAAATTAGGTGCACATAGTGCTTAATTTGTAATGAAACTGGTGCCAGGGCTCAAGTAATATTTTTACTTTCGTAACTGACACAGCAAAGCCAGACCTGCCGGGGCTAGGAACTGCCACGCCCAGAGCTGCCAGGGGCTCTGATCTGCCGAGCCCAGAGCTGCCAGGGCTAGGAACTGCCACACCCAGAGCTGCCAGGGGCTCTGAACTGCCAAGCCCAGAGCTGCCAGGGGCTAGGAACTGCCGAGCCCAGAGCTGCCAGGGGCTCTGAACTGCCGAGCCCAGAGCTGCCGGGGCTATGAACTGCCACGCCCAGAGCTGCCAGGGGCTCTGAACTGCCAAGCCCAGAGCTGCCAGGGGCTCTGAACTGCCGAGCCCAGAGCTGCCGGGGGCTCTGAACTGCCGAGCCCAGAGCTGCCGGGGGCTCTGAACTGCCGAGCCCAGAGCTGCCGGGGGCTAGGAACTGCCGAGCCCAGAGCTGCCGGGGGCTAGGAACTGCCGAGCCCAGAGCTGCCAGGGGCTCTGAACTGCCAAGCCCAGAGCTGCCAGGGGCTAGGAACTGCCGAGCCCAGAGCTGCCGGGGGCTAGGAACTGCCGAGCCCAGAGCTGCCAGGGGCTCTGAACTGCCGAGCCCAGAGCTGCCAGGGCTCTGAACTGCCGAGCCCTTAGCTGCCGGGGGCTATGAATTGCCAAGGCTCAGCCCTGGCAAGCCCTGGCACAAATTAAGCACTGGGGGCCCACTTGTAGGCATGCTTTGCACACTCGTTTGTGTGCCTATATTGCCAGAAGATCTGCCCCTAAGCATACATGACCACAGTCCATGGACCACAGAGAAACGCTCAGCCAAGGTGAATCAAAACACAGATGGAAACTCCATTTGAGACTATCACCCTCCCTCTTTTGATTGCTGGATCCGCCCTCATTTACTGCTGCCCATGGTCTTGGCTCCTCCAGCCCTGATAAGTTAATACACCACTGCCCCAGAGCTCTCTCTCTCTCCAGTGGATGTTGCTGCACTAATCCTTCTGCCGGGATGGCAGGCGAGTGGCTTTCTCGAAAGGACAATGGGTAGATGAGCCTCTGGGTGAATGAGCTGAACGACCGTGCCATCTTCCCTGCCCATGGATGGGGCAGCCAGACCCTTGATGAGACAAGGACAGCATGCATAGAGCGACCCGCTGAGACCCTGCAGTGGAGTCTGTGAGATACTGGTGTAACTCGTGATCTCTGTGTCCCCACCCCACATCCTGTGGCTAGGGCACGTACAGAGGTTTATGCCACCAAACTCTCAGATCTGGACTGTTAACTCAAGCAGCGGCAGCTTGTGTTTTCAGATCCAGACAGCCTGGGCTCAGGCCTTGCAGGGGTGTCGTCACATTGGTGACAGCAGGGGTGAGGGTGAGGGGAACCTGTTGAGACTCAGGGAGCAGATGGAGGAAACGGGGGGGGAAGAGAAACATCCAAGGGGATGGGGAGACAGCTGGTGGTTATGGGTCAGAGAGGCAAGATGTTGAGAGAAAGTTGGACCTGCTGGGTAGAATCCCCAAAGACAGGACAAAAGAACACCAGCGCTGATGCTTTTAAAAATCACAGGACCTGTGGGGTTCCAGAGGGGAGACTCTTATAACTCGCCCAGGACTTCTGGGGCAGGAGAGGGGAAGAGACGAGTGTGCTCTCGGAACAGAGAGGGCCCAGTTAACTGCAGGACCAAAGCAAGCTGACCTGGGGAGAGAGAGTGTTCCAGGGTTGGGAACACAACCCAGGTGCTGTAGGAGAAGAACCCTGAAGACCCCCCGAGGGCCCTGACTCCAGCCCGAAAAATGCTCTGAAGTGTTGCGGAAACTGAGGGAGGGAAATGCATGTAGGGTTTATGTTTGTGTAGCACTATGTATTTCTCGTGCAATTAAAAAGCAACAGTGGTTTGGAATCTCATGTAGTTAGTTAGTGTGTGTGTGTGTGTGTGCGCGCGCGAGCCCTTGAAGAGTTAATCTGAGGACCAAGAACACCATACAGCTGGGCTTTTGGGACAGGCTGTGCCTAAACTGTGGAGAATCCTAAGGGTTCAGCATTTGTCCCAGTGTCTACGTAGTCAGACTGCAGGAGCTAAGCTGTCAGGTGCTTGATAGAGGCACCCCAAGAGCGTGCCTAGGGACCTCAAGACAGGGACAGTGCCTGGACTCTGTTCAGACTCTGGGGGCTCCGAGAGGTGGGTGCAGCCTGGTGGGTACCCAGGAGGAGGTGTTCAAGTAGATCTGTGACAGGGGCTTATTTGGACTTCACAAAAGGCTGATAGGGAGCTTTGCAAGCTCCAGCTGTGATTGCTGCTTACCTTGGCAAACAGAGCGAGGTCTCCAGTAACAGGCTGGATTTACTTGTAGGTTATTGTTGTCAGCTTTACAAGGAGGGGGGAGGCTGGCACAGGGGACACCCTGCAGTTCCTTCCAGCTTTAATCAGTTCAACAGGAAAAATGTGAAACCCCTCCCTGTGTGTGCAATGGGTCCCTGTGGTTGGAACAGACACTGGCGCCACCAGGATTTCTAATCACATGACCCTGGTATGAGCAAGAAGTGGAGAGGTATTCTCTAAAGTATTGGCCCAGAGTAGCATGCAAGGCCGGGCAAACACATCAAAAGCATTTAGCCCCTGCCGAGAGAACCACAGGATAAAGAGCTCTGAGAAAAGGAGGCAGGGGAGTCCGACAATGTAATACAAGGAGCTGGAGCGGGTTCAAATGCATTGTTACAATCCAGCCTAAAAAAACAGCTAAAAATAGCAGCAACTTCAAAATAAGCAAATCACCTTCCAGCCCGTGCGGACACTGGGCAGGGAAGAGTGGGGAGGAGGGAAATATTCAGAACAGGAGGCAAGGTCACACAGAGCAAGGGGTATCCTCACGCCACACCCACAGCCAGCAATCAGGGACTAGGGGAAAAGGAACAAAAGATTCAGAATTGGATTGTGCAGCTTAGCGCTACAGAACAACAGAGCGACCGGAACTCAATCAGTGGGTGCCTCCCTACAACGGGTAGCC